>NC_070641.1:4544914-4871700 GCF_947347685.1 Pleuronectes platessa
GATATTACTATACAGCCATAAATATTTATTGTTACACAGAGATAATTTGAAGGAACATTTCCAAGATTGTATTATAATTATTTATTTATTAACTTCATTGAATTCATCAACTCTACTTCCAGTAGTTTCTTTTAACTCAAGGTATATTGTGGTATTTTAATAAATAATAAATAAACTAAATTGTTCCCCTTGCTTCAAATATATGATTTTGTCATATTTTAAAGCCAATGTTTTTAAATATATCGTACATGTTATTATAATCATGAGATGAATTGCCTCTTATGGGCAGTAAAACAAACTGAAAACACAAAAGTAACAGCAGTGTCACGTTATAAAGTGTATAAGGATAACACGATGGCAAAGAGTTGCCTGCTCATGCATCCAGTAAACACTTTCTTTTTCCACCTCAAAATAAAAGCTGCTGCTGAGCTGTAGATTTACTGATTGCAGATCCATCCTGCTGTTATCACTCTCACATGTAAACACACACCTTGTAGCTCGATCATGTCCATCTCTGGCTTCTGCTCCTGCAGCTCTCCGCTCTGAAACTTACTGCCCAGGAGAGACGTCTCAACGAAGACACCCAGCTCTGTGAATCCAGCCTCATGAGGACTGACCTCAAACCATTTCCCTACGAAACAGAGAGTGAATTTCACACTTAATGTTATTCAGTGGGTGATTCACTTAAGACCCTGCAGTGACATGTGCATAGAAGAAGATCTGGAAATGGTCTGTATTCATTAAGCACTTTTCTTTTCCACTCAAAGTGCTTTACGGTTCAGTTTTGCCAGTCACCTATTGACACAGACATTCAAACACTGCATCTACGTGCAGCACTCTCTCTATCACACATCATTCACACAGTACTGAGTGTCAGGGGCAATTTGGGGTTCATTGTCTTGCCCAAGGACACGTCAGCGTGCAGAATGAGGAAGACTGGGATCTAATCTCAGACCTTCTGGGTTAGTGGCTGTAGTGGCCGGCTAGTGCCAGGTGTGGCGCACTGTTTATATGATGTGATGTTACACGTGAAGAGGAGTCACAATAAAGTTGTCGAGTTACATCCTGATCGTTGTGTCCTGGAGTACCAAATATACAGGAACAATACATGGTGTCAGAAGCTAATAACCCGCGACAGACAGAGTCTAGTGGTACAGACAACTAGTTGGAGTAGTTTAACGGTGTGGAGAGTGAAGACGGTGACGTCCGGAGCTAGAGGAAAGTTTGACGGTGAAAGCTAACAACAAGCTAGCGGTAAACTACTCGCACACAGCATGGATTACCTTCTTACCATCCCACCACCGGGACCCTTCGACTTCGAGCCAAGCTCATGGCCCGCATGGATAAAAAGATTCGAACGCTTCAGGCTTGCCTCTGGATTGAAAGAAAAAGACAAAGCCTACCAGGTCAATTCTCTCATCTACACAATGGGTGATAAAGCTGACGATATCCTGAGCTCGTTGCAGTTGGCTGAGGATAAACAAAATGACTATGACGAGGTGAAAAATGCTTTTGATGGACATTTTGTAGGCGTGCATAACGTAATATTTGAACGAGCCAAGTTTAATAAAAGAAATCAGGAAGTTGGCGAATCTGCAGAGAACTTTATCACAGCAGTGCACAAGTTAGCAGAACATTGCAAATATGGAGCCTTGCGGGAAGAGTTGATCCGAGACAGGATTGTTGTCGGGATAAGTGATCTGAAATTATCTGAAAAAATGCAGCTCAACCCAAAATTGGATTTAGCTACAGCCATTGTTCAAGTGAGGCAGCAAGAAGAGGTGAAAAAGCAGCAAGTTGTTCTCCGGTCAGCCGACTCACCGGAGCAAATAGATACAATGTCTTACAATAGCAAGAGACATGCTTACAGGAACAATTCTGCTCAACGTGTTGGCCGTTTTCAGCCTCAGCATGCTTCAACCAACCCAAAGCAGTGTGGGAAGTGTGGCAAAACCCCTACACATGTATGGACTGAATGCCCAGCAAAAGATGCTGAATGTAGAAAATGTCGAAAGAGGGGACACTTTGCATCTGTGTGCAGATCAGCTCTAAACCTGGAATCCATTGAGGAGGATTATGTGGCGGCTTATTTGGGAGCTGTTGACCATCCACAGTCAACTACATGGACTGAAATGCTTACCATGAATGGTGGCCCGATGTGCTTTAAAGTGGACACAGGGGCATCTGTGACTGCCATCCCAGAAACAGAATACACACAAGAGAAATACGGCAGCTACACAGTGACACACAGACCTCTGCTGGGCCCCGCCAGTCAACCTCTGGATGTAAAAGGGCTAGTGCATGCTGTCATTCAGAGAGGCGACAGAAAAATTGAGGAGGAGGTGTTCATCGTGAAAGACCTGACCACACCCTTATTGGGCCTGCCAGCCATTCGCAGACTGCAGATGATTCCTCAGCTCCACAGCATAGACAATGCAGAGACACACTTCCGCTCAACCTACGCAGATGTCTTTACAGGGCTAGGTAAACTTAAAGGTGAATATAAAATTAAGCTGAAAGACAATGCACCACCCTATGCCCTCTCTGCCCCACGACGTGTAGCCATCCCACTCCGGGCCAAAGTTAAAGAGGAACTAGACCGGATGGAGAAAATGGAGGTCATAGCCCGTGTTGAAGAACCAACTGAATGGTGCGCAGGCATGGTCCCTATTGTGAAAACGTCTGGGAAACTACGCATCTGCGTAGATTTAACTCATTTGAATGAGAGCGTCATCAGAGAGAGACACATCTTACCGGCAGTTGATGAGACGCTGGCCAAGCTGGAAGGTGCCAGAGTCTTCACAAAGCTTGACGCGACATCAGGCTTTTGGCAAGTACCACTCCATCAAGACTCAATGCTGTTGACCACGTTCATCACACCAGAGGGCCGATACTACTTCAAGAGGTTACCCTTTGGTATATCATCGGCCCCTGAACACTTTCAAAAGAGGATTTCCCAGCTGATTGATGGCATTGACGGGGTGCTGTGTCATGCTGATGATGTCCTCATCACAGGAAAGGACCGGGCAGAACACGACGATAGGCTGCACAGGGTGCTACAGAAATTCAGAGAGTCTGGGCTCACTCTGAATGAAAAATGCCAGTTTGCACTGACAGAAGTCCGTTTCCTGGGCCATGTCATAAACTCCCAGGGCATCAGAGCAGACCCGGATAAAATAAAGGCGATCCGTGACATGCCTGAGCCGAAGGATGTGGCAGATGTTCGCCGTTTCATGGGCATGGTGAACTTTGTAGGAAAATTTTCACCACGCCTGCCTGATTTGACAAAGCCCATCCGCGACCTGTTGAAGACAGAGAACTGCTGGACATGGGGAGCACCACAACAGAAAGCGTTCCTGGACACTAAGAACGAATTAGCGTCAGAGACTGTGTTAGCCCAATACAGCCCAAACCATGAAACCATGGTGTCAGCCGATGCCTCTTCGTATGGACTAGGAGGTGTCTTAACACAAAAACAGCTAGGTGGTGAGTGGAGACCTGTCGTCTTCATTTCAAGAAGTTTGACCAAAGCCGAGTCGAGATATGCTCAAATAGAAAAGGAGGCTTTAGCTACGACCTGGGCATGTGAGCGCCTGCGCGGATACTTGAGCGGCCTAGATTTTACCATAAGAACAGATCACAAGCCACTCATAACACTCCTGAAGTCCAGAGCACTGGATGACCTTCCGCCGAGGATTATCAGATTCAGATTAAGGCTGCTCAGATTCAATTTCAACATTATCCATGTCCCAGGTAAAAACCTGATAACAGCTGATGCTCTGTCCAGAGCACCTCTTCCAGCCACAGCCACAGAGGATGAGCAGGACCTGGAAAAGGAATGCAAAGCTTACTTGGACAGTGTAGTAGAAAGCCTGCCAGCCACACCGACAAAGCTGGAACAAATTAAGAGCGCACAAACCTCTGACAACATCTGCAGACGTCTCAGTCGATACATTGCGAACGGCTGGCCGGAACACAGACGAGATGTACACGAGTTGCTGTTGCCCTACTGGCCTGAAAGGTCAGTCCTGCATGAAGGAGGAGGACTGCTCATGAAAGGTGAGAGACTCCTAATCCCTGAACACATGAGACCTGACATCCTACAGAGACTTCACCAGGGACATCAGGGTATCAACAAATGCCTAGCTAGGGCTAGAGAATCTGTCTGGTGGCCAGGCATCACGTCTGTTGTAAAGCAGATGGTCGAGAGATGCGAGATTTGTGCACGTGAAGCTCAATCACCTGTCGAGCCGCTGCTCACAACCGACCTCCCGAACAGACCATGGCAGAGGGTGGCAGCAGATCTTTTCCAATGGCAGAATGGGAACTATTTAGTCATGATAGACTACTTCTCTCGCTATATTGAGGTTTGCACCCTACCTGGAGGTACAACAGCTAAACAGACCATTGCAAGATTTAAAGCTGTGTTTGCTAGGTATGGATGCCCAGAAGTGCTCGTCACGGACAACGGTCCCCAGTTTTCCTGTCATGAATTCTCTCAGTTTGCAAGAGATTATGACTTTACACATGTGACAAGCAGCCCCCGTTATCCCCGCAGCAATGGGGAGGCTGAACGGGCCGTCAGAACTGTTAAATCTCTTTTAGAGAAAGAGGGAGATTTCCACAAAGCTCTGCTGGCCTACAGGTCTACTCCATTGGCACACGGGACCTCCCCAGCACAACTACTGATGGGGAGGAGAATCAGAACACCAGTCCCGGTGTCACCGCTGCAGCTACAACCACAGTGGCCTGATCTCAAAGAATTCAGAGAAAAGGACACTGCGTTGAAACTGCGACAGCAACAAACCTTCAACCGGAGACACCGCACTCAAACCCTGCCACCTCTTCAGTCTGGACAGCAGGTGTGGATCGGACCCACACGCACCAGAGGGAGAGTCGTGGGCCCTGCACCTACACCACGTTCATATGAGGTAGAGACACCGGACGGAGGACGGCTGCGACGCAACCGTGCACACCTCAGGGAAGTACCAGTGCCCTCAACATCAGGTGACATGTCAATGACTAGATCAGGGAGACTTTCTAGGGCTCCGGAAAGACTGGACCTTTGAACATTACACACACACACCTACACACATTACGAAGGACAGAAAAGAATAACATGAAAAGATGTTAAAACAAATGAAAAGTCATAATGTTCTGTTGGAAGAGTGAAATGTCTAGTTGAAAAGCTGTGTTCTGAGTTGATGCATCTAGTGAGTAATCCCATACAATAGCACAGTAAAGTATAATATCTTCTGTTAGTTTCTCAGTTCAGACTTATAAGTTTTAATAAGGATTTGAGTAAATTCCTGAGATTATAAGATACGTTAGGAAACTAAAGTAGCTATATTGTTGAATGCACTTTGTCATCTTGAGGTTCTGACAAAGAAGTTAAACGTTTATCTAAAAGGGGGAGATGTAGTGGCCGGCTAGTGCCAGGTGTGGCGCACTGTTTATATGATGTGATGTTACACGTGAAGAGGAGTCACAATAAAGTTGTCGAGTTACATCCTGATCGTTGTGTCCTGGAGTACCAAATATACAGGAACAATACAGTGGCCAACCCGCTCTTTCTCCCAAGCCACAGCATGTATATACCTTCTATAGGCCCATCTAAAAGGCATCCCTTCTCTATGGCACTGTAGATGGGGTAAGGGTTTGTGGCATTCCTGCTGGCCTCGTCGGAAAGTTGCCGCAAGTCCATCTGATGAAAACAAGATATTTCTCTAAAGGACAATGTGTACAATCATTGTAACAGGGTGTGTTTCCAAATAGGAAGTAAGTGCGTGTGTGTGTGTATGTGTGTGTGTGTGTGTGTGTGTGTGTGTGTGTGTGTGTGTGTGTGTGTGTTTGGACGGGTACCTGTTTCATGATCCCAGCAGAGGTTAACACCCCCCAGATATCAGAGAGAGAGAAAAGTTCCTCCTTCGACCTCTTGTCCAACCAGGCCAGAGCCTGCTCCAGCTCGACCCCAGGACGTGTCATCAGGGACACTGCTCTGTCCATGTTGCCGCTCCAGTGCGGGTCACTGTAGAGGGAGCACATGGACCTATCACAGGAAGACAGACAGGATAACACATCAACTGAGCTCATTATTGGATATATAATATGGTTTGGTTATGGTAGTTAACTTCTGTAATTAGATATTTATTTGTAGCTCTTCCAGCCCCAAATAAATATCATAATAGGCCAAGTATATCCCATCATCACATTGACATGTCCCATCATCTATCAGCAGCTGTTCAGCTCTCGTTACACAAACGTGTTTATAAGTGTGAAACTGTGATTGTTACCACGTTGACCCAGAGACTCCTCCCATGTAAAGCAGAGAGTCCAGCAGACCATCCTTTTCCATTTGAGAGAGGCAACCCATCAGACCCACGGCTGACCTCTGACCCCCACCGGAGGGCAGCAGAGCGATGTGGGGAACCCAGTCCTGGTTGGAGAGATAGTAAATCGGAAAGCGGCTAAGCGAATTGCAGAATACTGGAGAGAACGACATTATTTATTCATAAAGTAAACATCATTGTTTGGGATATTTATGGGGTGACTGTTGGCTACAGGGTCTCTTAGTGCTATTTAAACTCTAAATTCCTTGAACATGTTCACAACAACACAGAAATCTGCAGAGAGTTCAGGTGAGGGGTGGTGCAGCAGGAGGGGCAGGATGTAACGTTTTCATGTTTCCGACACAACGACACCGGTGTCAGCTCATATCGCCAAAAAACTCCCTTGACATCTGATGTGTACTCGTTTTCTGTTGGGTGCTAGAACAAAATCTATAAAATCATTCACTCACGGTGAATCCTGCTGTGTTCCTACATCGAGAAAGTCCCCAGAAAGCCTGGGGGTTCTCACTCTAAAATTTGCATTCACACAGACCCTCCGGAGAATGTCCACAGGATCTCTGGAGTTCAGTGCATGTCTGAAATCAGCTTTACTCTGTCTGTGTGTTGTGCAAAGCAGGGAGTGGACTATGAATTCACTGGATTATTGGTTTATCGTGGATTACTGTAAACAAGCAGCACCTGTTTGACTGTATTTTTTATAGGTCTGTAAGATTAATGTGATGAATTTGATAGCATATCACACAACTTACCACTGTATTAATCACCTTACAACCACACAGCTTCAGCAGTACTCTGTTCCTGTGAGTGTCCAAAGTCTGCTCAAAAGTGTCTTACATAAAAACAGGCGAAATTATATTTGACGTGTTGTGAAGGCATAAATTAAGAGACAACGCACAAAGGTACAACTCAATCAGGCATGGCAAAACGCAACAACAGGTACAAAGAGGAACAACCATGAAACATACACTTCCTCCTAACACCCTTACTCCACCAACCAGCAGAGCGACTTCCTGGCATGCACCTTTCTGATGGTTGCTTGCCAGGCCGACACGGACGGACGGAAATGGTGTGAGTGTGTGAGCGGTTTCTTTCTTACTGCAGAACAGTTGATTCCCAGGCTGTGGAGAGACTCCAGAACGACCCTTTTCCTCCTGTCAACATAGTCCTGCTCACCAGCACACAGCGAGGGGGACTGATGGACAGGTTTCTGTTGGGGAACAAATCAACTCATTTAGACAGCACAGTGAAAGGAAACTGAGATTGTTCAGTAGACTAATTTCAATTTCAAAGTTGAATTTAAACTTTGGGATCCAGCCCCACTGCAACCCTCAAATAAGATTCGAATAGAACTATGCAACTATCAGCCTTATCTATCCGGGGGCGCAGTTATTATTAAACACTGCAATGTGGGCGCTAAAGCAGCGGTTTGACCAAATTCGACCAAAATCATCAATCTGGAAATATTTTACCAGAGCAGATAAAAGTGTCAGCTGCTATATACAAGGCTGCCCTAAACTACAACCACTATACCAACGCTATGCACGCCAGCAGCAGCAAAGTTAGTAAAAAGCGCCAACAGGGTGGACAAGGAAGGCAGTCGACAATTGCACAATTCTCTGAATGTCCTATCACCGAGCACAAAACTTCCCATCTCTTAAATGTAAAATCAATTGACTAGTTGACCTCTTTTTGGGAATAGCTGACGACAACTAAGATAAAGTTGTTGTGAAAGCCGGACCCTCGATGAATAAGTGGTAAAGATAATGGATGGACGGATGTAAATTTGAAATGTGCTCCCATAATACACTATACACATACACTATACACACACAAAGTATTTCTTATATACTGCATTAAACTGCTGCTGCAAACTTATATCATGTTAAGTCTTATAATACAGCCTGTGTTTCATCAAAGGATTTTTGGGGGGGGGATATTTTGAGGGAATTTCCATATTACATATTTTCTTATTTAAAGCAAAACACTAACAACTATTGTTGCCATCACAGTAACTAAAAGTGTATGGTCCAGTGCCCAAGCATAAAAGATCGTCTTCTGTTTGTGTTATTAATATTATACCATACAGACGAATACAGATCAGAGTAGCAGCACCCAATGATAGTTTTCTGGTGAGGGAATCGAGATAAACATTGAACTATTCTAATAATCGTCAATCCTTTGTCATTCATCTCTCACCACTGAGGCTGCTCCTTGTAGCTCCATGTTGTCCGCTGCCTCCACCGAAGCTCCTGAAATCACAAGCCACAGGCCAATCAATGAGACTGACAGGTTCAGCATTCCGTGCTGCATGTCTGCACGTGAACACAACCTTCTCTGCCTAACGAAGTTCTGAAGCTGAAGCCTCGTTGTGGTGAAAGTTGAGCCTCAACTTCTCTGCTGTTCGACTAGTCTGCTCAGAAGTGACAGGGTCTCCTTTCTCGTTTTGTGGAACAGACCGTCCAGAGAAAGAGGGAAGGGGGGGGAGTCAGAGGGGGCAGGTTGGGGCAGGTACCAACAGCACCAGGCGCTCTCCTGATTCAAGAATTTAGAAATGCACCATTACAAGTAAAAAACCCTGCATTCTTGTTTCCTCGGGAGTGAAAGTATCATCGTGTTTGAAGAATGAGAGTGGCTATAATTCTCTGAAAGATTCATGAGGAGAGAAGAGCCAAAAGTATGGAGGGTTTTAAGTGCCAAAACTAAAAATATAAATACGTAAATAATTACATAAATACATAAATACATACAAAATTATATAATGAAATGCCTAAATAGGTTTTTATTTATATTTCCAATTTTTTAAATTTTATTTACTTCTACTTTTATATATTTATTTATACTTGTATTTATCCAGAACGTTTCTTGCTGGACAGAACATAATTAAACTGTCAGCTTCAGTCATCAAAAGTCCAGGGGGCGGGATAAAGCTTCTGATTGGTGCTTGAACTTGAATGTACTGCTTTTGCCTAATTCAAGATGGCAGCCCACATCTGGTTGCTAACCACCAATCCACAAGAAGAACATGAAGAAGAAGAAGAAGAAGAAGGCAGTGCCCTTGCCCGTGGATCGGATTGCGTGCTACAAGGGTAGAAATGTTTACTGTAGCTGAACAAATGGAGGCAAATGCCAATTCATATGCCTTTTTACATGTGATCCGAATCAGAATGTATTTATTGCCAAGTAGGTATACACCTACCTGGAATTTGCTCTGGTTATTGGTGCATACAATGAACATAAAAACACAATAAATACAACACACATAAGAAAAATAATAAAAAAAATATATGTAAAAAAGATAAAAGATCTAAAAAGTAAAGTAAAAAGTTAAATGCAAAATGCAAACAGTGTCAAATTGCAATATGCAATATAATGCAATGTAATATTATATAATATGTGTTAATTTAACACATCCTTGCGGGGGCGGAATAAAAGTCAGAGTCAGGTGGGGGTCCCGGGCCTTGTTGATAAGGCCAACTGCAGCTGGTAAGAAGCTGGTCTTGCGGCGTGAGGTTTTGGTCCTGATGGACCGCAGCCTCCTGCCGGACGGAAGAGCCTCAAAGAGTTTGTGACCCGGGTGGGAAGGATCAGCCACAATCTTACCTGCACACCTCAGGGTCCTCGAGGCAAACAGGTCCTGTAGAGATGGCAGATTGCAGCCGATCACCTTCTCAGCAGAACGGATGATACGCTGCAGTCTGCCTTCGTCGTTTGCGGTGGCAGCAGCGAACCAGATAGAGATGGAGGAGGTGAGGATGGACTCGATGATGTTGGTGTAGAAGTGCACCATCATTGTCTTTGGCAAGTTGAACTTCTTCAGCTGCCGCAGGAAGTACATCCTCTGTTGAGCTTTTTTGGTGAGGGAGCTGATGTTCAGCTCCCACTGGAGGTCTTCTTTATGTATTTATTTATGTAGTTATGTATTTTATATATTTAGTTTCGGCCTCTGAAACCTTCCATACCTGACAACTGTGACAGAGAAATGTATTTTTAACAAGTTGGACAGTTACATTCCTTAAATGTCCATATCCTTCCTAATGGATCCGTTTCTGACAACTATACTGACTTCAACGACCTCATGACCTTTCCTCAAATGTCAGGACAATTTGAACCCCATTAGCGATGCAGCTCCTTTCCAGCCAACGCTCTCATATCATGATATGTAATGCTCATTTCGTCCAGTAGAGGTCAGGAGCAGCTTTTAACTTTTAGTCCAGTTTAAGACAGCGAGCTACTTTAAATCCGGTGTCACACCAAGTCCTACAGCCAGTATTTGAGTCCAAGTCTTCCCTAAACACATCCTTGACCCCTTGGGAAAGATTTGTAAAAGGTATCACTTGGACAGTAGTAGACACATGAAGATCTACACACTGTTTCAAAACTTCACATCACCAACCACCTGGTTACAAATACTGAATATATTATTTATTTCTGAAACTAGAATCCTGAAACTAAAACTGCAGCAATTTGAAAAGCTGTACATTTCAAAACAGAGAACGCAATCTCTGTTACATCAATATTAGCTCAAAGGCCCAAGATTGGTTTGCAACAGCTGTTCATGAATCCAGTGCTAAGTTTGTGTATAATGAGGTTCCTGCATTTTAGAAACAGAATTATTTTCCATGTAGTGATTCACCAAATTAAGTTTGAACATGTAATGATAATCATTTCTAATAAAGATTCAGTGATGTTATCAGCACGTAGTAAAAGTTTGTACTGTTGTTCAATTAAAAGGAATAACCGATGAAAAATGACAGTTTTAAGTTGTAAATATTTATAGTAATCTCACCGGACAAATCTTTGTAAATGTTGGTATGAATCTCTTTTTGTTAATAAATGTGCATACATGGAACAAATTGAGTCTTGTACTTTCCGTGTTTTGAATAAGAAAGAAAATACTCTGCGAAGCATAACATACGAGGTGTATATTTTGTCATTTAGGTAAATGTTATTAGCTAAATATTTTGTCGTTTGATACAAATTGTGATGTTTTCCTGAATGTCATTTCACAGATGTTAACATCATTGCTAATTAAATGCATTGTGATTAAATGTCTGGTCAAAAATGTGGATCTATTAATTATGTTTGTGTTTTAAAACACATTTTACCCAGATCATTTGTGTGCATGTGTTTGTGTGTGTGTCTGTGAGTGTGTTAGGGTTAGTGCTGATTGAAGGCAGGTGGGCTTGAGTGCGCCCCCACTCTGTAGGTTATGTATGTCACATGGAGCAACCACCATGTGTCTGCAGACTCAGCTTGTTCATGTGTGTGCAGATTTGCTGTGCATGTATGATTCAACCTAATATGTGAACATTGTGGCTGCTCCCTTCATTTTGCAGTCAGTGCACAGGGGGGGGGGTAAAAAGGAGCTTCTCATGCAGCCATGCACCACTAAAAGCCCCTTACATTTGGTGGTGATGTATCTACGAGAAATGTGTGATCCTGGTGAAGAATTTGGCTGCTTTGTTGACGTCGAAATGGATGAATCATTTATAAATATATATATAATAAATATCATCCATCCATCCTCCATCCATCCATCTAGTGTGACTCTATAAATGGTTAAAAATCTCATGGATCCATTTGGGTTTGACTGTGCACACCAGTTAGGGGATCTGGGATCCAGTTTACAAATGTAGTAGTCTTTTGCAAATTATCTTAATGAGCAACACACACTGGACCAAATGTCTCGTGCACATGTCAGTGTCTCCATCAGTCACAAGTCAGCACCAATTACCTCTGACTCAGTCCCAGGGTTGAGGGCAGTTGTGTGCTCATGTGACGCACCATGCTCAGTGACCTCGTTGGAAAGCTGGAGGCTGTAAACGCACATTCTCCTAATGTGTGTGCTCATCTAAACATCTCTCCTCCCCCACGCTGTCTCCTTGTATCAGCTGCTTTACGTCAGATTTAACCCATTTTTAAATCTCCAGCTTCCATTTCTCACATTCATTTCACTGCTGCTCTGTGCACTGGTCCGCCTGGCACAAATTTTTGTATGTCTTAATACCAGCATTTTATTTTTTGCCCTGTAAGTTCATTTGCCTTAAAAACATTTAAATTTAGCAAGAAAAGTAACTGATCACTTTTATGTTTGATATTTTTTTTAATTCCATGTACGAATGAGCTAACAATCTGGCAAACTAATATTCTGGTTAATATTGAATACAGCACATCATTCAAATTGATTTATGGTTTGTGAACACCCTCTGACATTAGTAAAATCCATGGTGTATATAAAGATGGGACATGGACCAAATTAAACTCTGGTTTTATTTAATTTTAGGCAGTTCTTATACGACTGATGTTTGTCCAAGTTCTCATTCTTCTACCAAATTAGGTTTTAATTAGTGATTTAATGCTGCAAAAACAGAGTGAAACATCACGACTGAGTCTGAATCATGTGTCGACAGGACCTCAACACTGAGGCTCCCCCGATCGCCACTGCGCAGACATGGAAACGATTGTATCTTATATGTATATTGTAAGATATTTGGGCTTCAGATCTGGATAGTGGGAGGAGGTGGAGATAGCTTCATCCATCTTGATATAAAGTGTATGATAAAAGCTGATAGTCTAGGCTACTTGGCTTATAAAGAAAAGATCGACTTAAAACTAATTTTAATGTCAAAGAGTTTAGATATGCATCCGTCCACAGTTTGAGAAACTACATTTCACCAACAATATGATTTCAGGGTTTGAATGGAAATTTATGTATTAGATGTTGAGGAGAAAAATAATGGACACTTTGAAGGTGTTGAGGTGTTGAGGACTCCAATGGGGGTCTCATCTTAGGCATCATTTAATTATTATTATAATTATTATTATTATGAAGGGATTAGGGGATGAGGGCATACAAAAGGGAAGGAGGATGAATGGATAGGGATGAGAGAAGGAGGTTGAATGGATGAGGGTAGGGCTTTTTTCCTTGCTATCTTGCTATTTTTTTCTTCTTCTTCTTCTTTCTTCTCTCTTCTTTCTCTTTCTCCAGGAGAGAGAAAGGTGGGTTGAAGAAAAACAAAATCAAAACCTCAAGATGAAAATGTGGTGCAATAAATATAGAAGACATGGACGGAGTCATTAAGAGAGAGAGAGTTTTTGGTGCTGAGGCCCGATGCCAGTGGTGATGTGCCCGAAACAAACAACCATCTTCACCTTGGAATTTATATGTTACATCCTGCCTTCATATGCTGCATAGATGTTTGTGCTGTTGTGAACTTGTCTGAGTGGAGAATCTCCTGCTGTGATGGTCATGTGTGAAAGGCAACCTTCGAGGAAAGTGAGATTAGTGACTCTTGCCACTGTAATACACAATACGCCACAATTTCAGTATTTTGTCTCAATTTCTTTATTTATGTCAGGATCTACGGTACAAGGTATTTCATATGAAGCAAACAAACCACCGACTCCACAGCTGATGCAGTGTATCATGGGCAGCTCTTCAGGAAACGTGGCCATGCAGGGACACGGTTGTCATCCATCGACCGGCGAGTTGACAGCATCACCAACCCACCGACAGCGATGAATGTGAACCGGAAACCTGCTCTGGTAGAGGACTGACATGTGCCGGCTTTTCCCAAGGAACCGTTGATAAGGAAGCAATTCTTCTGACGTGTGGATCGGTGAGCACATCGGGCTTTTAATGAAATGAAGTGATGAGCCAATAACACAGACATGTTCTCATTGCATGTTCCGCACAGTGGAAATGGGTTTTCTGTTTTACCTGCTGGTTGGTAATTCTTTTACATGTTTTATTTACATTTCATTGAACATGTTTACAGTCGAACTAAGAAGAGATCACTTCCAGCCTTTATGGAGAGGAGGAATTATTACTGCAGCTAAATTCTATCTTTATGTTTTATGCTACACTTGAAAAACATCTATGCCCTTTCAGATATCTGTACATATCTGAAACATAACAATAAAATAAACAGGTCAATCTATATGGTGCTAAATAGCATGTGACCACACAATTAGCATTACACGACCAGTTTTCATTCATCTGGAAAATGTCTCTATCAATTAATTGACTTGGAAAAAACAATCAATCAATAAATAAATGATTCACTCAGATCTGAAGGGGACTGCAGCTGGGTTTTTTGCCTTGATGGCAAACAGTCTGCGGCACCACCTTCCTCAATTCATTCCAACCATTCCATGGGTTTCAGTTGAAATGAATTAGAGCCAATCTGATTCTACCAACACAAACACAGCTGCAAACTGTGCAAACACACAAACACACACACACACACCGACCACACACACACACACACACACACACTCAGCTTGTTACCTGCTTCATTATCCAATATCTCCACTTTTTCTAATGGAATGGATCGGTTGTCAGTTGTTCTCTCTGTCATTAATCTGTGGATAAAGCACAGGCAGTTATTAATATGTATATATAGAATTTCTAAAATACGCACATTTCTAAAATGTTCTGTTCTACATAAATATACAGAGAATATGTCATTTCTGGAATGAAAATACTGCAGAGCATCATGATGCCACATTATTCTTACATTTTTTGTAATATTACTATGACATTTGGCTTTTCACTTGTTACAACATATAGTAACACATGTAGTGCTCTCACTGTTGGTCCAAGCACACACTGGATAGATTGCACTACTAAAAACACTTTCTTCCCATTAACTCTGGAGTAATTATTATCTCTAGTTATTTCCTATTCCACACGAGCATTGATCCCTGTCTACACTGTGTATCAACCTTCGCTTCCTGCTCCCTTTAAATCTGTGAGAGCTAGGAGGTGAATAAAACATTCCCTTCCTGTGCCGAGGCAAATCGCAGCGTGGCTTTGTATGGGGTTCAGCTTTGGTGAACTTTGATATTCACTTTCATTTGCATATGTTTGATCATGGCCTCACATGCCTGAAAGCGCAAGTCACGTGACTATTCACGCACAGTGGGCATACACGTGCCGGTCTATACAGATTATTCGAATTAAAACTCGTTTCCAACACATGAAAGGAGTTTTATCATTATAAAATGCAGATATTAATCCTTTTAATCTATCAAAAAATTTAGAATATTTAGAGGTTTCTGACCTTAAAATGGCCTCAAACATATAAAGATAAGTGACGTGCGAATCCCAAACAAATTTAAAAGATTGATATTACTAATAATACTCATAATACTTGATTGATATAACTTGGTAACTTGGGGAGATTGTGTACTTAATCATCTACAGAGACAGAGTAGTAACTACACTATGTAGTCTAAATAAGACTGGGCTGATCAGAACTACTTCTCTTTCTTCCTGTCACTGTCATATGTAAACTAGGGCTCTATAAATGAGTGAGCCACCGTGTTAACACTGAAGATGCTGACCATCGACTCAATAGACACAAAACCATTGGCAATCATCTGAGATCTGAACCCAATCCAGAAACAGAAGAGGTGATGCAGGGTGGTGTGAAGAAGAGGAGAGGAAACATGCTGAAGGGACCGACTTCACTCAGAGTCCTATCAGCAGTGCCAGGTCTAATCCAGAGTGAGACAGTAGCTGGCCATGTTTATCACGATCACTGACGTTGGGAAAGGGATTCACGCCTGTCTAAGCATCAGATTGTGTGTTAATGTTTAAACAAAAGGGAATTCCCCCCATTCATCGAACAACAAAACAAGTATTTGTGAATGCTAGAAATAAATAGCTACGTGAAAATCAGTTATTTTAAATAACACTCTATGTAGCTGTGATGGACTCGTGGCCTGTCCAGGGTGTAGTAGCCTGGTGCACAACTCGTATCATGGCCTCTTTCTGCACTACAAGAAAACTGCAATCACTTGAAAATCTTTTTCCAGAGCAGACCTTTTAGTTTGTCATTGGTGGAACTCAGGTGGCATTTAACCAAATCAGTGAGATATGCGAGTTCTCACAGCACCGTGAAGCCTGAATGGAATGCAGCCATTGTGAGTGTTGTTAGTTTCCCCTCAGGGCTGTAGAGATGTGGAGGGTCATAATGTACAGTGCATGTTTATACTGTGGAAGCGTGCATGCAAGCCAGGCGGCCCGTGTTTTGCACTGATGTGAGCTCAAGTGTACGGGTACACTCAACACTCGATGGTTTCACTGAGACACAAACTCACCGACAGCGTTGAATGTTCCCCAACACTTGAAAAACTCTGGCTGACAGCGAGCGAAGAAAACAGCCTGTCCTCCAGCGCTACAAGGAGTGGACAGCCACTGAACAAGAAGAGACAAGAGCACTGCAGGTGCACGCACACATTTGACCCGTGATGCAGCAGACAGCAAACCTTCTCACGCTGTAGAATTAGGGCATAGTGTGTGTAAATCCATTGCATTTAGGGTTGTTTGTTGTTATTACTGTCAAGATAATTTTGCTGAAGCTTTTCACAAAAAATGTGATTTTAATTTAGTTGCAGTTCCTCCCATTCCATCAGTTTCATAACTCTTCTTCAAATTATGCTCTAATAGTTCTGAATTGACTGCTCTTGGATATATGTTCATTTTATATAATAATATTTGTATATATTAATAATATGTTATTATTAATTTTGGAGACATTGTGGATGGATGATTGAGAAACGGAAGCTCTCAATAACAATGCATAGATTGGAATAATTGTATTCAGACATGCGCCTGTAGTGCATCATGATGCAACACTTATCTGCACCTTTCAGTTCACATGTATTGCCATTAACACATCTACTTTTAGTGCCTGTCAGACTAAAGACTCATTAATTATAACCTATGTGGCCATTATTCAGATGAACAGAGGAAGGGACACACACAAACGCTCTTCACATTACATTTTGTGTGCACTAACAAAGTTTCACCTAGCGAGAAAATAATTTCTTCATTCCTGTTTTGAATCTTAAAGTGTCATGAGACTTCATCATCAGATCATAAATCAGATATTTTCTTCAATACCTTGATACATCACCTTACCTGAGTACGCCCCTATGACTGTTTGTGTGTGATTATACACTAAAACCTACAAACCTGCTCTACGCTCATGGCGTCACTGCTGTCGGGTTGATTATGTGATGATGGAGGAGCAGGGGGGAGTGGGGGACTGGGAGGGCCGAGAGTCAAGGGTGAGTGGAGAGAATAAAGATTGTGGGGGTGGAGGGTGGGGTGTCTGGGGGAGAGGACGGCTGATCGATTCCAGGCTTGGTATTTTCCAGACAGGCTGAATGGTAAAGGTCAAAGGTTAGCTGCTCTTGTTTCCTATGAAAGAGAGGCTGTGTGTGTGTGTGTGTGTGTGTGTGTGTGTGTGTGTGTGTGTGTTTGTTTGTGTGTGTGGGTGTGTGTATACGTTTTCAAGCTCATGTGCAGAGAGGCAGATATCCATGCATTTATTGCTTGACATTGTGTTAAATCGTCGTATTTCAAAATCTCTAGTCTCGCAAAGCAGTGCAGGTCATTGCATCCGTCTCTGAATTTGTGTGTGTCTGTGTGTGTATTTGTTTTGTTTTTTCTTAGCTAATAATCGAGGTAAAAAACACAAATCGTGTAAATAACATTATTTTAATATTTCTTAAGATAAAAGTTTATATTCATTGTATATGAAGTCATTGATTAAAACTTGGTGGGTGAGAATCTATATTTCAAATATATAAGACATAATTGTTCATAGTTGTGTTTTCCTCAGATTAAGTATTCAGTTGTTTTAATATTTACTCAAATTCTTTAGAGAAACAAATAATCAGAGCTCCTTTATATTATTGCTCTTTATTTCTCTTGTTTTGCCATTGGAAGCTCCACCTCTCATTCCTCTGCTGTGGGATGTGCACTCTGAACAGCATGTAACGCTCAGAAAATAAAAACAGACATGGCTGAAACACCTATTTAAACTTATTTATATGTGTAGTTAAAATGCATTCATTTTTGTGAAATTTGAACAGCAGAACCATTTGAACCCAAAACTAAAACCAGCGCAGAGAGTGCAGGATGGTGATTGGGTGTCTTGCTCAAGGGCACATGAGGAAAAAAGCTAAAAATAGTCCTGAGTGCTGCTGCTGAGATAAAATGTGACACATTTGCCCTACGCTACAGTGCGTTTGCGTGTGTGTGACTGTTTTGCTGTCGGCCTGCATTCTGCTCCACCCAGACTATGACTGCTCACATAACTACATTACGCTGACATGGGGATGACAACCCTCACGCACACCTTGTCTCCTCAGAGAAGGGATGTATCCATTTAACCTATGGAGCACACACACATACACACAATCACACACACGTAAAAAGGCCAATTGCAGGGTCATGTCTTAACATCCGGGGCACAGGGAACAGCAAACTAATTAAACATTTAACACAACCTACATGCACACACACAAAGGATGTACATTTGCATGCATAAACTCACACAGTCATACAGTGGCATGTTGAGTTGGATCTTTTGCATGCGCACTACTTCATCGGTGCATGTGCTTGTATGTGTGTCTGCATGCATGGTTGTATGTGAATACAAGTGGCCCTGAAGAAGAAGACAGATTGTGGCTGCGAGGTAAAGAAAAAGGAGGAGGGGGAGGGTGCAAGGAGACACAGACACGCGGTGGGTGGCGGGGTGGGCTGGGTTAGGGAGGGTTAGGAGTAAGTGAGTGAGAGTTGGTCGTCTTTGCGTCCCTCGCTCCTTTCCTTCCAGCCTCACTCTCCCAATCGCCTACTTGCTCCCCCTCCCCCTCCTGGGACTTGAACCTGTGACCCCGCGGTGAATGAGTTCACGGGAGGCACCGCCATTATTGGGGAAACTGCTGGTCTGTTTGTGTGAATGTGCGAGTGTGTGTGTGTGTGTGTGTGCATGTGCATGAAGTGACCTGAGCTGAGTTCATTCACCGGTGTCTGTGTTTCGTGAGTGTGTGTCGGTGGGTTTGCTGACAGAATTCCAGCATTCCTTTAAAGTGGCTTTTTTACAATCGCATCCCTGAATAATATGTTTGCATCGCATAGGCCTAACATCCCTGATGCATACAGATGTGTGTGTGTTTGTGTGTGTGTGTGTCTGTGATGTCAGAGGTAATGGAAATGGTGATGGCCCTTCCCCCCCGTTCGCTGCTGGATGTGTGCGACCAAGTCTGCATCCCCCTACCTTGCCCAGACAGACCGGACGAGTGCTTGCATCTAATTGTCATTCACTTCAACTTGGACAGCACAAAACACACCCGCATGGACACACACACACACACACACTCACACACAGACACACACAAACACTCACACACACACAAGCACGCACGCACACACACGCACAAACACACATGCACGTATGCAACATGCATATCTATGAAGCTATATATGATGCACACTTGAAAAAAAAAGAAACATGCCCATCCATCACACACACCCATATACACACAGGAAGTCACATGAGAAATCATGAATGAAAATTCCCATTGAGTGAACACACTCACTTCTGTGTTAGCATGCCTTTACTACATCCATTTCCATGCTTAACTCTGCACACTTCCTCTGCCTCTCTGGGCGTTCCTCCTCCTCATTGCATCCTGCATGCACATCAGTGTGGGCAAACATCCACTGACACTGTCACATTGCATTTGTGTCTGCCGACAAGCAGCCTCTCCCACACTCAGGGCAGCTCTGGGATCAGAGCCCTGCACAGCATGCACAATAATTCATCAGGGAAAAAATGTAGGCGATGAAGGTACAAACTCACTTACCCCAAATCCTCTTCTGCCGGAGCTGTATTGTCGCCATCCCTCTTTCCCTGCATTCCTCTGTCTCTGTACCTCTGTTTTCACCCCTCCCATTGAAAAGCCAAGCCACCGCTTTTCTCTCTGTCTCTTTCTTTCATCCTCTGTGCTCATCTTCATCCCCTCTCCTTTAAATCCCTACTTTTCAACTCTTCCTTCCTTCTCCCTGTTTCACTTCCTACAGCTCTGTCTCCCATTTCTCTTTCTCTTTCTTTCTTCCTCTCCAGTGGCTGCCCGGCATCTCCTTCCTGCTGCTGAAAACTGCAGACTGTCTGGAGAGAGAGAGAGAGAGAGAGGGAGGGAGTGAGAGATGAGAGCGGGAGAGAGAGAACCAGGTCGAGAGACACTGGGGAGCAGTGGGAAGTGCACACCAGGACACACACAGCCTCTGTCAGTTTGAATGAATATTGTGCACACTCGGCTTGTCTCTCGCCCCCTCTTTCTCTTTCCCTCTCCCTCCCTCCTTTTCTCTGTCTACCAGACACCCCTCCTCCACTCCTCCCTCACTTTGCCCTCCTTCGACGTCTCCTCCTCCCTCTCCCTCACTCTCTGCCTTCAAACATGTTCACACTCCTAGACTGACATTATAGAACTGCACTTACCAACACCCATTCAACACAAGCACACACACACACGCACGCACGCACGCACGCACGCACGCACACACACACACACACACACACACACACACACACACACACACACACACACACACACACACACACACACACACACACACACACACACACACACACACACACACACACACACACACACACACACACACACTTCCTGGACCCAGACGGTTAACCCTTTTGACGCAGCTGCATGTCCTGCCTGTTTGAATTATCATCTTAGTAGTTGTATTCAAGCATTGGTCATGACAGATTCTTTTAAATGAGTGCTTAAAATATCTAGTGCAGTTTTTGTAATCTGCATCAGCCCAACAAATGAGAGAATGATTAGACTTTATCACATTTATAGTATCATGTGTATCTTTTGTTTAATCTTTTATATTTGAGAATCACATTGTTGTGGGTTGTGTGTGTGAAAAATAACATGGATAGTTTTTCACCAAACTTTGGAGTATTATTTGAAAGTGTATCTCCATGATGATTCACTTTTGGAGCCGATTGGTCAAAGGTTAAGGTTATTCAAAATATGGTCAAACACATTTTCGAAGGATATCTCTGAAAATCTGAAGCTCATATTGAGCAGGAAATCATTCAGTGCGCGCACAAGGTATTTATTGCCCCTCCAATGCTTTTCAGCGCTGTTGTTTTACACTTTACAGAAGACATTTTAAAAAATCTCATGCGTAAGTAATGTGAGGGAGTCATGACATTTGGTTTCATGTTGTATAATACACGGGAAATTTATATTTTTATTTATGTTGTGTGACACTTAATATATGAAATATCTGAAAATAACTCATGATTACATATAGGCAAATTTGATCACTCTTAAAAATGCACATATGCCCATAGGTTAATTTATCCCTAGCAAGTTTTTGTATTCCTGTGATTCATTAAAAAATCACATGTGCTGTTATTATGTCTCCTATCAAGATACGCAGCACATCAGATCAAACTGAAATGTGTATAAATTGCTACATTCAAATGCATGTTTATTTTGTTATGGTAATGTATTATAGTCTGTAGGAAAGATGACATAATGAGACACTGTTATGAATTCTAAAATACACATAAATCTAGTAATTGTAATTATTAATGGTACTATTTTTCTTTCTGTCCTGTTCCTTCACCTGTCCTACTTGATGTGTTTCCCATTAGTTCCTCTTCCTCTTTCATGATCCAGACACACAACGCTTGTGTACTAACACCTGGTGCTTCATTGTCTGTGGCTGATTGAATTCATCAATGGTTATCAACAATAAACATTTTATAAATGTGTTTTAGTATATTGCTCTTTCCCAGCACCACCCCCTTTACTTGTATTTCCAATAACACCGTTCCTTCACCTTCTTCCATCCCCCCACTCTCCATCATCCTCCTTCCTTCCTTAGTTACATATTGATCAGGTCTCACAAAGTGCATGTGTGCATGTGTGTGTGTGTGCGTGTGTGTGTGTGTGGATGCATACAAGCCTGGTCCTGCTGTGGTCAATGAGGTCAACATGGTGGCCAGACAGACATCCCCACCCCCATCCTTTTCTTGTTGTTTTTTTCCCCCTGCCTCCTCCATCACCTCCGGCTTGCTTTTCTCAGGGTTACCGAGTGCAGTCGACATAAAGAAACAATAAAGTCAGCATCCTTCATCAGCTCATCTAGCAGCTAGGTTGACAGCAACTGGCAGAATGCACTGACTAGCGATGTATACGACAGCATCTCATCATGAGTTTAATGTGCTCACGCGTCCAGAAGGGAGGACTGACAGGTTGAGCCCGGAGTTAGAAATGTCCCTACAGAGGCCGACTCACCAACACATGAGCAGGAAGGATATGAAGACTAAGAAACAAGAGGAATCAATGCAACAGTACTGCGTTGTACTGCATTTCTAAATACAACTGGCTTGTATGATTGCGCAAATGTTTCACAATTGTCTTTGAACACAGTCAGGTGACGTGCCTCCTCTCACCAGTCACCTACCTTATCTTTGCATTTTAAGAGGGGAAAAAGCAGCATGTTTTTTCACCACTTGACAGTGACCGTCCCTGCTGACCCCTGGGGCCAACAGACTCACTGTCTGGGTGGAGGAGGGGGGCAGGATGGAGAGAAGGGTGCAGGAGTCAATAAAGGCCATAAGTCAAAGATGGAGGGAGAGGGAGCCTGACAGGCGTCCCCACAAGAGGGAGGCAAGAGAGACACAGCAGCAGCGCCTTGTGGATGAAGGATACAATTATGAAAGATTAAATTATTCAAATTTTCTGGTCTTGATGACCACTCAAAACACTCGACAGTACAGTTATTCCATTCACTCAATCACACATATTCATTCAGTGTATTTTCATTTGCACTGTCTCTATCGCACATCACTCACACACTGGCAGTTTGGAGTTCAGTATTTGTCCCAAGGACACTTCCGCAGACTGGGATCGAACTGCCGACTCTCTGGGTAGTGGAGGACCCGCTCTACCTCCTGAGCCACAGACAATGTTTTAGTGTTTCTGCATTTATTATTTATCTCTACATTTAATTATCAATAAATTTAGTTTTCTACATGTATTAATTCACTTGTTTAATTGTATATGAATTCATTCATTTACTCATACATTTCAACATCTCTCCATGTCTGAATTTATCTTTGTAATTCATTATTTCTGTGTCCATTTGTTAATTAGGTGGGCGACCTAACTTAGTCTAAAGCCGGATGGGTTATAGCAGCGTGACCATCAGATCTTATACTTCTGTCTTGAGTGGACCTGGAATGCGGAAGATTCTAACTTTATCTTTAATAACATTTTGATTTGTTGTATTTATTTAAATTTTTGTCCTCATACACATGTTGCTCTTTTGTACATTTTACTTAATCATAAGTCAAATTTGTGTAGGAAACCGATTAAGTCAGAATATAAACTGAGAGGTAGGATGTTGAAGGCGGTGCTGGCATGTTGTGTGAGGAGGCTTTCCTCTCAGTGACAGACTCAGATCGTATTATATTTGGATTCAAGTGGAGCTGGACTGAAGAGAGAAACGTGAACGCCTGCTCACCTGTGGCTGAAGCTCTCACATGATAAAGATCTATTACAGAGGACTGTGGAAACTCCAAACAGCTTCATGGGACCTGAAACCTCCACAGCCAGGAGACTTCAGCTGGACAGTAATGAGACAATTACAGCAGCAGTTACCCTCTTCAAAATTCTGAAATATGGCTTAGTTAATTTTTCCTCTTTTTATGCATTAAGATGTATAAAAAATGTCTTCATGGTGTGAGAAGTAAATGTATTCAAAAAGTTATTGATTTGTTTTTTTATACTGAAGCTCACACGGATGCTTGCCTGCATTTTTATTGAATCTAAGTAAACTTTAAAAATGTAATTAGTATCGACTCATCAGCCATTGAATGTAAACAAGCAAAACTCCCCCAGTGTGCCAGGCCGGGAAAATAAATAGTTTTAACTGGGTGCACGTTGTGGCAACTTCATGACAAACGTTTGGACAGCAATTGTACTAGCAGTTAAATTACAGGGGTCACCCACAGTAAGAACTAGAATTGCACTCAATAGAGCACAAACCTCAGCCAACAGTCCCTTTAAATCCATTTGAGCTGCACCAAATTACAGACTCATAGATATCATTCCCCTAAATATGCAATAATAAAAATCATTACCAAGATCCACGAATTACTTTCACTAGTTCCTACTTACAGAGGATTATTGATTTTTCAATCTTACTCTTGGCTAAGAAAGCAGATATGCCCAAACTACTCCTTAAGAAGACACATTTGAATATCAATAGTTAAATTGCATGTGCAAACTGAAAGTAAAATAAAAAAATCCATATCCATCATAAATTGCTCTATACATGCAGGATTCCTATAGAGGGACCTACATGCACATTATAGTGATGCATGGTCTAACTTTTAATTGGCTGGAGTCTGACTTTCTAATTTGATCAATTAAACTTGTTAATGCAGTTAATATTTTTTCCTGTGTAAGTCCAGTTGTGTTGGATTTCTCAACCAGCTCTGTGCAAAGTGTGTTGCCTTTACACACTTTAATCCACACATTTTTTATCATAGTCTCTTAAAGTTAAGGGGATGAGGAAAGAAAACCAAGTGAGGCACGTAGAGCTGAAAAATACAAAGAACTCAGGAACTTCACTTTCATTAAAAACAATTAGAAATATTATGATCCTTAAAAAAATGACGTATAATCAGTTACCTTTACCAAAACAGGCCATCATGAACTCAGTGAGCATGATTCACTGGTGCACTTTATCTCCCTTGGCCAAGAGAAAATTTGTATCATGGTGTCATGATATAGAAATCTAGTTATTTTCTTTTTCCATTTTGTCATTGAAAAACAAATGTGAAAATTCTTCCATCGTGAAATGGGACCTCATTGCTGTACAATAATAGGGGAAACTGTGACGTTTTAATATCAGAAGACACAGGTTATGGGTTTATCGGGTTAATGGAACAAAGACGCAGAGGTGAGAGTTACTGCTCAGAACCAGAGAAGAGAAAGAGACTTCTGCCAGAGCAGCCATTTTACAGACATTCAACAATCAGAGAAAAGTACCAGATAGGACACATTTTTACATTAACAGTAAAAGAAAGGAGAGCAAAATGTTATAATGAAAATATTTGGGAAAATACAATTTAATAAAAGACGAAAAACAGTGTCAAAAGTTTTATTCCAGTCTAGTTTCGCATTATTTAAATTCTTGAAAAGAAAAGGCTGAAGATCTTCATTTATATAATTAAGTTGTGAGAAAAAGAAGAAAACATCTAAGATACTGGGAAAGAAGAAACGAATTTATTGACATGTGGTATAATAGTAAAACTTTGTGAAAACAAACATGTTGGAATAAATAAAACCCAGCTGAGGATTAAGATTTTGCTTTTATTTTGATGAGATAAAGTTGTGAATGTTTCCTCTTTCCTGGTGGTTAGTGGCAGCAGTAAACAGTGTGACAGACATAGATGAAACATGTATCCACCAATACCTGACCGTTGGGAATAACACTTTGTTCTGGCAGTATTTAACATCAAGTCTGTTCTTCTTTCAATGGTTCTGTTTGTTCTTCACTAACCTTCTCCTCCACACTGTCTAATTCATGTACTTCTTCTTCCTCAGCCTCCATTGTCAGCGCTAACCAGGAATCTTTGTGCAACTTCTCGTTCTTTTCCACCTCCTGAACGCTTGGTGGAGATGATACCTGCATGTGAGCTGGTAGGTGCTTGAACTCTCCCTCATTCATATCATAGTCCTGCATCTTTGAGTTCAGAATCCACCAGCGGGAGCCGAAGCCCACATCCAGAACCCGCTGACGGAACTCTAACCATGGCATGGACAGATTGGAGCACTGTGCTTCGTACAGTGTGGAGTCAGTGTCGTAGTTGGCCCAGTAAACCAGAGAGAGAACACCCAGGCTGGCATGTCGGAGACGGCCCTCGTTATGGAACTTCACTAGACTCTGGATGTGGCCGTCCGACTTGGCGTTGCGGATCCACGGGGACAGCAGGCCCAGCTGGTTGGAGTGCTCCACCAGGGCGGCCTCAAAGGACGACTGGTCAGGGTTTGTGTAGAAACAAGCCCCGGCCCCCCCCATCAGAGTCAAGTATACTGTGGCTTTGGCCGGTCGAGCCCAGGCACCCACCACTATCTCCTTGCAGGCCTCTTTATAATCTGTGACCAGGCCGCGACACCAACCAACTACAGACAGAAGAGAAGAAGAAGATACTTAGTCCTGCCTGGGGTCCTGACAACACACACAAAAACACACACAGACAGACACACACACACCTCAGTGCGGACCAGCTTTCATTTCAACCCAAACACTGCAGCAGCTGGGCCAGGTGTTGCAGAGATGATCAGTGGAACTAGCTGCTGAAGAGTCAGGGCCTGTATTTATCAAACCTCTAGTTGAGTATCAAGTTTAAGCCTTGTTATCATGTCCATGTAGTGTTTTGATATGATACAATGAACAAAATAATCACATTAAAATTGTACCTTGTCAAATCCTTGATGTTTATTCAGTGGCATTTTATTTAGCAAGAACACTTTATTATTGTTTCAAAAGTTCCGATTGCTTGTGTGAAATCATTAAGCTTCTGGGAATATAGATTTATAATGTGTTTAATATAAATAATAATAATTAAATCATAGAAAGTTATTGAAAAGTAATTCAGCACGGAACAATCTAGTATTATAGAGGAAGTGTGTAAGAGAAATGTAACCTTGGAGAAATGTAATCATAATAAAGCTTTATATTGTTTGCTGACAAAGGCCAAAGGTTTGGTGTGAACAAGAAAGAAACGCATCACACACAGTTATTTGTATATCGTGGTATTAACCAGTTATATCATTGAAAAGGTTTCTGTCATAAAGACACGGACCAGAAGAAGAAGAAACACGACTTAGGGACAAACGTTGTGAAGCTGTCAGGGGGGTTGAAGGCAGCCTGTGACACTAGTGTTAAGTCTGATCACCAACACTATTCAGTTCTAGGGTTATTATTTAAGGAAGAGTTGCATTATCAGCTTGTGTTTGTCCTGGTGTTGACATGCTGTTAGCAGATTATTATGCGAGTGAAGCTACTTGAAGGATTATGACACTTCTCGTGTATGTCTCCCCAGTACCATGTTACCTGTGTCCAATTAAACTAATGTTTACATCAACCCTTGCCCAGTGATGTCACTGTCCTCTGTCAGTCTCTCACCTGCTTTACTGTTCTTCACTCTCTCCCAGCGGCTCCTCCTGACCGGAGCTGCCGGAGCTGCCGCTGCAGCTGCTGTTTCTGCCGCAGCGCAGAACATCCTCGTCGCTGCACGCAACGAAGCCATTTTCAACGTGTTTCAGTGCCCAGGACGGTTCACCTTCATGTGGAAGACCCGCTGACATGAGAGGGCGGCTCACATGGAACCAAAATGGCGGCCAGGGGTGAAGCCGTTTTAGCCTTCCGACGTGAATCTCTACCTCACAATCGTTCCGCTTGAAGTCACATTTTACATTTACAACAATATATGTCAGTTGATCATATAGTGTAGTCAAATTTATAACTCAAATACAGACAAGACGATAAATCAAATGAGCTTCTTAGAATTCTAATGCGTCAACAAAGTTCAGTTTTTGGGCTGTCCTATAATTCATAAACATTACGGATATGTAGTTCAACAGTTACTATTTAATAAAGACAGTAAATATCGTTTTTTGTATACATTTACGCTGGAACGCCACAAAGTGATGCAGTAAGGGTGTATACCGCCATATACTGTACAGGAGTGTGTTCAATCTTTAGTCAGGGCATTAAACCAGTTTCTTTAAATATTTAGTCGAAACCATGACTCTTTGTTCACTTTACATTATTATTTTTAAGGTATCGTGAGCCAAATATATAAAAAAAAATTCTGGTATTAAACCGTCTCTTCTGTTTTCATACAGACCTTTTCTGTTCAGATTTCTTTATTTTTTACCTGACTATATAATTTGATAACAATCAGTTTTTTTTTTTCTGTCGCATCATAACTAAAGTTGTGGACAATATTTATTCCTCCATTTTGGGCCTCTCTGCGTTTGTTACTCGTGATCGCTTTTGAATAAAGTTTTTTTTAAACAACACGACCCGCGTGACAGCTTTGTTTACGTGGTGACGTGTACCGGAAGACATGCTAGCTAGCCTGGCTGACGGGGAAGCTCTCGCTGTGGGTATGAAAGACACGTTTGCGGGGTTTTGCTATTATTTTCTGTAGTTTTTTTAAACCCCCACGACCCGTGTGGACAGATATCTACGTTCGCCACTTGCAGAGGTTAGAACAAATGCGGAACTACAGCGCTGGTGAACGTTTAGCTTAGCTAGTTGTAGCTGTCACAGCCGCTGACACGCCATCACCACCGGGATCAGCTCATCCTTCTGCGGACAGGTGCGAGTTTCACAGGCAGAATATAGTGACATGTTCTGAGCAGGTTTCTGTTGGTGTTATATGTTAGTCTGTGTTTCTCAAATAGTTTCCTGATAGCTCGGCTTGCTCCCCGTTTAAATTATCATATGTTTGCTCTGTAAAGCGATAATAACTGATAAGTGATCAGCTCTGTCCAGCCTCCACGAAGCTGTGCTGTGTGAACATGTGTCGTCATCTTTTCTCAGGTGTGAAGTCGCTGTTTGGCCACTGAAACAATGGCAACCCCAGATGATCTCCAGTTTCAAGGTAAAGATCCTGCAGTGTAAACATGTTTCTGATGCGGTTCTTGTGTTGCTTACTTTCTTTATCATAGCTAGAGTTTGGGAAGGGAGTTCTGAGCCATGACATCTACCCCCATATTGAACTGTATGACCTTTATACTGGATACACATCTGAAGCTTCATCTGGTTCCGATAACGCACCTAGGTCAGCTGTCAGTGTGCAGATGCTTACAAATCTATAGTGTCTTTAGATGTCTTTGAGACTGTATTTGTCCAGCCAAGAAAAATGACCTACAGTTGCATCTGCCAGTGTCAATTTTATTTTTAAAAATGTTTCACCTGCAACAGTCTCTATATGCTCACATTCGTCCTTCATGATTCTCACCCAGATCAGTTTTAGGGTCACCTGAGGAGCAAAGAGTCGTGAAATGAGACAAATGAGAAGCACCCCAGGTCTGCAGGACATTTTCAGTCAGCTCTAATGTCACAGTGACCCCTAATGGTGTTGTGTGATACCTGCAGGAGACGAGTTGCGGTCATTCCAAACCACTGTACACTTTAAACAACAGCTGCTGTGGTCACACCAATTGAATTTAAGAGACTTTGGGTCACTTTGTTTCATTGAAGTCAGTTTAAAAGTTCACAAATACTCAACCATGACAGCAGATATCGTTTGATGAGTTGTCTGTTGAAGAGATACCTTCTGATAACAGGAAGTGTAATGCCGGGATTCTTTTTCATGTTCTAGGTTTGCTCCCTGCTTGTGTTGTGCTTTACTTGAATCAGTTTGTCTCCTTAGTCTTCACAGTGTCGTTTGTGTACAACTGTAGCACCACTGTAGCACCACTGCAGTACCATTGACTCCCTGTCTACTACCCTGTATGTGTGTAGAGTTTGAGGAAGCGGCAGAGCTGTTGTCTGCAGATCCAGAGGCCTCCACGCTGAGCCTGTCTGCCTCAGACAACTCTGCTAGAGCAGGAGGAGGAGGAGGAGGGAGCGAGGATGTGAAACTGGACCTATCGGACGATGAGGAGGGTCAGGAGGAGAGTTCGGAGGTGAGTAAATTATCTGAGGTGGCTTGCAGCGCCACATCTCTGGTTAAGATAGTTCATGTTTTGGGATGACGACCTGAGAGATGTCTTTGCTTCCAGCTGTTGGGTGGACAGAAACCAAGTGGAGGCTTCTGGACCTTTGAGTACTATGAGTCTTTCTTCAATGTGGACACTGTACAGGTACGAGCCACTCCCTCTCTACAAATACAGTTCTCATGCAACTGCAGCTGTAACTGAACAATGGATCTACATGTGTTTTTTTTAATAACATGTATAAAGTTCAGAGACAGGATTCTTAATTGTGATGGTTGATAATGGTTTGCGTTGCTCTTGTGTTGACATCATGTTTTGCAGGTACTGGACAGAGTGAAGGGATCAGTGTTGCCGTTACCTGGAAGAAACTTTATCAAACACTACATTAGATCGAACCCAGATCTATATGGTAAGTCAGGAGAGATAGTAAATATCTGTCCCTTGGATTTAAAGAACAAAGAAAATGTGATACGAAATCATTTGTCCATGTTTTTATTTTTAGAAATTGTTTGTATCAGTAGATTTTATGTTTATTTGCAAGCTTTTGTAAATAAAATATGTTGCATCTTCATTTCTGTTCCATTGATGATCAAACATAATCTATTTCAACCAGTAGCATACATCTCATTGGATTGTTCTTTACCATATTGAATACATGACTCAAACATTCACTGTGTAGGTTGAAAAAACACCTCACTGGAGCTGTGTGTTTGTGCTATTTGAACTTGTAATACATTTTGAGTTTGCTGTTCACGAGGAGCATCTGCTGATGTGAGCACTGCTTTACAAAAAGAGCTCTCGGAGAGGACAATCAGTGATTGTTGATTTGCATAAAGCTGGAAAGGGTTTAGAAGACAATTGAGATATGTGGCTAGTCTCCATATATGTGGGCATCCTGCTGATATGGCGAAACCGTAACACAGGTGGTTTATTGAGGTGAGGAAGAAGCTTAGAAAATCATGGTTCTTATTCGTCTCAGGGCTGCAGTGCTGCCTCTGGCCCTGGACAGTTTGGGTTGGTTTAGAGTTGGTTGATGTCCATCGATCTAACACATGATGATATGCCCAGTGAAACTCTGTGATGAACAATCGCATCAGTAGAGGGGATGCAGATAATAATAATAACTAATAATCATTAGCAAAAAATCATTAGCATTTGCAATACAATGCAATTAAGATTCTGCTCAGCTTCTCATTTTACCCGATGTTCACATAACAAACATGTTAGTCCGGGAAAGTTCTCATATTTTAGTGTTTGTGTGCAGGTCCATTCTGGATCTGTGTGACCCTGGTGTTCTCAGTGGCGATAAGTGGGAACCTGTCCACCTTCATCAGTAAGATGGGAGACCCTTCCTACCACTACAGACCACAGTTCCACAGAGGTCAGTCCCTCATAGCTTCTGTTGTCATCCTCAATTTGTTTTGTTGCCTTTACCGAGTTGTGTTGACTCTGCTTTGTGTCGGTTCCCTGCTGCTTGCATCCAGTAACGATAGCTGCAGTAGTGATCTTCATGTATGCGTGGCTGGTGCCGATTGGTTTATGGGGTTTCCTCACGTGGCGGCAAGGGACAGAGAGACAGATTGGAGGCTATTCCTTCCTGGAGACGGTGTGTGTGTACGGCTACTCCCTCTTCATCTATATTCCCACCTCAGTGAGTACACACTCCCTTCCTGAAAGATTTACTAATGAGCGTCAGGGTCAAAAGCTAAGCTGAAACAGTACTATGACAAAAAGCACCAGTTTTTGCTTGATTTTTAGTTTTTTAAAGCCTGGTCCCAGTAGAATCAGAATCAGAAGGTATGGATACATATAGAAATGTTGATAATCGAGAAATGCCACTCAACTGTTGTTCTGTCATAAAGACTATATGTATATTTCCGTTTTCTAAACTCAGTGTTTTGATGTATTTACCTCGTCAATCTAAATTAATTTCCTCATAACGAAAAAGCCAAACATTGTCCCCAGGTTTTGTGGATCATTCCATTTGAGTGGTTGCGCTGGACACTAATCGTGGTTGCCATGGTGATCTCTGGCTCAGTCCTGGTCCTCACCTTCTGGCCCGTTGTTCGCGAAGACACCAAGGTGATGGCTGTGGCCACAGTTGCGACCATAGTGGTTTTGCACACGCTGCTGGCGATAGGCTGCAAGGTCAGTTGAGCGACATGGATTAATCCTCATATCAGCTGTGCACAGTACAACCTGACCACATAGTGAATGTTCCACTCTTTTCTTTCAGATGTACTTCTTCCAGACAGCCGTCCATGCACCAACACCAGCAGCCCCTACAACACCCGCCATTCACATGACACTGACCCCCGGACCCCACTGACCAAAGGCATCAAGGCGCATTGGCGCCTTAAAACCTTGTTTGGATGATAATCAATCGCGTTGATTATTGTCATTGTATGTTTTGTTGTATGCTCCCCTTGTGCATTGGGATGGGGGTGTGTGTGTGTGTGTGTGTGTATGTTTGTATGTTTAATTTATCCAGAGGGTGGTTCTATCATAGCTGAAGTAGACCTGCAATAACTGTACATTTCTACTGTGATGTTTCAGGATGTGCTGCATGTACATGGTCTAGAATGACATCCCCAACACTGTGACTTCCCTCTTTTTATCAGCAAGACTGAAAGAAGTTTAAAAGAAGAGAGGAAGTGTAAGATTGCTAGAGCGGTCATAAATCCATGTTGCTACCAGTCCCTACTTTTACGGGTGCTCAGAGTGCACATACCTCAACCAAGGCTAACACCCTATATCGCAGCGTTAAAAGTAAACAAATAATAATCCTGGATCAGCCCACTTATTAGTATCTGCTCCAAAATACAATATATTTTTCCTTGAGTCATACCTCACCTTTCCACAAAATGTCATGGAACTTGGTTCTGTAGTTTTTGAGTAATTGCTGACAAACAGCAATAAAAACCCTATTGGTGGTGGTAACTAGTTAATTTGAAAAATTCATTGTCAGTTTGCCACAGACGATGCATGCTAATCTAAGGAAGTGATGACGAATCGTGCTCTCATGACTGTTTGGGATGTTAATAGTGAATAAAGCTTTGGACGGTGAAACTGCAGCTGCAGTATGTCATTTATTTTATTAGTTTAATTTCATGGATAATTTATAAAATCTGAGAAAACAGAGGAAACAATGGCCCCTGATTCTTAGTTGACTTAAGTGTAATTCTGTCTATCACAGTAAATCCCACTCACTTCAGCCTCTTTGTGTAGATTTAGTGCTGAGTTGGTGAAGAAGCTTAACATCAGTACGTTAACTTTGTCACTTTGAGTTTATGTCAGTATGAATTTGTATTAGCTAAGTTGTGTTAGCACAGCGTCATGTGGCTGTCAGCTCAGGTAAAGAAGCTCAGTCTCGTGAAACCTTCTCCTAACTGCATGCGACCCTAAAACTGAAAAGATTATCACCTCACACAACTAATCTGGCTTTTCCCATGAGGCAGCGTGTTTCAGTCACAGATGCAGCAGAGGAAGCTATTCCAGACTGTAGTGCAGCGTAGTGAATGTGTTTGAGTGAACACTGGTAGGAGCGTAGCCTCGGAAACTTCACTTACAAAAATACTCTAGTTGTGTTGAGATGATTATTGTAAATTGAGGAAAAGGTTTATGTTGTAATCACATTGATGCAGGTTTGGTTTGTTAATAAACAGGCTCTCTTCTAATTTTCCAGCCTTTCATCCAATATTTCCACTGTTTTTGCTCACAACACCCAAACTTACTGACATGTTTAGATTTTAAATGCTGATCAAGTTCCATTTTACCTGCTAAATGAGTCAAAGTTTGATGAATCTTGTAGAATCAGGGGGAAACAGCCTGTATTTGTTGGACACCTCATGAAATCACAAACTAGAGCATTAACCCCCACCAAGGCCCAATAGGCCCTTTTCACAGGTGTTACATTAGTTAAGGTTGTGCACTGTTTAGACAGAGCCTTAATCAATGTGACCATTGTTCACCTACTATTTCATTTAAAAATGGCTGTAAAAATCAAGCTGCATCACACACCCTGGTTTCTATCGGATCCATTGAATTATTCACAAGGAAATCCGTTAAAATATAAAGAAATTATAAACATCCAATCTGACTGCATCTAGCCCTTTGTACGGATCTCTATCAAAATGTAATAGATTCTACTTTGCAACAAAGAAAAAACTAAAATGTCACTTTTATAACTTTAAAACTTAACTATACAAAACAATGAAGTGTGTACGCTGTCAGGTGATGACGCGATTATAGAATAAAGATATGTTCTCCACGGTGCAGCAGCTTTAGAACGACTGCTGGTTAACATGGTGTGTTTATGGGATGTCATTCAAATTAGCTGCATTAAAAACCCTGACAGAGACACAATGTGTGACGAGGCAGGGCCTGAATGTACAGGCAAATATAGCCTTTTTGCTTTTTCTGTTATCATGCATTATAAAGACTGATAAAGCAGACTGAGCCACAAAATGAAATTGAGGTCTTCAGCGTCTAATCTCTTTATCCACACAGACGTCAGACTTTTGGGCCTTTTCAGACCAAATATTAACATCCGTCCAGTGGTAGTTGTCACAATCTAATACAATTATGGTCACTGAGAATTGTAAAAATAATTCATATACGTTTTATGTGACCCTGGATGGAGCAAAAAGAATGTGGCCACATTTCCCAGAACACCTTCCAATGTGATCGGATCGGATCTCAGGAAATGTTTGGGTACATTCACAGCTGTTGTGGTGCTGACCACAACAGCGGATGTTAGTATGAGATACGAGCTAAATATAATCTCACATGAGACTGAAAAGTTAGCTTAACAACTTGTACTATACAGTTTGTGCCAGTAGCTCTAAAGCTATAACTAGTGCCAGTGGTTCTAAAGCTATAACTAGTCCGGATCCCAGTCAAACTAGTCTCAACATTTCGACTTGTATATTAGTAGTGGCGGCTCAGTGTACACAGAAACTTGTGTAGTAATTTAGGGACCGACCAACTGCAGCTGCCACAGAAACCCGTGTTGTAGACAGAGAACCTGCTGGCCACAGTGTTCATTGCAGACGTCACTGGCTGTATGTGGAGCAGAAGAGTCGTTGTCAGTCAGTGAGAAAAGTGTTGTTACTGCTTCATCAACACAGAAATAACAGAACATGGCACACGTCGTCCTAAAACACTTCTCCATGATAAAAGTGGATGCCACTATTGGCTACACAGAATAATGACAAAAGGGACACATAGCTAAAGGCTACCACATGGTAAACATCCGGCGTGTACAGGCTTTAACAAACTAGAGGGAACAAAAAAAGTAGTACAACACCAGATTCCAGAATGGGGATTGGATTATCTCCACCACATTTAATTGGCTCTCTTTTTTTTAATTGTTGGTTTTTGTGACAGAAGAAATTAACAAAATAGAGATAACAAAAAAGATTAATTCTACAAAGAGACATTTTTTTTCCTCAGCTCTTAAAACTTGCCAACTCATAATTTCAAATGAACAAAGTCCAGTAGAAGACACTGGTAGCAATGCATACATGTGTCAGTCTTTCTCTCCTTGACTAATAAAAGGGGACAAGGGTGTCTTGGGGTCATGATATGCTGGCGGTCATACATAGTGAACCGAAGGAGGGAGATGGCGGACAGGCCGTGTCCCATGCCTCAGCAATGAAGTCTCTTTTTGACAGTCTCAAAGGGGGAAACAGAGGGGAAGCAAGGATGTAAACTAGGACGCTGCCAAATCCAGCACAGCTTCCCTCACTCCAGCAGCCAGTGGGCTGTCTCCTGGGTTATTGGTCCTTACAGGCTCGTTCTCCAAATCTCCCACGTCGAACTGCTGGAGTAACCTGGTTCGACAAACAACTGGCTGGGGAGGAGCTGCTGCAGTGTCCTCTTGGCCAAAGGAAACAGATCATGTGCTAGGAGTTGGGTGATGGGAGCGGCAGGAGGCTTGTTTCAGGTTTCCTCGACTACAGAGTTCTAGCATAAGGAAAGGCAAGTTTTTGGGAGACTTTTTCCAATTGGTCATCTTCCACGCAGTCTAATTTTCACTACACCAAACTACTACCGTCACTTTGTGTAAAACTAAGGGCGACACCAAGGATGATTAAAGAAGACACTGACAGAGTTGGACAGTTCATTGTGTCACACCAATCAAGGGGTTTAAAACCACATTTTTCATAATTTGAGTGTGTCCAGTACAGCCTCGCTCTGTCAGATCAGACAAGTTCCAGCTTCGAGAAAGTCCCTTTTTTTAATTAGTTATAAGAATAGAAAGTGTCACCTGGCTTTTTGTTCACTTTGAAATGCTTTTCAAACCTGGCAACCCCACAGCATGTATGAGGACAGGACTCTTGCGTTGCAGACCCTGGACCCAGCTGATTGTTAGCTAAGAACAACAGAACTGGCCTGAAAACAGCTGCATTATTAGATTTTTAAAGGTTCACATTTTAAAGATAGACTTAAAAACTTTCAGGTTATAGGGTAACCACATTACAGTATACGTAAAGCTGCACTAATCTTTAATTATGCATTAAGAATGTCAGCCGGTGTCATTCATATCAATAAGAGAAGTTTTACAGCCTGTTTCATCTCATCGACTTTCTATTTCAGACAGATAAATGTGACGCTTATCTCTCATCACTAGGCATGGAAGGTGACCAGCGTTCTCCCAAAACATGATGTATATGTGAATCTCAGTGAAAAGCAACATAATTACTTTCAAGTACAAACACACAGGATAATGAGAAGAACTTGGATGGTTAGTTTGTCTGAGTAACAGGAAACAGCACATGTTCGGCATCCTCCTCAGGGGGCCAATATATGTAGATAAGCCGCAGTTTTCTGATATATCAGCCTCTGTCGACGAAATGAATCATCGACACTGAGAAAACAAGGGAAACGTGATTTGTGTGAACTGCCACTTGTCTGGCATGAGTCTCTTGTGCACAAAGGCTAAGGACATGTATTTGTATCCGATATGAAAAGCCAAGATAGCTGCTCAGAGCAGTGTTGATTATGATAGTGTCCTACTACACTAATGCAACACTTCAGCGAAGATGTGGTACAGAGGTGAGGAGAATTGTGGGAAAGGGCTGATGCTGGTATCTGGCAACAGGTATATTTGGGGGAAACACTCTGGGATCATCTTGATAAGGGGAGTGGAGGGATTGAGACAGTAAGGAGGGTAAAAACCCAGGAGGGGGATACGTGATAACGGCTGTGCATCTCAGCTGTGCATGGGTTGCAGTCCCAGGAGAAGAAAGGGCAAAGGAGGTTTTGGGTGCTAGCAAGACAAGAGTCTGGACGGATACGAGTGTTTGACTGTTTATATAGTTCATATCGAGATGCACTGAACGGAGTAGAATGTGGTTGACGAACGAGGGGAGGGAGTGCCAGCGGCACTGGTTTTGGTATATTGGTTTTGGCTGCGAATGGAGGATCAGTCAGAGTTGAAGGGCGGAGGGGGTGGTAGACAGGAGCTCCACTGAGAGGGGTTGGGGATCTCTTGTCATGCAGGGGGGATGGGGACGCTGAAGAGGTCTTTGCGGAGTCCTTGTCTTAACTGCCGTAATGCATGGTGTTGCTGGGGATGACCATAGGTGAGGCCATGGAGATGGCAGCGCCGCCAATTGTGAACTGGTTGGTGATGGGATAGTAAGAACCACTGCTGCTTGGGCCCGACTGTCCTGTTGTGGCTCCTGGGCAGAAGAGAACAGGTCGGCATTCAACACGGATGGCGAATACAACTGTATTGTACAGTGTGTGTTTATAGAGATGCACATACTGATTTCATTGTTCGTTTCTGTTAAGCTGGACGTACCCTGCACAATCCCTGTGCTCATGATGGAGCCCATCCGGGAGTGGGTGTGGTTTACAATCCCGGTGTTCACTGTGACCAATCAGAGAAGAGAGCACAGTTACATGACACCGATTTTAGCACGTTTCCTGCTCAACTACAAAATATTTCATAGATGCCATGAAACCTGTTACATCAACTCAAGTTACTCACAGTGGCAGTCCAGTTACTGACTGTCACATTTTTGGGTAGTGTACATGTGAAAGCTGCTGGAAATTTTCAGCTGAAATTAAAAGTTGAAAAGTCAAGATTTAGTGTTACGGACTGAATAAAGATCAAGTGTTGAAATAACAGAGCTAAATGAAAAGTACGATGCAGTGTCAGCAGTGCCTGTATAAAGTGAAAACATACATGTCACGTAGAAGACCTCTTACCAAGTGTACAATTTGAAACAATATCTTCTGACTGTCTTTATAAATACTCAGAGAACGGCTTTATATGTCAAAACATGTCAACAGGTGTTTTAGCCAAGTCAATGTAAATAAATTCATCTTAGGTCAGGGCTGTGTAAAGGTAAGGAGACATTTTGATTTGGCCACAGTTGGGGTGTACAAAACACATGGGCACAGGTTGTGTGTCACACGAGCCAGTGTGCCTAGTTTACATGAAAGCACTCGCAGTGATGATGAAGGCCAACAGGTCGCTCATTATAGGTGTTAACAGGTCTTTAAGAAGGGAGGCAGGACGGATTACTGAAAACACTGAAGGACAGTTCATAGGCATCATCATCACTATTTGACATCAGACACCTTGTTAATCAGAGAAGTTATGTTAAACATGTGTTCAGGCTCGTAAGTTATCTCAGATGTCACCTGAGAGGCAGACAACTCAACTGAGCGTCAGTGCAGCCAAAGCACACCTATTTCCACTTATGAACAGAGTTATCAGTTAAAGAAAAAGACAAAGCAGAAAAAATTGACTGACAATATACAGTAACATATTATTTTATAATTATGAACAGTTACACAAATGTCAAATATTTTCATTATTAACATTACACTTAAACATGAGGTTTAGGCTGATCAACTGTATCTCAATGGTTTTAAAATGTCAAACATATCTGGCTCTTTACTGAGGCTGAACTAAAATCAGCTTGTTACTGATCATGAGTTCACATGTTATGCGACGGCTGTGTCTTTCAGTAATAAACTTACACATTTCATTATTTCAGCTTTGTGAAGGGGATTGAGCAGCCAAGCAATCAAAGTCTTGTCAAGTTTCTTCAAGTCTTTCCGTGCTGCTCACTTAACTTAAACATGAACTGACTTTTATGCGCGTCTGGTAATTCCTGCCTCACTGCAGACTTGTTGTCGCTCCCCTATTGATATTCCTGACATTACATTTCATGAGGTGTGTAGAAGTCCGGCGCAGTGTAGTTCATACCTAAGGGGATGAGGTTGTTGTGAGACACTGCCGGGCCGCCGCCAATGACTGTACTGAGGTCATAAGCTGCAGGCATCCCTAGAGGAAGCAAGACAGAAACAAAGCCATAAACATTTAACCCACAGACGTAAAGAATATGAGGCCGTTTGTTTCCTTGTAACAAATGTGACCACAGAAAGAGACGCTATGAACACAATCCGTTTCATTTCACTCCAAAAGTTAGCATTAGGCTTTGTGGCTTGTGATTGACATAATTACAGATAACATGTCAGTTTTCATTCAAATGTATTTTCTTTCAGTGGGGTTATGTTGGATTCTACTTTCTTAGGCACACATTTGTTACATATAAAACAAACAGGGAATAAAACAGTGAAAATAATGTTCCCAGATCAGTTTTGGATGACACTTCACTGTCGACACAAAACTGACAGGAATCAGATTACCAACACACAGTAAGTAGATTTCACTTTGTTGTGTTTATGCATCAAATGGAGCATGCAACTAGCGATGGCACTGTGCAACGTCTTGCATGTGCTTTTTAAATGTGAAAGTAGTTGTGGAACAACAGGGAATATTTGATTTGTAAGGGGACAAAAACAGTGAAGTAGCTTGCTGTAGCTGCATATAAAAATACAATTACATTGGATGAAGCCCTCTCCTTGTGGACACAAAGAAGACAGTGAATGCATTGCTGGCTCAGATCACCACTGCTCTTAGCAACTGTTTATGATACAAGGCTCCAGAGAACCAAAAAATCTGTGTGACAACAAATTACTTGTTCACACCGGTTCGTCAAATATTTAGCTGGTGTGTCTATAAGCATTTTAGCAAGTTCTCTCTCATCTCTCCTCTGCGGAGTTTACACTCACACACACAGGCCCCGCCCACACTCCCTCAAGCAGGGGGAAACAGACAGTGGATCAGAGATGTGAGAGGAGAGGCAGTGAATCAGGCTAGATATTGTCCAACAGTGGCGACAAAAACTGCTTAATACAGGGGTTCCACAATAGACCGCTGACACAAACCGATTTCCGCTACTGTTTCAGGGTCAGAGCCGAAGCGTTACTCTCCTTTCTGGTAGCGCTACCTCCACACTCCTGCTGACCTGCGCTCACTTTACACTTCATCAATAAAGACCAACACTAATCAGAAGATATAAGGACCTGAACCGTACTTTGTGCTTGTTTGATCCGAGTCTGAGACCCCTATTTAAAACACATTGAAAATGAAATGCTGGAATACTAACCTAATGCAATAACTCACGACTCACCTAAATCATAACTATCCCATCCTGTTAACTGAGCCAAATGTTTAATAATTATTCAAAAGTCAATTTTGAGGATATTTTACCATTTTCAAACGTAATTCAGCAGACTTGATATAGTCCCATGAAATATGGAATCGGAAATCGAATTGGTACTTTGTGAATCAAATCGATTTGGGAAATTATTGCTGATACCATGCCCCTGTCCAGAAATTACCAATGTATATGTGGACCAATGTAAAATGTTAGTCTGGAGCCCTGTCACACCAGTATCCCTCGATGCCATGTGATAAACACTTCCAGACACCTTAGGATTGAATTGAAATGCAGGCCTAAAAATGACGTGCTATGAACACACCGGCTTACGGTTAAGAATCAATGCATCGTTACATTCACATAGAAAATGACTAACCAACACTCAGCATTACCCCATATCCAGACTGTCTGCCTCTTCCTGTCTCTTAAATTTTAGGTGACATTCAGGAAACCTGAAGCTTTGGTAAACAACTGGAGGATACGTTTCATCTACCAGTGATCATGTGTCTGTTCACCTGATACAGCCATCCCCTGATTCATGCTGTAGGCTCCACCTGTGTTCCACATATTTTCAGATGGGGAAGTGTAGTGTGAGCCAGGAGGAGGGTTGGGGGTGGTGCCTGTGTACCTGCATTTACATACACACACATGTTGGAAATTAGAGACGCATACCCTGATCCCCATCTCAGCCCCTGTATAGCGCCATCTACATACAGGTGTGTTTACTGGGGTCAGGAGAGCAACTCACCTGAAAAAGGGGTTCTTCAAGTCCAGGAGGTTGCTGGACTTTGATCCTGTCTGGTCCACCTGGGCAACAATACTGATGTCGTAGCTTTGTCTGTGGGAAAGGAGACCAGCTATGTATCATTTAAATAATTACAACAAATGCACATGAGAGCTCAGATATTTACTGGGGAGTAATGAGCCTTTAATGACTACATTTTGGGAAATGTGTTTTTCTGCTTTCTTGCTTAGTTACATGACGACGTAAAGCATACTCGTGTCTGTATCATAAACATGATAGCGTGCTAGCTTAGCTGTGCACAAATACTGGGAAAAAGGATTACAACTAGTCTGGCTCTGTCCAACAGTATCTAAATCCATCTACAAGCAAGCCTCTTAAGTTCACTGATCAACATGCCATATCTCCCTTTAATCCGTACATGACTACATTTGTAAAAATAACAGTGGTTTTACAGAGGGGTAGGAGCTTGACTGTTCTTTAACCAGCTACAGTAACATCAATGAGACTTGTTGTCACTGAGGTTGCCCGGCAAACAGCAGAGACCCAGAGAAGTTGGTTTAGAGTAAAGCTACAGTGATTGTGTCTTCATACATAGTTTATTTTTTTATTAACATTATATAGTTGATTTCAAAGATTTATGAAATTATCAAAATCATGTTCAAAACCTTGAACGTCATTTAACATCTCTGCAACGTTTAATGTGGGGAGGTGTCATGATCTGAGCTGCTGATCTTATATGTATCCATACAACAGCTGTGACTGCGGCTGGCAAGGAGTTCACTTTTTATGCAACACCTCTTAACAGTAATAAAGGCTTAGTTTGTTTCTCTTTTTCCTTTTTAACCTTCATTTGTATTTCCTCTTTTCTATTCCTTTTCTTTCTAATTTAGATAGTTAGGCACTTCCCAATTTTTGGTCTCTTTCAATTTTAAGTTAAGTTTTTCTCAATTTCATTTAAAAAACAGAATCATTATTCTTTGCCTTTGATTTCAAGGGCCTATGTTTATTTAGGAAATTATTGTTAAATAATATTTTCTAAATTGAGATAGGTGGATGACAATACCAGAGAGAACTCAGTTATTTTCTAGTACACACGGCTATCATACCTCTTGTTGGCCATCAGCGTTGCAGTTCCAGATAGTGTATCCCCAGCCTTGGTGAAGAGGGGAGACTGCAGCAGACAGCGCACCTGGTACCAGTGGGTGAGAGGCTCTGTGGGTGCTGTGGACAGCCATACTGTCACCCTGCAAGAGGGGTGTAAAGAGGGGTTGTGCTGTGAGAGTAACTCAACTGTGTGGGAATAATACAATTTATTTCTCATGATTCAACACAGTCCAACTGTCCACATGTCTATGAGTGACTTACATGGATCCCACGAATGCCACATCAAACCAGAAAGCTAAGCCGTGTACCAGGCCAGAGTGCATCATGTGGAACTTAAAGGGAATTTCTATCCTGTGATCCAAAGGAAAAAAGGTTTGGAAGGAGAGTTGTTAATTCAATTTATATACATTTAATATAATTATATGAAAAACAAGCAACGACAGACACACACCTGTAAAGATCATCTTCTTTGGCCTCCAGGAAGTTCACTGTGTATTTGACCGATTTGGCCATCAGAATACGGATATCGAATGTGTCCTGAGGAGGGAAATCTCAGCTCATCCTACAAGACTACAGCAAAACATCAAGGCTAATTCACCTCAAATGCTAGATTGTATCTCAACCAAAATAACACCTGATTACCTCATTTGCAAAAGCATCATCAGGCAGAGGATAAAGTCCTCAAGTGAGAACCCCAGGCTTCTTTACCATGCCCAGTCATTTAATTAATCATCCAATGTAAACCTGTGTGTATGTGTGATGGATGACTTACCACTATTGGCTGGCGGAAGTACTCATCCACAGCTGCCCCTCGCAGGGCAGAGAGGTCTACGCCATGAAACGAGGGCTGGTACCTTAGGACCAAAGTATCAGATTTAGGTTTTCTTCAGTCAATATCTATAAAAGTTAAGAGAATTATAGCTAAAGCCATATTTTTTGGCACAATCTCAGAAAGAAGATTTTGGTTGCAGTAAACGGAACACTTTGAACCAATCAAGTTCATTATCAGAGTTGTGAAGCTTTAGGGCACAAATTAGTGAATGTGAAGCAAATATTGTGGGTTTACAAAAGTTCAACACTATTTAAACCCCTGCTGCAATTAGCTTTGCCAAAAGAAGCGAATGTTATATTTGACTCCTCGCTTGCACAGATTGGAAGTGAACAGGAGGGGAAGATTCTCCTTTGATACATTCACGCATCTGTGACTGGGCTCTTAAACTACGCTAATACTTGACAGACTGGTCTTTGTGCACACAGACTATGACGTCAACATGACAGTTTCCCCTTTATACTCGCATATGAGCCACTAGTACTCAGTGCAGTCCTCCTAAGTGTCATCGCAAGACTTAAACAGCACCACTCCCAGAAAAAAGCAAAGAAGAAATACAAACTGAACAGTATTGTCACTGGTTTGTTTCCTCTTATAGCAACGCTTGGGGCTCGTGTGTGCTTCCTTGCCCTGAAAAACCAGTTGCCACTTTTTTTTTTTTTTCTAAGTTCCCTTAGATGGTCTCATCTTTACCAAGTGTCTCTTTAAGCTCCCCTCAATTGCTATGCTCCTTCATTAATGTGGCAGCATAGAGAAGTCTGTCCAGACAAACCTGTTGTCTCTTGCCTCAAGCTGATCCGTGTTTGTGTATGGGCTAGTCCCACGGTGTGCGACAAGTTAAAAAAATACAGCGGATATGGTGTTGAGCACAAAGAACGGAATCAGCCAGCATAAACTCCTTCTAACGCCAGTGGAAGGAGGCAATTCTCTCCACCCTTGATCTCGCCGTCTTCTAAAGGGCACCGTTGGCTATCTGCATTAATACCCTTTTTGGGGACTGCAAAGTTTCCAGACAAAAACAACTAAACAGGCGAGTGAAGTCATCAGGGAAGTTGAGTCATGGGTGCCTCGTTTTTGTCCCCCCCCCCTTGCCGGACATGCATCTTCCACACATTGTTGCAGCGAACCCCTCCCACACTTAATGTCTGTCCTGCCATCTGGGAAGAGGCAAAGGAGCATTCACACCTATGCACACGAAAATGTCAGGAAATCTGTTTCCAGACATTTTCCGGAGTTTGTCTTTCACATATGAAGAAAACAGCAAGATATTGTCCTAGTCCGGTCTTTTTGTCACCAAAGTCAGCCCTATTGCCAAAAGCTTTCATTTTTGTCAGCATTTTCTAAATTTATGGCTTCTCTTTTAATCTGAGATACTTCTATTCTTTAAGCTTTTCATCATATGTCAGAAGCATTTGACTGGGATATTTGCTTTCTCACATACAGCCCCTCCGGAAAAATTGAGGAAAATGTCTGGACTTCAGTTCATATTTAAGCTGCTTGAAAAACAATGTAGTGTTGAACATGCCGGCTGCATTTTTCTGACAAATGGTTCCTCTGTTGCCTTTTTGGATAAGTGCACCATACATCTTCTGGGATAACAATGAAGGACAAGGCAAAAAAGGTTTTCAGAGGTCAGGTTGGGGGAAGACCCAGTTTAGCAAGACTCTGCCCCTCCTCACCAGAAGTTGGCCTTGGTGAATTGCTCCATGTAGAGCTGCTCATCTGTGAAGGGAGCCAGGTGGACGTCACCGAGGGTGGGGAACATTTTACCTGAGATACACACAAACACAGAAGTCAATCAAGAAAAGTAATGTACTGCCAAAAGCCTAAAACAATGAACGAGGTCAGCATTTTCTAAAAATGACAAAATAATTTTGAAACATTAACATCAATGTCTTAATCTATCAGATGACATTAGCTGTACCCATGGTCTTCAGCACATTTAATTTAGCTGATTAACATACATTCCATTGTCAGTTTATAAGGGACACCATGAGAAAATGTCTAAAGCAGCAAATGTGCAATATAAACTTCTTCATGAAGGTTATGTTTGAGGAACAATTTTGTACTGCATTGCAATTATGATTATCAACACATTAACATATTTCGACTGTTGCATTAGACTGCATTAGCTTGAGCCGGGAGTTCCTAATAAAATGACATGACCATTCTGCTGTCCTGCAAATCTTCTCACCGTTCGGTTTGAGGAACTTCTTGGCATGCAGGTAGCTCTCCAGCATTCGCTCATTGAACAACATGTAGCCCATTGGCTCTGAGATGATGATGTCAACCTGCTCTGGCAGTGTCACCTCCTCCACCTTCCCCGGGATGACGACCACACGATCGCCTAAACGGTTACTGTTCACCAGCACCTGTAAGGCACAGAAATTCTTTACAGCGGCAGGATATCGCTCTTTTAATGGCGGCCTTCTTTTTGAATAACCGTAGTAATAATAAAGTGGCTCAAATCACATCAGAGATGGGTCACTGATAATAATATCCATCTGTGTGTTCCTGCGTATATACCTCGGCATGCTGTGCCATGGTGCTGGCCTCCACAGCATAGACCTTCCTGGCTCCGGCTTGAGCCGCAAAGAAAGAGAGGATCCCAGAGCCACAACCAACATCCAGCACCACCTGGAAAATATAGAACAGGAAATGTGAAGTCACTGTCGGCAAGATTTTTGGTTTCGCAGTATACCGTGGTAAGTTAAATATTTTCACAAGATTTGAACAAAACACATAATAATTTAGGCCACTGTTATAATAAGTTACATTTCTTTGATTAACAAATAATGAAATAGTGTTTAAAAAACTGGGTGTTATTACACTGACTGTTTGCAAGGACAATTAAATAGGATCAGCTGCTCGCCAACCACTCAGTAGGACTTTGTACTAAACAACCCCAGCACAGTTACAAATTAAGGATCAAATTACAGCATGTTCTACTGTTTGTTTTTAGGGACACACATACTTAAAAGCCCCATGCATAAATTAAACCCCACCCATTTAGATAACTGAATGTAACACCATTGGTCAGTAACACACTTTGTTTGCTTCAATACTCAATGTGATAGTCTCAGCTTTATAGGTTTGAATCAATACTGAGAGATCTGTGTGGGGGATAAAACCCTTTGAACACAATACTGCCCAAAGTTTCAGGGTTTGAGAGAAACTGGACGGATACACATGAAGTCAATTCAATCATAATTGTTAATATTTTGTGGGAAATAATTTGACTGACTTCTACATTGAGCCTGAACAACAAAAATGTGTAAGATGTGTGTGAGGTAGTACTTTGTCCTTGAAGTCATTGTGGTTTTGGAGAATAGCCCGTTGATAAGTCCCTGTCCGAACGTAGTCCTGCATCATGTTTTGTTGCTGGGAGAGGTAGCCATAAAACTGCAGAAAGACAATTAAACACATTAATATACCAATCAAAGTTGTGGCTTGCTTTTCACAAACTTGCTTGTGTTTTGCACAAGTCATCCTGTTAATCAGTCAAATGAGATAACCGTTCTTTTAGTTTTCTGTTAATGATTCTCATTAATAGCAGAAATAAAACACTGGGAGCTGCAACTTAAACCAAACAGGTGGTACTTTTTAAGCAGTGGTGTTGAAACAAGTGGAACAACCCAGTTAGCATGTGAACCAAACAAGGGGGGAAAAGTTCAAAGGTTCATGTGAAAGTGATCTTTTGCCATAAAGTGAATATTAAGTTATCGTAGTGATGTTTTCACTAGTGTTTAATCGTCTAAAAATGTTGTAAATTGTTGTCTGCTGTACCATTGAATGGGCCCTTTATATTTAGATAGTTTATATTTACATCAGGTGCAGGTCCTCTTTGCGGACGCAGCCATGTTTTTTACAGTGGCCCAAACTGGACAATCTAAACACCTTTGGAGCTCTACATAACAACTGAGCTACCACTGGTTCTATTTCATGTTTGGAAGGGAAAGGGTGAGGTAATGAGTATTCAGCTGCAATGAAAAACTTCCCCACTAGATGTCACTAAATTCTACTGAACCTTTACATTTTGTAATATGCTGCAGCTGACATGCTCATTAGCTGCGTTCTGGAAAATGGTGCTAGCGAGGGCACTTTCTCTGTTAGTTTGGTAGCGTATTCAGGACACGTTAGTAAGAACACCAATATGTGTTTGTTCTCAAAGTCTGAGGCTCGTTCTGTGCTGTCTTGCAAGCTGCTGTCTGACACTGTTACAGAAAGCTAATGACAGAATGATGATGTTCTGTCTCTTCAGTCAGAGGGGCACCACATGCCTTCTGGTACGCACAAGCAGGTGACGTTTTCTCAGACCAAAACCCTTCAGGGTGCTCAGTTGTTTTTTCTCAGGAGAGGACTCCAAACACAGTATTTACAGAGCATGTCATGTGGCAAAAAAAAAAAATTCTGTTGAATGTTTTGCTTTGTGGAATTGATTTCTTACTTTAAAAAGATAAATTAATTAATCAAACTCCACAAATGCGATTTTAAAGGGATGTTCCTTATAAAAAGTAAATTAAGGAAACTATAAGTAGTGAAAGACAGCATCAGCAAGGTAGTTGTTATGAAACAAACTATTTTATTTCTTATTTAAAGCATTGGCATGGTTAAGACATTCTGAACTGTCTATACTGCCACAATTTGTGTCTCTTCTGTGTGTCTATGTGTGTGCATGCACGCTTTCCTCTCACCTGGAAGTACTGTACCGCAGAGGACTCCTCTGTTCTGTCGCTGAAGACTGACTGCTCACTAAGATGCCCGCGACAGTTCTTCATGAGATTATAAAAAGACTGAAATTCTGAAGAACACAAACATGAAGAATTAGCAGTCTTGTTGTAGCAACATTACACATCTTTGTTTGAAACTGCTCAAACACAGAGGATCAGAAATGAGTTGATTAATGTGAGGTTAACACACTTACTGACTTAAAACGCAATTGAGTGTGTGCACATTGGATCAATAGTGTCTTGCTATACATCTAACCCTATCTTTGACCTTTTCTTAGTACTTTTATATATTAACCAGAGGTTTGGTACAATTGTGGCCAATAAGGGCAGCAGCAGGGAAATGCAAAGGATTTCATATTTTAGGCTCACTGTACAACCAATATAAAGTGGACAGATGCTCTTACTACATATAGACAGGATCGTCCACTAACCAGAAGGTCCTGTCTGCTTTCTGAAGTATCGTTGGGCAAGATATTGAACCCCAAACTGAGGCCCTGGTGACCGAATGCTGTGAGATATGAAAAGTGCAGAGTATGGACCTGCTGTATGCATGTTTTGATGGTAGAATGGGATTTTTACTGTCGAGCGCTTCGTTATACAAATACAGTGTATTTACAATTTAGCCCCATGCCCAAAACGTCTTGACATACCCCAAGCTTGATAGGCTCACCCATGTTCCTTTAACTGGGCAATTGCTATTCATGGAGAAAAAGGTGTGTGTGCGTGTGTGTGTGTCAGGGTGAGATGGACTTTAACATTACACCTGCTCCACACTCCATGCGGAGTGTACTAAGTGTGTGGGGAAACACTATCTCAATGCTTTCATAACAAACGTTGGCACACCGGCTCACTGAGGTTATTAAAAGACAGGAAGCAAAGCCAAGATGGTAGTGGAGTGAGCACTGAGGAGGAACACATGTATTTAGTTACTTGAATTCTTAACTGAAGACGTGTTATTACGATCTTATTTTTCCAGTGCATGGTTATTTACACAGTTAAGTCTTCCTTAGCTGGTAGTTGCAAATTTAACTTTTTGTTGTCACTTGCTTTGACAGTCTTATTGTGCTGGGACATTTTCTGCTTACCTGCCGGTGAGGAGAACTGCAGCAGGACGCTGTTGCAGCCCAGCGTGATGATGAACGACTGCTTCCCCACGCGGCTGCACTCTGTCTCCCTGGAAACGGAACACTTGAACACACTCGCCTCCTCTCCTGGAATGAAATGGAGAAGATAGAAAGAGTTAGGACAGCGGGAGACATACTTGCATACAGCCACTGAAATTCACAACTGTGTGATGCTCAGTATGTAGCTAAAACTTGACTCTTTTTGAGGTAATCATTTCACACAGTTTGGGCTTCTGCATTTCATTTTGCAAGACGGGCAAAGAGACTGTTTACTTGCTGCTTGTCACACATTTAACATTTATCACAACCCTCTCTGTGTGGGAGAGCTGAACACAATGCAGCATCAGCCTCTTTATTTCTGTCCCCTTGTTCACACAAACTGCAGGATTTTGCTTTCATTTGATGTTTGAAAATTGAAAGAAATAGGGATCCATTCCATATAAATCTATTACAATGTTCTTTTTAAAATGAACTGCAAAATCAGGTGAGACTTTTCCAACCCCACCGATGATGATATCCGTCTTGTCCCTGTTCCTGGATTTACATTTATATTTGCATTGACGTCTATGTCTTCACAAAGCAACAGGGATACCTGGCAAAAGTTCTTCTATATTTTGATAACAGTTGACAAACCCCATTTAAATTAGCAAAACCAGCTATGTTATCAAGTTCAGGGAATTTTTAGATGGGCTCTGTAGTTTTTAGCAAATTTTTCTCAAAGAGGAATAAAAGGAAGGAGCTTTCTTTACGTGCATGTGCTGACAAACAGGTATGTTAAGTCACCATTCAGCGGGTTACTGTGGGTTTGTGTTCCTGTACTTATATCTTAGTGAGAACCATTGTAAGCATAGACCCTAAGGAGTGAGGACATGTTCGTCAAGTGATGACATTTTGGCCGGTCTTAACTTCTTGAAAGGGATGTTTGAGGGTAAAGACTTGGTCTGGGGTAGGATTAGGGAATGCATTATGCCAATGAGGGCCCTCACTTAGAATAACAAACATGTGTGTGCTCTATGAGACATTTCGCATCGATTATAAGGGTTGGGTATCAAATTAAAAGAAATTATGCTAAAATAATCCTTTATTAATCCAACAACTGTGAAATTTGCCAAGTTGCATTTCACTGAGAGATGAAGGGAATACTAACAATGAACATTGCACCTCTGTGAGGTCACTGACCCATATGATCAGGATTCAGTATTTCAATCTGTCTTTACAGATTCATGCAAAAATGTAACAAAAAAACAACAGAACAAGCTCCCCTCTGACACTAATTTGCAGGAGAACCATCGCTTCTTAGGTCTAAATAATGCTTTGAGAGAAGTGGGGAGCGAAGTAAAATAAGTGCAACTTTATCTTTTGCATTTATCTTGTTAGTAAAGTTTTATTTCAATTTCCATATTGTACTGTCTCTAGACTCTTGAATAGAGACACCAGGAGTTTTGTTTAAATGACAGTTAGAGAAAGGCAGCCATCACCCATTAAAGAGGATGTAAACACTGTCTTAATTGTGGAAGTCCTTGTTGACTTGCTCATCATATTGTCATACACTGATAACTTCATTCAGCTTTGGGAAGTAGCAGCAGTACAGCTAGTACGGACTCAAATGTTTTAGTGAAATCATCCTCTCTTGTTAATACATAATTAGGAGTTTCTGAACACAAAAAAATGCAATTTTGTCAACAAAACACACAGAAGTAATACTTCGGGACACATGAGCCAGGCTAAAAGAGTAGCATGGATAATACTGATCTATGCAAACACATCTGCAGTCTGGAAAAACTAGTTCTGTCATAAAGCAGGCTTAAAAAAATTAGCACACATAAACAGATTAACAGCAGCAACATTTAAAGGCATGCGTCTACTGGAGAGATGCCAGCCACGCACATCAGTCCTCAATTCTCCTCTCAATCACTTACACAAGATCATCAAATCTGAGCCAGAAACGAGATGGAAAAGAAACAACTCAAGATGTGTTTTGTGTCATCATTAACTTCATAATCATTTAAAGCAGGATGATTTAAAATCTATATCATTTAAGATGTAAAAAGAATTATAGGAATGATGTTTAAGAAGTTTATTAAGACATCACAAGACTTCAACATGAAGTATTTTTGAGGTAGTTTGTTGTTTCAAAGCAGCACAAGATATTTCATGACTTTCTCCCTGAAAGTTTACGTGTGCATCAAACTGCAAAAGAGCTGGATTCTATATTTCATTTCAGCCTTCCTACCTAGTAAATGCCCCAATCTTTCAAACTCCAGATCACAATGAAGCCTTACTGTTGGCATTAGGTTTCTAATCTCATCCCATGTTGAGGCAAGTCAGTTGACATATCTATGGAGGAGCCATCCAGAGGCAGTTCTGACAGGCTGAGAACTGACATATAGTATGTGAAAAAACCAGAGGACTTCCCCTTTAATGACGATGTTGGGTGTTTCCCTTAAAGAAGATCATATTCTGATAAACAAACCTACGTTCGATGAAATTAGTGAAAGCCATTTATTAAGAAAGACAGAAAGACATTTATTTCCCCCCTTTTGTTTCTCGATTGAGTTAGAGAAATGAGCCTCGAGTCAGTGCAGCTGTTGTCTGTGAACAGGATCTACTTGGCGTATTTCTCACTATGCCGTTTCCTCTTCAATGCTGTTCCTGCTGACTCAACACTACTGTTGATTTATTCTGCTCCTCTCCATCATGGAGTATTAGCCTGGACCTGGAAACAGACTGACTACATACTAGCCGGCTGCTGATAATGCAACATCTGTCAGAGCTAACAGCTGCAGAGTTCTGCGTGAGTGTGAGAAGCGGAGGTTTCTGTGGCAGGAGTCCTGGGGTTACCCTACTACCGCTTTCTTTGTAAGATTCCAATTCTGTGGAAAGCACTGACTTACATTAAATAAACAAATTCAACTAATGATTCAGATTTAGTACAACTGATGCCAATAAATTATAAAATTTTAGATTTCATGCTGTCTGATAAGTGGCACATTAATAAAGCATATTGCATATCTATGCTTTGTTAGACTTTCCCCGACAACAACTTTATTTTGTAGAGTATTTTTATTTTTATTTTGTAGAGTATTTTTATTTACACTTGGATCTAATTTAACCAATTTCAGACATGCACTGAACTCCGAAAAACGACAATGAGGGGCTGTATGGGTGTTAACGAATGTCCTTTGGACATTCTAAAGAGTTCCTGCTGTCAGTGCCTAGTAAAAACTCTGGATAATTTGTCAGTGAGCCCATGGGAGAACACAGCATCAGATTATCCAGGGGGTTGACCGCAAGCAAGTTGGTGTTAATGACAAGTAAAAGATGTAAAAGAAACTGACGAGTTCAATGATTCTGTTTTTGTCTCATCGGACCAGAGAATCCTTTTGTCTTGGAGCTGTCAGAGTCCTCCTTGTGGTTTAGTAAAGTCCTAGCACACTTTCACATGTCATTCCCCAAAAGTTACCTTCAGACAGCAGGCAAAAGTGACCCAAAACTGATGCTTTTATTGAGATCTGTTTGTTCAGGGTTAATCAGCACAAAAAAGGAGCAGGGGGTTAAAAAAAACCAGTAATCTCCAACCATTCAGTTGAGGGGTTGCGCGGCATGCAATTAATTCTGCTGCGACATCACGAGTCATTGTTTACATATCATTGACACTGTTTAAGGTTGTATCACCAAAAACTGTCTGGGTATATTTGTCTGCGTCTTCCACTAGTATAGCACCAATGTTTCTTTCTAAATATTTCTTGTTTTTTTATTAATCAGCTTGGCGTCTGTCTCATGTTAAACACGTCATCAACACAACCATCTGCTTGAAGTGAAACCTTCAGAGAATCTCCTGCTGTCAAGGCCTCACTTTTACTGGGGTGAAACTCCAGAGAAAGCCCTTCCGGATGATATCCGTAGATTACTCCGAGTAACCGAAAGCAATTTAATACACTCCAAGCTGCCCCCCCTCCTTTAATTCGTCACACATCTGTATGTAATTCTGTGTTACCATTTTCTATTTCCTATTCTCGACTCAAGTTAGAATTGTGTTAATTAAAATGTGCAGTTCTGGATTCACACCTCATCTTTATATGGTGTTGATGTATGAGGGGGGGGCTCAGCATCTTACACTCAAACTTGCTGTGAATTCACTTAAATCTACGTGAGTGGGTTTCTTTCAGTGTGCATCACAACAGAGGAGGCCAGCGGCGCGGCCGCTTCTTTTCAGCAGGACATCCCACCGACTAACAAAAGCTGCGGGGGAGCGGAGTGGCTCCGATCCTGCGTCCGCAACGGGAGGGGAGCAGGCGGCGGGGAAGCATCTATTGTTCCGATGAGAACAAAGATGAATGCATAAGTAATGAGGGCCCAAATCTCGCTCCTCCACCTAGAACGTCCCTCATGTTCTGCCCACGCCATATGAAACGCAAAAGCTTTAGAAAAGTTGAAGCGTTTGCCGCTGTAAAGAGACCGCGGACTACCGGGTAACCACAGCGCTGTGGCCGCCCGGAGCTTGGTAGCGACCCGGGAGTGATGCCCTCTATACCCGGCTCTGAACAACCCCGAACAGGCTAATTCACGAGCCAAACAGCGATGTACCGATACTCGGGTCCCCGATGGGCAGAACGGAGTATGCTCGCATTAGCTTAAAACATCCCCCGCGTATATATACATGGCTGAGCACGCTATTAAAGCCTCAAGGGCAAAATACGTTAGAAGCGAGCGGGTCTACTGCGCATCATTTCTGGAGCCAGGCTCGTGGCATTGTTTAACTAGCATTAAACTACACAGCACTGCCCCGCGCACGCTCACCACGGACTGAGCTATGTAATGCGTGTGTGTGGCGAAATATTTTACTCGAGGTTTCCCACAGCGGTGAACTTGTGTGGGAACCGAGACCTAAAGTTAACAAAGCCCCGAGACGATTCCCAGCCGACACGGAGAAAATAAGGAGTTTTACGGGCTCCCTCGTGACGAACAGGGGGAGGCGACGTGGTCTCAAGATGGATTAGCTTCTTGGTGGCTAGCGCTACGTATGGCCAAATTAGCTGTGTACGCGTTAGCACTGCATAGCATTAGCACCGGAGAAGAGAGGCCGACCCACCGAGGAGCAGCGGCAGGAAAAGGTCAACTCACCATTGGAGAGATTGATGAGGGCAGCGTCTTGTGTGGTTTTCACTTCTAACCGCAGCGGCTGCTGCTCTGAGTGTCGCTGTATGTCTCCATTCGCGTCTCCGATAGAGAGGAGCCGCACGCCGGGAAACACCGACACCGCCATCTTCGATCTGGAAGTCGAGACAGGTCGGCTGCGTTCACATCCAACCACCGCGCACTGCTCTCTGCTGGAGGCAGAGCGAGCATCCAGGCTGCAGCCCCGCCCGCAGGGCGAGAGGGGGTACTGCCTGAACTCAGGTGGTGCACGTCATGGAGGCTCTAATTTCCCCCCAATTTAAATTATTGATTCATCCGTTAGTTTTCCTATTTATGAGAACCACAAATTACGGTTATTACCTCCATTATGGTTGCAAATAGTAATCAAACAGAACCCCAAAACATGTGTATACAATAACAATGATAATTCATTGTATCCATGATATATGATAAAGCAACACTTCTTAGTATTAACACTCCAGCAGCAGTAATACAAAATCACTAGGTGTGAGAAGTCTGAATCCTAAATCCTATCAGTGTGTAACATCCCACCATATGAAACACTGAGAGAGGGAAACACCAACACAGAATACATTTATTGTGGTAATAATTTAATGGACACCATGTTTACAGAGTGTGTGTGTTTGTGGGTGTGTGTGGGTGTGGGTGTGGGTGTGTGTGTGTGTGTGTGTGTGTGTGTGTGTGTGTGTGTCTAGCTATAGTTATAAGAGCCAATTTTGGTTAAACAACATCATTGTGAGGACATTTTGACTTTGTGAGGATGTTTTGACTGGTCCTCACAAATTCAAAGGGTTGTTTTAAGGGTTAAGACTTGGTTTTAGGGTTAGATCTAGGTTGGGGTTAGACATTTAGTTGGGGCTAGGGAATGCATTATGTCAATGAGGATCCTGACAACTATAGAGAGACTGTGTTGGTGTGCCTGATCCTGACCGAGGGGTCAACAGGTGACAGGTTTAGTAGCATACACAGTTATATAACAGGAATCTATAGGTTTTCTATCAAGAGTAGGTAACTTATACTGTCAGTCTGTTTCAGTTTATTCTACTTCCCAGTGTCCTGTGTACAGCGTTTGATTGGTAGAGCTCTTTGACCTACAACTTAAAAGAGTATTTATGTACTTATATCAGGAAGTCAGAGAGATAAGTTTCATTTAACCCGGTTTCTTTGTAGTTTACCTCAGTGAAGTTTTGTTTAGTTAATACAGTTCGTATCTGCTCAAAACTAAGATACAACATTCATGCTGAACAGACCTTCAAGTCACAGATGGCCAACATGGTAACTTTTAATGGTGAATCATAAAATTGCTCATTAGTTGAGAGAGCATGTTTGACCTTTATGAACTAGACCACATGTTCACACTGCCAGCTACAAGATCAGCAGATACCCATCAACTTATAACGGTATATCAGGTTTCCATACTGGCCTTAAGGCCTGTTTATCATAGTGTAGATTCTTGAACCATGAAAAATCAGCTTGCTTTATAAATGTACAGACACATAAATCCTAATAGATTTGGTATACAGCATTACAAAATGTTTCAACTGAAGCTTTCAGCATCATTCCATAGTTGCCCCAGTGAAAACTTGTGTGTGTTTTTGTGTTTGTGCGAGTGAGTGTGTGTATAGTTTTGACTTCTTTATCTTCAGAGGCAATGGGGCACATGACAGAAATCCACATCAGAATGATCAGGCATCTGTTAAAGTGTTTTTTCACTTCTTCACAGTCCTAAAAAGATAAGAAATAGATTTTGGCTTTAAGGGCTGTGTCTTGTGCTCCAAAAGCACAACAAGTTCATTGTTTAGCAGCTGCAAGAAGCTCAGTAGAAAAAGTATCACAGCAGCAGGGGAAAAAATCATTTTATGATATAAAAAAACTGGTCACTTCAGGGAAAGGGAGTAGAGGAACACTCACACCTCAGAGGAGGACACATGACTTGGGAGGCCTGAAGGGGTTATCACTGGAGGGCACCCCGGTCAAGAGAGGGTCTTTGTGGGCATTTTGCAAACAGAAGGTCTTCAGTTCTGCAGCGGCCTGAGAAACCTGCATAATATACAATATATCAGGATATTAATTATTATAATAATAATATATGATAATGCAGTACGACAGCAGTTATACAAAATATTTACTAAGTATTATTATGTGAATCCTAACAGATACAATGTGTAGCATCCGACGATATGAACACCAACAATAAAAAAACTATATACAAATATTGTTTATATATAAAGACATTAGGACACGGATAATGCTTGGTTGTTTGTGTGAACATTTACTTATACTTCAGAGCAATAACATCAGAAAAATCTGCACTAATAATACCTGTATTTGAAAGCAATTGGTATTAATTTTCATGTGTTCTGGGAGTGTCTGAATTCTAGAGGACCATTGGCTCTATCGTCTTCAAGCTGTTTGTATTCACACTGCTCTGTTCTCCTGTCACACTCATTCTGAATGACTCGAGAAATCTGGTTGTTACTTTAACTAAAAAATGAACACAATTAGCGGAGCTTGTACTACTCCCTCTCCTTTAATGTTTGGCACCTGACGTACCTGGATCTTGTATACTAAGTGTTCTCGACTGCTTGGAATCAATAAATTGTCACTCTATGACAACATCTGGGGGTGTAACCAAGATATAAAATAACTGGGATGGTTATCTCACTTTCGACCTCGAGTGACAGTTATGGGATGATGGTGAAGGCTCAAATGTAGTGTTACTATATCACAAGTAGAGAAGATACTTGAAGCTCCTTCAGCAACAGACTGCTCCACCGTAAGTGTCTGAAGGAGAGCTATCGCAGGTCGTTCCTTCCTGCAGCAGTAAGACTTTACCACAAGCTCTGCTCCAAGCAAATCTACTGTACATGCACCACCACTATGGACTGTCACTTTAATATTCTCAACTGTGCAATATTCCCTGTACTATAGTCATTTATAAAGAAATTCTGTGCAACATAAACTGTTATGTGCAATCCATTCACCGTACATATTCTGACACATAATTTATTTCTTTACACTGATACTGGTTTAGTAACGTTGATATTTTGATATATATTGTTGTATATTTCTATTTCTTTATATTCCTTCACCCAAGTACTGCCTGCTACTTATGTGATGTATTATGATGCTGTAACATTGCAAATTTCCCCATTGCGAGACGAATAAAGGACTTCTTAATCTTAAGTCTGTTATTATTAACGACAATTTCCAAGATATATCTAAGTAATGTTTGCTAACACTTGCTATCATTAGCTATCATATCAAAGCTGTAGCAGTAAAACCTCTGAGTGGACTGACTTGAGCAAAGTGTGTGTTTTATTGAGTAAGAGGAGACTTGCGTTATCTTCTCTTTCATAAGTTACATAGTGTTACTCGGAGGTCATGCCGAAGCTGTAATGTATGACAGACATTATTTGAAAATGGGAAAAGCTGTTGTCGGGCTGATATGGTTTTAAAATGATTTGTGTGCACGTGTGGAGAGTTGTGTAACTATATATCTTACTCCTTGGGTTTAATCAGTTTGTAAATGTGTAAAACATTACGCAAATGCGTAAATTAAATCTTCAATTGTATTAGGATTTGTACACATGCAGACAAATCTGTAAATTAATACATAGATATTAGTGGCTGAAAAGTGTTTTGCTCCAAGAGTTGGACACACAAACACGTCATGAGTTATAACTCAGTCAGGCCTTGCCGTTTGCTATTTCTATTTCAATTTAGATGTTTTCAGTAGAAAAATAAATAAATGTTCCTGATGTGCCCTCTAAATTATAATAATACCATCTATATAACATTAAGACAGAAATATTGCCCAATGTCTGCAACCTAAAACCAAATAAACAAACTGAACAGGCAGGACAAAGTAAGCTATTCATTCAGACTCCTTGACACATTTTCAAATCTGATTACACATATATGGATGGAGATACAGTTAAACAAAGTGAAATCGCTACAATATTGAACCTTTAGGTTAGTGGTTTAAACTTCCACTTGCATAACACTCTAGTAATGAACTGAAGCTCCAATGTCAGTGGCACGTACTTAAGTGAGAAGTGGCTGCTCACAACAAAATTGTGTGCACTGTAACTAAACACAATCACCTGTAGACTGAGTGAAATTCATCTGTGATTTATCTGTTTTAGGGGGCTCCTCTTCCCCTGCCCGTGCACACACACACATACAGCCCCCCCCCCCCCCCCCCCCCCCCCCCCCACACACACACACTTGTCCCTATGTAGTTTTGAGGACACTCTTTGGCATAATGCATTCCCCTGCCTCTTAACCTAACCTTAAAGGAATAGTTCACCCGAAAATGAAATTTGCAGGCAGCTATCGCGAGTTCTTGCTGATGTCATCAAGTGCCCCTTGGTCAGGAACATAGAGGTGAGAGCTGTGCGGTGTTATCCGGAGGACGATAACATTGGACATTTAGGCCAAAGACATGGTGTAAATTACCTTGTTTTGAGTCAAATTTGAATGTCTGGGCTAACGGACACTTGTTTTTTCTTACGTTTGAAGAAGGAGTCAACAGTTACGTGAATTGTATTAGATATGGCTTCAATGCAGTTTAGCCCTGAAGCTCCAACAATGTTTGTGGTCGCAAACACTTCACCCACCTAGATGAGTTTTGTATGAATTTTCCTCTTTGCATATACGATCCCTTTAACCATCACGACTAAATGCCTAACCTTAACTTAAAACTAATTCTAACCCTAGCCCGAAAACCAAGTCGAAACAGTCAAACAACCCTTTGAATTTGCGAGGACCAGCTAAATGTTCTCAAAATGATGGTATTGAACCATTTGCTCTCATAACTATAGATAGACATATGCTAACACACACAAACACTCTGGAAACTTGTCTGACTTTTGTCCTAAAAATAAGCCAGCCGCCCAACAATCCCAGCAGTCACACAGCAGCAGCACAATCAACAAAGCCATCACTGTGCTGCACTCAGAGAGGAAAAGTCTGTTTGCCACCATTTCACTGCACACCAGGAAACGGGTGAAGTTTTCTTGTGTTGAAATAACGACTGCTTTTCTTCATTAGGGGATGTTTTCCTGTCCTTTACATTCGTTTTATTAAACCACAGGGGCACTGTACAGTGGAAAATACATATTCCGGCACACTGACATTATATCAACATCTCCTGTAACTTGAGAAAACTAGTTGTAAGAAGTAACAAAAAAAAAGAGGCCACACTATAATGGGAAGATTGTCTGCTGCACTGATTCTTTCAGTTACACTCTGATGACCTGTGAGTTTAGTTTCTGAGAAACATTTAAAGAGAAGGTAATTGACAGTGAGAGACAGTCATGGGTTGAGCGGAATGTAAAGTTCAGAAAGTGCATAGTTGTGTTGACGAACCTTTATCCTGTTGACACTGGCCTCCAGACGAAGCTGCTTCACTGCCTTCTGGGCCAGGACCAAACTGCTGTTAGGGGCGCTGTTGTTTGACATGACTGAGCCAGGAGAGCAGGGAGAGTGATCCAGCCGTCAGCTGCACGCATCCTTCCCTCAGTCCCTGGCTGCAGTAACACACACACCCCAGTCTGAACCTTCAAAATAAAACACACACTCATCCCTCTCTCAGTCCATGGCTGAAGTAACACACTCCGGTCTAAACTTTCAAAATAAAACACACTCCTCCTTCCCTCAGTGCCGGGCTGCAGTTACACACACATTACGGACTATAGTTCAACCACACACACATGCTACATTAGAGAAAGTGCTCACTCGTTGACAATGTTTAATTTTTGGTTGTGTATTACATACAATTTAAGCAACACTGTAATGTAAAATGAACTACATAGAAGTCAGTGTATAGATAGGTAGATAGACAGGAGCATTATCTCAGCATTTAAAGTTGTTTTTTTTTGTTGTACCCCTGAGACTCGGAAGTGTTTTGTGGACTCAGACACTTCACCCAATGTGCGCCGATGTGCGCCCCAGGATGATGCGCACTTCATCCTTCGGTGCACATCATCATGCGGCGCACTTCATCCTGAGGCGCACATTGTCCTGTGGCCGCATCATCCTGCAGCGCACATCCTCCTGCAGCACACATCATCTTGCAGCGCACATCATCTTGCGGCGCACATCATCCTGCGGTGCACATCAAAGGAGGAGGGCTGGACCTCCTAGAGCTAGAAATTCCACCCCACATAACAGCCTTTTGATTAAATATGATATTCTAACATTTAACAATACAGGACAAAATCGATTTATGTATGTGGGTCTAGATACAGCATTAAAGTCATGAAGTTATTTTGAGAAGTGATGGCCTATGTCAATGGCAAGATAAAAAAAAAGAATCAACAGAAGAATACGGAAGCGTATTGCATTCATTTTTGTTTTTTATTTTTTTGGGCATTTGTAACTTATACTGTGTTGTGCATAATTGTTTGGATTGATCTTGGAGGGGGTCTCGCCCGGGGCGCAATTCCATGTAGAACCGCCACTGACCTATATGATGAGTGAAGTTTCATTTATTGGTGAACTATCCCTTTAATGGGGACATTGACAGTAGGTGTAGCTGTTCGGTAGAGGGCGCTAACTACACGATCCGTAGCCAAGCACAGTGAAGAAGAAGAAGACGGTTCAAAGGTCAAAGTGAGATAGTTTCCGGAGGAGCTTGGGGGGTCACACACGGGGGGAGACGATTTCAAAATGCTGTTACGTGTGAGTATTAGCAGCAGTTCTACTGAACCAGTATGTGTCACAGGGAATCCGTGGTTTTATAGGAAGTCGCTGGTTAGTGTCGTACTTGTGTCGTGTTGTTGACCGCGTTAGCACGAAGCTTGTGTAACGTTGCTTCATGTCATCACCTCTAAACCTGTCAGCTCCACACCGACTCCTCTGGGGACACGGAGTAGCTAGCTAACTGCGTAGTGGAGCCCACATGATGGCCACAGGCAGATTCAGTAAATATTTAACGTTCACTGGAGGTCCCAGGGAGTTTGTGGACATGGTGCTGGGACCTCTGGCTTCTGGACAGGCTGTGTAGCTCACTGCTAACAAGCTGAAGCAGAGCTGATGTGCTGGGAACACCTGGAAGCTCAGCTGGGCTGTGAGATCATGGTGACACGTGCAGTTGCACTTTTAGATTCAACACTATGTTTACCTTCCAGAGATGCACGTTACCTCTTGGATCCGACACACAAAATATCTGTGGTTTATAAATCATTGTCCAAAAAAGAGATCTTGGATACAACCTCTAACGCTGAAGTACTTATGACGGATTCAAGTTTAGACAAGCTTTTTACTCACAGATGTAATTATTTAAGTCAAGGCTCATATCAACAGATGGAAGAATGAACAAAAGACGTCTGCAGGATCTCTAAGTATTCAAAAAAAGCAGCTGGAAGACAGTACAATAGATGTCATGTGTAATATCTTTTAGAATATATTGTGTTCCCTGATTTTAAGTAGTATAATAATTTGCTATTATATGTTATAATGGAAATAACGAAAGTGGAAACAAATTCTTTGATTGAAAAGGTTAGTGTACAGTTGCTCTCTATCACGATACAAGATTTCTTTTTAGTGTGTTTTTTTTCATGGTCATTTACACAACTTCTCTCACTAACTAAACAGACTCCTATGTAAATAAATGAGGGGAGAGCCACAACTGCACTTTCAATGGTCACTGAGAAACAAACTTCTAAAGATAGAATACCTAAAAATGGAATGATCCCACTCAATAAATGCCATGGTTCGAGCAGCAGTTAGTTGAAAAGATAAAAAAGAAATGCATTCCAATGAAATGTGTACATGAAATAAACCTTTCATTACAGTCCAATACTTTGGTTAGGGTATGTCAAGCTTGAATAGAACTCTCAAATTTTAAAAAGTATGTTCGCTTTGATCCAAGATGAAGTTTTTAAGCTATTTTGATAGATTTCCAAAAATGGTCATTGGACACATACTGTCACTGTGTTCTGGTGTCACTTTGAAATTCCAGTATCATGATATGAGATTGTGGACGCTTGTATTGCATTCAATTTTTTTCCCATTGCATTTGTCAATGACACTTGTTTCCTCTTATTACATGGCAATGGGCTGTAATTGCTGAATGAGTTTGTGGTTCTTTCTGCATGTCTGTCTTTCAGAGGGTATTGCAAATCGGAGGGTTGACACTGCAACACAGCCGGTCCATCCACCACAGTCCTGTATGGAGGAGTCCTCTTATACCGATGGTTGTGGAGCAGACGGTGAGTGAAATGACCTGAACTGGTCGGCTGTGTGTTGATCCTGCTCTGTACAAACACATGCCCAAAGAATTCAATAAGTAGACCTAGTCTAATACCACCAAGCTCCAAACCTCACCTGAACGCTCCGGAGATTTGTTGTGAACGCATCTCAGCGGAGAATCTCCTGCTGTGTTGTGCATGTGTGAAAGGAAAACTCAGCAAAAATCGGCTTTAGTTAATCCCCACAGCAAAGTGCCAACAGCTGTATTGATTTCATAGATGTGATTTGCCCTCTGTTGTTGACTTGTTCGGGAGACAATGTAAATGTAGTAATTTCTTCTGCTGCAAGCTTTAAATCCTCCCACGTCCAAGAATCTCTGATCACATTGACGGGAAAGTCTCAAAGATTTAAAAACAGTCTCCAGTGTGTATTCTGTTATTTTTTATTCAAGGCGGTTTCATATATTGGAACAAACTGACTTCAGTGGTGTAGAAAGTAGCAAACCAATCAAAAAACAGTACAGTATGCTTGCACTATGTAGGTTTTTATTATCTCACTAGATTCAGTGGTTTTGGTGTATTTTTGTTTTGGGTAATTTAGGATTTACTTGTGTTTTTTTTTTCAGGGGAGAGGAGAACGAGCATATGACATCTATTCCCGCCTCCTGAGGGAGAGAATCATTTGTGTAATGGGTCCTGTAAGTGTTGTCCTCAAAGTGGAAGTTGATGAAGAGTAAAGTGTGGATGTTTCCTCTTGTTTACATGTTCTCTCCCTGCTCTGCTCAGATTGATGATACAGTCGCCAGTCTGGTTATTGCCCAGCTGCTGTTCCTGCAGTCAGAAAGCAACAACAAACCCATCCACATGTACATCAACAGTCCTGGTAAGAGCCTCACTGAAGACGTGCTGTCCTAAACTTGAGCATGGTCCAAACCACTGTACTGTCCTGGAAATTGAAGTATTACTCTAGAAAATGGGGTAATAGCAGTTTTCAAAACTGTAATGGTTATTATCTGATCCATATGTTTAGGACATTTTGCTTGATTTCTCAAAGAACAATGAATGGATCTTAATGAAAAAAATCTGTCCTGTTTAGGGGACTGATATTTTTGAGTGTGTGCAATTCGGTGCAGATCAAAATACCAATTTTGATAAAGTGAATAACATGTTGTGGTCTTAGAAGGGGGCTGTTGGGCCCTGGCAGAGTTGTCGTTAGATTAGTTAAGTCTGTTCATTCAATTAATACATTTTACACAAAGGAAAAGGAAGACAAAAATTAATATAAATAACACAACATTAATACACATAAATCCCTTTTTTGTCTTTTTCAAATCACCTAAAAAAAATCATTTATTAATCATTAGCCGATGTCATAATATAGATGTTACTCAATAATTTCATGCTGATTCATTATTTTTTTCTTAATACATTTTCTTAAATTTTCTTAATAAATTAGAATGCACTCTACTGAGTGAAATAGTAGTTTCTTATTTTAGGGATGTTCTATCTGTAGATTTGATACCTCTATTTGATTGACAGCCCATAGCTTTAGCATTAATCTGGTTCCGGATAATCAAATAATTTATTTCCTGACAGTGAGTATCTTTGTTCTTCCAAAATATTTATGGAATATTGGAAAGAAAATAATAATTATTACTAAAGGGAAACATTCACATTCTATTTTCAAGTTTCCATTTCAGTATTTAGTTCATTTTTTCATTTCAACGTTCAGTCACAACTTGATTATTCAGAGGATTACAATACAATAAAAGCATTTTTGTCAAAGTATGAGCCGATAGATCTGTTCAGCATCTGTTTTCTTTCCTCCCCCCTCCCAGGCGGTGTGGTAACAGCAGGTCTGGCCATCTACGACACCATGCAGTACATCCTTAATCCCATCTCCACCTGGTGTGTCGGCCAGGCTGCCAGCATGGGCAGCCTGCTCCTGGCAGCAGGAACCAATGGGATGAGACATTCACTGCCCAATGCCCGGATCATGGTGCACCAGCCCTCAGGAGGTGCCAGGGTAAGCGCCATTAAATCTGATCTGAAGCCAAATATGGAGTAAAGCTGCCAAAAGTGTGGAAGCGATTATTTAACAGAACCAGCGAAGTAATATTTCCAGTATGTTGTGTCTCCAGGGTCAGGCCACAGATATTGCCATCCAGGCTGAAGAGATCCTGAAACTGAAGAGACAGATCAATGCCATCTATGCCAAACACACGGGGCAGTTGCTGACAACCATTGGTAGGTTTTCTCAGCACTTTAGCTACAACCCCACTCTGCTCCCAGACATGCACTGAACTCCGGAGATTCTCCGCACTTTTTCTGGAGGAGGTGCATGTGTGAATGAAAATGTACAGACTTTCTCCGTCTGGCCCTCTAGTATAAAGTCTGCATAAAGTCCATTGAACCCGATGTGAGACCACAGAGGGAGTTTGTGGTGATAAGAGCTGAGGCTGGTGTATTTGTGCTATAAACAAAATCGTGTGATCTCCAAATTGGAATGAATACGTTACTTCCTGCCTTTGCCTGCTGCACCACCTAACCCAGCTGACACTGCAGCCGCTCCTGCCTAACTTCATAAACTCAGTCCAACAGAAAGTTCTTTAAAACAAAAGACACCACCTCACTAATGACTAGTCACTTATAACTTGGTTATTATAAATGAATTCCTTGCAACAGGCATAGTAACCTGAGCTGGTTGTCCTTGTCACTCAGAGAGAACCAACTCTCCTCTTCAGTCCTCTTCACATCTTTCTTGTAATCATCATAGATTAGAATATAGAGATGGATGACATGCAGCCTCCCTAAAAGTGTAGCCAAAGCTTCTTGATTGCCCCCTAGTGGCTGGCTGCAGTATAGGTCATAAACCATGACTCCTCCATGACAGCGGATGGGACATGGAACTAACTAAAGTCCAAGTAGACGTTAAATACACGTTTCTCAAAGATGTTTTCCCTCGTTTTAGATAGTTCTTATTGCACAAATTTTTGTTACTTCATTTCTGGATAATGGGACGAAGAGGAGTCGTGTTGTCCATCTTTATGTTCAGTCTAATGTAATCCCATCTCCACTTATCACCTGTTCACATTGACAGTATCAGTAAATAACATGTGGGTGTACATTTAAGTCTTTAATGGAAGGAGGTCTGTTTTTAAGGAGAGCAGAGAATGCAGTGATCCGTTGGAATAGGCCTGTCATAAAAGGATGTTTTCTTTCTCTCCTGTGTCTTAGAGGGTGTGATGGAAAGGGATCGCTACATGAGTCCAATTGAAGCACAGGACTTCGGTATAATAGACCGGGTCCTGGTCCACCCGCCCCAGGCTGGCCAGGACGAGCCTGAGCTGGTGCAGAAAGAGCCAGCAGCCACTGCAGCCAGCACCACTCCAGCTCCAGAGTCTCACGATTCGGAGCAGGCCCCACCTGGGACCAACCTCCCCTCCTCCTACAAACCTGAGCCGTGAACACACTGTGGCAGAGCTGTCTCACTTCTGCAAGCACTTCTTCAGGATTCAGTGGCTGACAGCTCCCGAGAGCAAAGCCCCTCCTCCATGGTCGTCTTAAGTAGCCACTCTCTCCCCCCAAAGTAACAACACTATGCAGTATGCACATGTGGTAACACCATGTTGGCTTAAACTATCAGGAGGCAACATACCTTTTACATGGAGTGAATTCATTGTTGGACAGTTTTGTTTTTAACTGTTTGACATGTTGATATATGTGGTCTATGAAATAAGTCAAATTCAGTTACTAGTATAAGTAGTAATGCATAATTTTTTGTTCCCCCACATTATGTGAGAGTGCACCTGTGGATTGCTCCTGGTGTCTTTGTACTCTGTTCAGTGACAAAGGAATCTATCCACATGCAAGTTGATTATGACTCAACGCTGAGGAAAAGTAGAAAGAGATGAAGAAGATACTCCACTCTGGGTTTGTTGGGGGAAGAGGAAGGCTGTTACGAATCTGGAGTATTCTTTTCCTGTACCCCTTAGCTGCAGACATGCCCAGCGGTACTTGTATTACCTGTATTTGAATATTCATATTTGTAATAAATGATTATTTTGACCACAATTCACAAAACATTGGCGGTTCATTATCCGAATATACATCCACACTGCGGAGTTGAACACAATTGGTTTGTTGATCTCTGCTCATTGAGTTTAAAATCTTCACTCAGGAGCAGATATGTCTAACAAATAAAGTGACAGTGTTAATTATCAAGACGATATGAACATTTTTGGCCTCAGCGACTAGAAGTTTCTTCTAGTTAATGAGTTTCTCCTTCGTTGTAAAAGTGTTTGCTCGTTGTGGGAACTGTTGTGTTCTGTAATTTTTAATGCCTCGACCTAAATTAAAAGCCTTGATACAATGTATGTTGTGATTTGACTAAACATAAAATATAATTATTGCAAGTACTCAAAGTGACAGATTATCGTAAATCAATGTCAGTGTTGAGGTTACAGTGGAAGAAAAAAGGGCTTTAACGTGCGTTCAGATGTAGATGTGTGTGTAACACCTTGACCCTACTGCTAATGTCACCTGTGCATGAGTGAATATTTGAGTAATGAAAGTAAAGTTTTGAATTTATTTACATTATTTCACTAAAAACAGAACGACCAATCAAAAGACCAAACTACAGAGGAGAAACCAAACCAGACCGTGAAATGGATTGCAGTTGTTAAATACATGAGAATCCACCTCACCACTCATGTCAGTGCAAGAAGATGAACATGAACAGGAAGTTAAATCCCTGAAATTTTAACATCTGAGCTTATATCAAAGGGTTTTATCAATTAAAAACTAACCTTTTTTTCTAATGTGTGTAAACTAAAACACATGAGCTCAGAGAAAGTGAAGAATGTGACATTTAGAACCCAGTTACAAAAGGTAGGAATGTTACCTTAAGACAAAATACATGGTAGAATAAAAACACTGTAGATACAAATTAGATTCAGTGACAAGAAAACAAAGTTATTAAAGTGGCTGCTTTAGAGAAAAGAAACGAAAGGTATAAAGTGTGAAGTGACAACAATACCAAAATATGTCAGTACACAAACAACTTTCACAGCAGGTTTAAAACAGAATGATTAATCCTCTGCATTCATTACCCCAGCATTCACTCTTGCTCTCATGGTATAAAAACTTCACACACACATACACACTGTCTTCACATTAGTGAGCACATGCTCTTTGGTGAAGCGCTCCAGCGCACCCAGCTTAGTTTTCTTTCAGTGTAAGGTGGGTAACGCAGGCCGTTGAGCATCTCCAGGCCCCAGCCACGCAGCATGCACGCACGTCTGTGGCTGAATGTCTCAAAGCCCCAGCGGCCATGGTAATTGCCCCACCCGCTGGAACCTGCAGAGACCATATAGTCAGTCAAAAAAAAGCCCCAGTTATACAGAGGAGAACTTGCATCTTCCAGTGTTTATTCAAAATATAAGACTCCAACTGACTGAGAAACCAAAATTCCAAGTTTACTTAAAGAATATTCTCCAACATTATTAGAGAAACTAGTCAGTCAAGGCCGTGAGAGGCTTGAAAGAGGAACAAAGCCAACATCAGCATAATATCGTGTTCTAAAGAACCATGCTGATCACTACCAGTTAAGCATGTTAGCATACAACATTGCTGAATGCAAGTAGTAACTAAGTACAGCTGAGGCTAATGGAATCTAATTAGTTAGTTTCAATAATATTTTGTAAGAAACCAAATCAAGTTTTTACACTATTAAAACTGATTTGGATGCAGTAATGGCCGTAAAGGATATTTAAGGGAACAGCAAAGTTATTTCACTTCATCCCGAGGACATGAATGTCTCAACCAGATTTACTGGAAATTCATCCAATAGTTGTTGAAACATTTCAACTAGAAAAACATCATTGTGGCACTACAATTGAAGTCTGGACAAAACTAAAGTCCGTACGATATACTGTCCTGAAACCTTCAGTGTATTAAAACTTAGTTCCAGATTGAATTATTCCAACAACTATTGGGTGCATTGCCAGAGCAGACCAATATAAATGTTGCTCGACTTCCTATTTGGAAATGATCCATGAGAGATTCAGAATCTCAGAAAGTAATTCCATTTATGCACCTGCACAACTTTAGACATTTTGAAAACAGTGTCCTAGAAGAGGTGACCCTCGCTTAAGCTAATTGTTTCTTGAAATGCTAAGGCACAACACAAGTGTATGGATAGACTAGAATGCATGTCGATAGCGGAAAAATAAAGTATAATTAAGCTTGAAGGGTTAACATCACATTCATTTAACCATTTATGCATGCCCAGCAATAGGACTTAAAATGCATGAATGTCCACCGTCCTTTTAGCCAGTCCTAATATTAGGAACATGGCTTGACTGGCTGAGCATGCAATGCCAATATTATTAATGTTGTAATTTTTCCAATTGTCATTCATGTAATACGTTTTTACTTGGTAAATTAAAAAAACTCCACATTTAACCATAGTGTGTGTATTTATATATATATATATATATATATATATATATATATATATATATATATATATATATATATATATATATAGTGCAAGATAACCTATTTTAAGATGGCACAATACAATTATTCTGAAGGACATAGCTGAGAGACTTTATACAAATCATCTGCATACTAAAGCAGAAAAATGCATGCAAAACACTACGCTCTAGTTTGATGTCATTGCCCAGATTACGTCTCTGTGTAAACTAATTTCACGTTTCCAGCTTTTTCCAATGATCTAAGGGATCAAATACTTCCTGTTGGACCAACAGAGCAACATACACATAAGTGGCGAAAGCATTAGATCAGGGTCAAACCTACCTACACCTCCAAAGGGCAGACTTGGCAGGGTCATGTGTAAAATCCCGTCATTAGAGCAGAATCCGCCGCTGCTGGTATTTTTCAGCACCGTCTCTACCACCTCCAAAAAGCAAAGAAAGTTAGACGTTAAATATTAGACAACATGAGGTAGGGCGCTGTAAAGGTGGGTGGCTGCATAGTTGTGCGTTCTTACAGATGATTCTTCAGAGAAAACATAGAGAGCCAGTGGCTTCTCTTGACGGTTGATGAAGGCAATGCCTTCCTCCAGAGTATCAACACAGATGATTGGCAAGATGGGGCCGAAAATCTCCTCCTGCATTAGGGCATCATCTTCAGCCACGTCCACCAACACTGTGGGAGCTGGGGAGAGGACAACGACAGAAGGCATTATAGCATGTGTGCACACATTTGCCATCAATCCACTTTCTTTAGGAGAGGAAAAGGCCAGCACTTAATGTATTAACCAATGCAATGTTAACAATTATCCCAGATGTTGGCGCCTACCACCAACCTAGTCATAAGTCATCATGACTGAGCTGAGAGATAAAACATGCAGGGACCCAACAAATCATTGCTTGAAATCTTTCAGGACTTGCATGTCATTGTAAGGAGGCGCCAGGGACGGATATGTGTCAACAAGAATGTAAAACAAGGAGCACAAAACGTTCCTGTTCCACATAGGAGTAGTAGGGTGTCATCATCATAGGCTGCTGCCGCAATGACATTTTTATAGGCCAACCAAGAAGGAGGCGCCACCTGTGTTCCCTCACCAAGCAGCCAATTGTAAGTACCCAATAATTTCTGGATAATTGCAGAAAATAAACTGACAAAAGTTTAAGACACTAGCAGGTTGTGTTGAGCAAGATAATCTCGGCAGATGAACACTGCTTTTGGGAGAAAGCCTTCAACTTGTAAATGTGGTCTCTGTACCTCGTCTGAAAAAGCTTTTCCACTTAGAAAGCTTGGAAGAGAATGAAAAACACAACAAGGCTGTGAAGGCTGATTAGTGACTATATCGGGTTTCATATTTGGTGTGATGACATTTTATGTCACTGACAACCTCATTGGTCCCATTAAGCATCTAGTTTAAAAGGCCCTAAACTAGATGTTTCTCCCAAAAAATAAAAAGAATCTGGATCCTCGACAATACAAGTCTGAAGTCGATCAGATGAACAGTTGTTGAGAAATTGAAATACAGACAAAAGGGAAGACAGATGTATAGTTAGATGATCTCTTCAGTTCAGGTATAAAAAGGGAGATGTTTGTAACAACAACTAAATTGTTACACTAGAATGCTGCTGTAGCTCGACATGTGATTTAAAGTTATGATTTTAAGGTACAGGATGTTAGAGCCTGAAACAAGGCTCATGAGGTGCAGAGCATTGTTATTCTCCTGCTTCTTAACCCTACCTATGTACTTGTCCTCCTGGTTGCCCTCTCCTCCCACGACGACTTTGCCCTTGGACCTCCCGAGCAGTTCCATCAGATGCGTCCAGTGTCGTGGTGACACAATGCGGCCCAGGTCGGGAGAGGCTTGAGGCTCCGTGCCAAAGCAATCCACCAGGGTTTTCTGTATTTCAGGTAGCAGGGCTTCCCGTGTGGCCGGAGTGCACAGCACATAGTCCGGTGCGACGCAACTCTGACCAGAGTTGAAATACTTTGCCCACACCAGGCGGCGAGCAGCAGCCGCCATGTTCACCGCACCATATAGCAGGCAAGGACACTTGCCCCCCAGCTCCAAGGTCACTGGAGTCAAGTGGACGGAGGCTGCCACCAGGACACTGCGTGCCACAGCCTGAGAACCTAAAAGAGAAAGAGAAAGTCAGTATCCAAAGTGGATGGATTCTTCCTCTGAAGAGTATGAATTACATTTCAAGGCAAAGCTGCGGCAGTACTTGGAAGTAGGGCTGTGCAATATGATCGAAATCTCAAAGCCCAACAAGTCATTTCATAGTTACCCATTCATTCTACCTTTTTTCCATCTGATTAAATGGTGTCAATGCCCTTGCAGATGTTATGGCATTTAGTAAGTAACAGCGCCCCCTGCAGCCACACTTGGTGATTCATTCTGTTGATCGGGATGTGTGTCTCGTTTTCTGTACAACAAAACCAACTTAATTGCTCAATTCTATCAAAGTTTTGAGCGGGGCTGTGACTGGGATGTTCCCCTCACTGAACTGAAACAACCAACGGTGGATATTGGATCATGGAGCTGATAAGTTGTAACAGCAGCTCTTGGCTCCATCATGATCATGATGATTCTTGTCCATAAATTGTGTCACAGACAACATCGGATTCTGGTGATGACTAGATTAGGTGGTTTGAGACTGTTGTGGGGACCAGTCTGTGACACATTATAAATTAGAGAATAATGATGTTTTACAATTCTCACATGATAGATACCAGCATATTGCACAGTCTCTGATCGACAGATAATAAAATGACCAAAATCGGTTAAAATATTGTCTCAAAATATACTTAATACTTAAACAGATTGCTAACTGTACATTATAGCAGCGTATGTGAGGCAGATTGCTGGTTCATGCAATAGGAATCCAGTTCGCTGGACTGCTGCACACTACTATCAGAGGGAAATGCACAACTGCAAACACAAAGACCACTTTTTTATATATTAAAGGCACAGTCTTCCTCTCACAAATGAAAATAAATATTCTTAAGCAATCAATGCAAAACACATTTTTATCTGCCTCAGTCTAATGTGGTCTGGTGTCATCAATGCCCCATTGCATGTCATATTAGCAAACTCAATGAAATCCTCACTCACTGAAATTGATTAGTAAGTTTACTGAATTGTCTATAGGTTACATTCTTTTTAATGCTGTTGAAGCACTAAATCCAATTTGCCCTGCAGCTGAACGCAGATGGAAGCAAACAGTTCACATTTGCACACCCTAAATATAGACTGTTGATAAACATTTTATAAAGTCTAAAAACTAATTGCTGACATTCTGGTTTGTAGACCGTTGTAGATGGAAACAGATATATGTACCTGTGTAGAAGATGTGGTCAAAGCGATTCTTCAGAAGTGCTTTGGTCTCCTCTGCTCCACCCCGAACAACTGCATAACAGTCCTGTCAAAATAAGAGTCATACTCTTAAGTGTTAAATTTACTATTCCAAGCTCAAAGGTCTAATATGACAACTCAATTCTATTGTCTTGACTAAACATCAGCATGGCCAATATGAGCAGAACTACAGACTTTCCACTAAAATGGAAAAACGTGGCTCGAGACTCATTTATTTACACTTTGTTGGGTTTTGTCATTTCATTCACCACGTCAAAAGTTATTTACAGCAACTAAAGAAGATTCTATGGATCCTATTGTTTATTCAGTAGGATCAACGGGTTGTTTTGGAGGTTTTGTGGTCAAATAATCCAGTCGGAGTCTGAGGTTTTAATGGTCATTGAGAGTGTCCTGTAGGAGGTTCAGGGGAGGTGACTCAGGAGCCTTCTAGTGAATCTTTTGGGTAGTTAAAGACCTATGGGTAATATCCATTGAAATATTTCAATTTATACCTCCAGCAGAGTGCAATACACTTGAATAAATTATAGCTGCTGTCAGACATACACAGAACGCAAATGTCAGTGGCTTCGAGACATTTTCTGAAACTTTCCTGCCGATCCCCGTATTTCCTTAAAATGTCCGAGTGAGCCTGTGTGAGAATACAAGCTGGAAATACTGCTTCATTCTTCACATGTTCAATGCAAACTCTAAAATGGACTGACAAAATTTAAGACATTTTCAAGAGTTCATGCCTGAAAACAGCATACAAGATAGTCAATAACAGAGCTTGGATCAATTCATTGTATATTTGAATAGCTTTCCTTTATGTGGGAGGCAATTTCCGTCTATTTCTATAGTGTATATTAATAAAAAATTCTATAAGCAAAATTAATTTTGTATTATGAGAACTAGACAGACATGGCGAGTTGTTCGGCCTTTGTGGAGGCACTTCCTCTACTGAGTGACATTCTGGCTCTGAAATGTTTATTTTACTACCTTGGACCAACAGTTTATGGAGTTTATTATATTGATTGCACTACAGGTTCTGGACTGAATCAAAAAGAGGGTTAGGGTTAGGCTTTCTTTACCTGAGACAGATACTTTGGGACGAGTTCTGCTATCAGTTGTTCTGTGGCTGCACTGATCTCTGAAGGCTTGATGATCACACAGTTTCCTAGATGGAAACATCAACCAGCAAGTAAAGACATCACCTCATCTAACGTCACTTTGTGATAGAGGTCAACTTCACCGAGAGTAGACAAACACAGCATGACTATGGCATACCACTGATAGCTTTAGATGACTGGATATAATGTATTGTGACATGGAAAAGTATAAATGAAACCAGCTAAAGTTTGATTTAGCACTAGTCATTTAATTTATAGGAATATGAAAAAGATTGATTATTGCCAGTCATATGGATGTGAATCGTACCTGCTGCAATGGCTCCGACCATGGGTAATAAAAGGAGTTGCAGGGGATAGTTCCAAGCCCCAATGACTAAAACAACTCCTAATGGCTCTCTCCGTACAAAACAGTCGTCCAGCTTTGTTGCCTTAAAATTAACAAAAAGAATAGCCAAAAGGCAATGAAAACAATACAATTTGAAATCACAGTACATAAACAATCTTCTGAAAATAACAAAGCAAACACCTGCTTGCAACATAATTTTGAAATATTTCACATTGGAAAGTAAAACACCGTATGATCGAGCGGGGTGGCACCACTAAGGGTTTTTAATTCTATAAACTGTGGCTGCCCTTTAACAGCAGTTTAAGTGTATTCATACATTTATTTATTTGCGATCTTTTCCGATTATGTCTGACTAAATAACAAAATAATTGTATGGCAATCATTCTCTGTATGTTTTTCGAAGGTTTAATCCGAGCCAGGCCATGCAACAATGACAGCAATCATAAATGGAATCAGATCTGTACGTGGTAATTATGCAAAGTACACCCTTTGGAATCAGTATCAGGAATTGGAAAAAAGTATCGGAACATCGCTCATTTTTAAGTTTGCTTGCCTCTAATCAAAACTTTAAAAGAGCAACTTAAACAACATTCCACTCGTTTTACACATTAATGCCAGTTTTCTCCTGATGAGGAGTAAAACCTGCCTTGTGACTTTTTGCTGACTTTAATATAACCTTGAAATGACGCAACACCTCCAATTTGTTGTTGGACCATAGTGGATATTTAGAAAACAGCGAAGGACCTGATAAAAGATAAATGCTAAATGGTGGCTCAACTGGTTATGCAGCTTGAAACAAGATGCCACTTTACCACCAGCTGAAAAACTCTCCCTCTCTTTTCTGACAACCATAGGTTTAAATTGTGGCCTTGCTGCAGTGATGTAGACATGTCCAGCAGGCCAAATGATAGCACAGTGACAACACATTAGAATAATTTGCAATGTTAGTCGCACAAATTTGTCAGCACATCCCATAATTACGGCCTATGATAAAAATAGTAATAGAGCTTAAACTGTGTTAAAACCTACCAGGTTCTTAGTGACATACTCCCGCTTCATCCAGCTGTTCAAGTTAGCATTGGCATAGTAGAGCTCATTGATCAATATGTCAACCTCAGACAGGACGGCTTCAAACTTTGGCTGAGGATAAAGAGAGGCAACCAGAAAGGGAAGTTAGTGCTTGTTGGATTGTAGCTTATAAACAAATATATGCAGTGCTGTGTTTTCTAACCAAAAATGTACGAATTCAAATATTTTTGTATAAATGTACAATTAATATTTGTAATGTTGGCGTTTAATGTGTCAGGATTGGTGTTAATACTGAACTGCATAGGGACAGCTGAGCTCAGTTAGCTTCTCGCATTGCTATGTTTTAAGGAACGTGTGTGTGTGTATGTGTGTGTGTGAGAACACAGCAGGAGATCATCACAGGATTTACTATGAGTGAGTAGGGGTGATGATGACGTTCTAATATGCGGCAGACATAAAAATAAAATAAATAGCTCAGCATTGGTTACATAACAGAAAAGCAGAGTTATACATAGAAGACACAGACGACGATCTGCAGCAAGCTTTTGATGATAAGAGCCAAACCAGTGTTGATGTACTGTAAAAAATGACACGTGATCTCCGCAGCAGAATTTAAACGTAACATCCTGCATCACCCCTCACCTCAATGCTCTGGAGAGCTCTGTGTTGTTTTGAATTCTTCCAAGCGGAGAATCTCCTGCTGAGCTGTGTATGTGTGAATGGAAATCTCCACAGAAAGAGTGGACCCTATACTCTGGACTTCGGCTTATGAGACACACGAGCACAGTCTTGTACCTTGGCGAGGTCTTTGTGAAGCGCTTTTATAATCTGTTCCTCGTTTTCTTCGATCATGGCTATGAGGTTGGTCAGCTGTGTTCGTCGAAACTGCTCCGGGAGTGTGACGCCTGAACGAAACGTCTCCCGCAACCTCTCCACAACCTGGCTTTGGGTCTCCATCCTTTCACTGGGAACAAAAACAGGGCTTTCAAATAAGTGGACATGAAGACAAGAAAGCAAAAGACTCGCATTTGTGAAGGTGTAACAGACAAAAACCTTTTAAATATTTACTGTCGTTCATTTGACTTTTTTCCACAGCAGCCATTTTGACATGGAATAGCAGGTACACACAGAGAGGTGTTACTCATCACATTCATCAAGGCTACTTTACCTACATTGATTAGTAATGCCAGTGTTTGCCTGCGGTTATTATGTTAAAATGGCTGCTGTTGAATAAAGTTCTCTTCAGTTTTTGTGACAAACACCAGCTAGCCAGAGGACCAATGTAATTTAAGTGTACAGTTTAAATAGATACCAACGATTACTGCAGTTTAAGTATATTTGTATAGTATAAACTGTAGTCATGTATAGTGATGTATAGGTACCTGAAGAACCTGAAGAAGTGGGTATACTCCTCTCCCTTTTATTTTTTTTAGTCCATCGACTTTAGTTCACCCGAAAGGTCAAATTGTCACTCATTTCCTGATGCACAATTTGCATCACTACAGGCCCACAGTCTTCAGGGTGATGCAACTACCTGATGATACATTGTGAGTCAACTCAACCGTCTATGGGCTGGTACCTTTTTATTGAAACTGTTGATTTGCAACAGACAGAGTGGGCCACCCTTATTAAATTAACATTAGGGGGAATCTGTGTAATGTGGGACATGTTTCTGCTATGTTGACTTCTGTGACCTGGAATCTTTTTAAAGTGTTTTCTTACACCATAAGAATGAATGGAGACCGCAAACTCAGGAGACATGACTCAGCTTTTAGTGTTCTTTGTGCTAAACAAAATTCTTCCTGATCATCCCCAGCCTGGGAATTCAGTCACATGATATCCATTCTAACCTATAGCAAGTCATGTTGACTAGATTTTGTTAGAACAGGAAATAAGAGAGTGGGGCTCAGGTGTCCAACATATCCCAGTGTCCCATGTTCTGTTGCCCTTATTAATGGGGTCACTTAATCAGGTCAGGGAAAGGGCGCGTGAGGATTTTACCTGGATGACAAATGGACCCGCCCTACCATGCCTCTGATTGGCTTGCTCTGATGCTCTTATCCTAACTATCCAATCAGAGGCAGAGCTATCCGGGTGAGGCTTTCGCTGTGCTATGAAAAAAATGGTGTAATGAATGATGCGCACAGCACGCGATGACGCAATGTTGATTGAAAGATGATCAACACCGGCGAATACTGTGTAACAATATGAATCTGTTTATTCAATGTTTGGTCATTCATGACACTTTTAGAACGTGAAGAGTTTCTGACCCATAAACACGCATTCATTCGTCAAAAGCTTCCAAACCACAGCAAATCACTGGATGTGTTTAGGAGGAACAAGATTTTGCAGCTGGAGAGAAAAGATATATAAAATACCCGTAAACTGAATTTACCACAAGACTTCAAGACCACGTGTTGGGTTCACACAAACTGGCGGCAAACACACGGCGTTCCAGCTTCGTTAGTGCGTCACGAGCAGGTCCTGATTCATTTACTCAGGAACTCGTGTTTTCAATTACTTTTACACACTTTTCCATGTTAATTTTTTGAATTAGTACACTAGGGTTTGACAAACTGAGCAGAAATGTAACAGAATGACGAACAACGTGTGGTTGAATCTACCTTTGACTTGTGTGTCTCAAACGGCACCAGCCCCGCAGACCCCGCAACGACCAGCTGCTGCACACTGACGAGTCTCGAGTGTTTCCGGGAGTTGTTCCTTTTCAAGCCAAGATACCGGTTCGACCTCACAGGCGATGGGAGGAGGAGACGGGGGGTTTTGGTCTGCCTTGAATAACAAGCTGGAAGAACGAGTCAGGCCACGCTGAAGTGACCTTGCAAGTTCCGACTGGATTTCCCTGTCACCTGAGTAAGGAAGGATAGAGCTGACGTCATCCTCATTCAGTCTCTGTGATAAAGTGTGTGAAGGGAGAGTTATAAAACAAGCTCAAGAGTGAAGAACACTACAAGTGGTGGGGCTCAGCCAATTCTTTGTATAACTTGCACACCTCGGGCACTTAGTAAACTATTTGTATTTGATAGTGACTCAATAGTTCATTGAAAAAGGAAAATTGGATCATCTACTCAGCACTATGTCTATAGAGGGGTGGGTGAGTTGTTTGAGTTTACAACACACTGTTGGAGCCTCAGATCTTCACAGCGTTTCATCCGAATCCAATACAATTGAAGTTACTGGGGACCCACTTCAAACAGTATAGAAAAAAAGAAACAGAAAATGTCTCCATACTGCTCTGTGGTACATCCCAGTGTCAGTAAGCCACTATGATCCACACTCACTGCAGCTCCAGAAGAGGTTCTCAGGACTTTCAGACAAATTTTGGTGTAAATAATGCCTTTTTTTGTCTTTCACATTTGAAGAATCAATCACCAGTTACTTCAATTACATTGGATTTGGCTGCAACTCTGTTTACCCGTGAAACTCCATAAGTGATTTGCTGACTCAATCACTCCTCTATTGGCATAGTGGTGAGTAGATGAGTGAAATTTCCTTTTTGGGGGAACTATCCCTTTAAGGGTGGCAGGATTCCACATGGGAATATTTTCAAGGGAAATGTTTGACCCAATCAGGAATTTACATCAGATATCTGATATACAGTGAATTGTAGAGGAAGGTAAAGGTTCTGTTGGTTTGGTCCCCACTCCTAATTCAAACCAGGGATCCTTGATGACAGGTTTAAACAGAGCAGCAGAGCAAAATTGAATTAATCTTAAATTTCATTATTCAACATAACAATATGAGCTGGAGAGCCATGGTGTTTCAGATACTTGGTTAAGTCAGATTTGCCTTCAGAACCAAGTAGTCCAATTGTGCCACTAATGCAGTTTGCATGTATGCAGTGATTTCAGAGTTTTGTCAAGCTGTGGGGTCTAGTACAGTGATTGTGATAACTGCAAGCACATTGGATCCTGTCACCATGCACGTTATTAAATCACACCTGCAGATAAATCAGCATTAATACAAAAACTTTATTCTCACAATATCAAAATTGACAAACCTACAGAGATTTGTAGAGTCATAGGAATTAAGAGAGAAAACAACAGTGAATATAGTGACTCTTGACTGGGAGTCATTACATGAATGGTATTTATTTGTGATGGTGCTGGGCAGCAGCACTGGGTATGTTAAATAATGACTTACGTGACAAATGACAGCTAAAAGAAACATCATACCAAAAAAAGCGGGTTGGGAGGGGCTTGGTCATTTTGAATTTAATCCTGGCAGCAACAATTATTCAAAAATGTAAAACAGAGAACATATGCATTGAAGGAATTACTTAACGATAATCTTATAAAACCTCCTACATCTGCATATGTTAGCAAAAAAAGAAAATCTAACTCCTTCCAAATACTTCTAAAACTAAATGACAATGTTCGTCATGAAAAAAATACTAAACATGTGCTTGGAGGGAGAGTGCTGTATCTACAGAGAGAGAGAGGACAGAAGTTGGAAATGGAAGGAGGCCGAGAAGAAAATGACCAGTTTATATCTGAAGAGAAGTGACAACAGTCATGGGCCCAGCATCACCCTCCCCCATACACCTTTCCCAGTGACTGTTCTGTCAGGCGCGGGCAGTATGGCAAAAATCCAGCTCTTCAAGCTGAAGCTGTTTGGAGCTCCAGAGGGTGTGGCAGGGTTTCTGTCGAACTGCTGAGAGTTCAGACTGACAGAACTGTCCAGCAGCAGGATGGAGCGCAGCGGGTGTGAAATGGTACCGGAGGTTTCAACACATCATGGCTGTCTGCTCGAGGACCTCACAGGAAATAGTCGGCTACTGGCTTCTTGGAGGGAATGCCCCTGGTCTCTTGCGGCGCTGCCTCAAATATGATGAACTCCCGCTGTAGATGCTCATCCAGCTCCAATATGGCTGCCACGTTGCCACATCTAATTATCCAGAGGAGAGAGCAAAAAGTTTAGGATATGGCAGGTAACGGAAAAGACATTTAGAAGGAAAACCAACCGTTTCTCATAGCAGATCCCACAAAATCTGTCATGTAAACCTAGCTCTCTGTATACAAACTGCTAAATGATACGGTGTTCAAAATGGTAAATATACAGTATGTACATGGACTGACTTGGCTTGTCACTCAGATTGTTGTTTAATGTTCATCGTGCCCTTCGGATAGTATGCTATGGTGTACAATGTCAGGCCTGATATTTTAACTTACATTTTTTGTGAAATAGATTCTTTAAAAGTATGCCAAAGTAACTATTAGCAGATGCCGTTTGCAGCCAAGGATGTAGAAATGACTGGATTTCTTTAATACTGAAGTAGTCTAATCTCCATGAATTCAAAGGGGATTCAGGACCATGTAGCCAAGATCATGATTTGCCCAGTTAGTGTTATACAATATAGAATTTAACTGCCTCTGTGAGCTGCGTCATTGCTGAAGCTCCCACTGTTATACAGGCTCTTGTAGCATCCAAACGGAAATAGCCAAAGCTGTTTTCAATTCAGCAGCAAAGATTCTTTGCCTCTTTATTTACATTTGCCTCCGCTGCAACTTCACTTCATCTCTCTTACGCACCCTTAAGGCCAATGTATGCTTCTCCGTTTTGACGGACACGGACAGATAGGACCGCTTTCTCCAACGTGGAACGCCCTCTCCGGGCCTCTCCGCGGCTCCTCGGAGAGCTTTTCGTGCAGCTCTCATTTTTCTAACTATACGTCGAAATGGCGGCCAGCCGACAGATAGCACTTGGCTGTGATTGGTCCACTAAAAACATAATTTCCGGACCTCTAACTTCCTGTTTCATTCCCTAAATCAAAATAAACCTGAATCACAACTACGACTCTATGATTAATGTGACAAGTGTGTTAAGCCAGCGGCGTTGTCCGGCTGACGGTGGCTGGCTAGAGCACTTACAGCATGTGTGTACGGTTACATACGGTTATAACGAACTTTGATAACGGGGCTAGCGGGCTAGCCACCATGCTAACTGCGGTGGGAACAGCGCAAAAACCCGCTGACTTTAATCCCACGGCTCTCATGACACTGTTTCTCAAACACCGTCAGGTTAGAAGCAAACACTTGGTAGTAGCTAGTATCGGGTGTCCCTGCTGACTGTGTGTGGAAGCTGGGGGGAGCTAGCTGCCTCAGTGTAGCTTCAAGCTGTTGCAGCTGTTGAATTAGCAACGCAGTTTGGAAACAAGACCGGGGAACCACTGCGTTAAGACACAATAACATAAGCATTATGACCCGCTGGGTGTCACTTTATTTCAGCAAAACTGTTGCGTCATCAACAGCCTTTTTCTGTTGTCATCGTTCACTGTGTGTGAGGAGCTGGGGGGACGTAAATAAACCAGCGTGGACTTCTTCTATATACCTCATGAGGTAGGCTTCTCTAAGCTCGACCTCCTTTGCGCCAACTACTGTTCTGGCGGTGAATTGTTTTCGGAACAAAAAGGCTTGTAGAACTATAAATCAAGAAGTGTCCGTCCGCTCCGCCCGTCAGTCCTTCCGCAACGGACTCGGAGAAGCATACAGAGACCTTTAGGAGGCACAATCTACAGAACCACAAATAATGAAAATTCATGTATTCACATATGGTGTCTTTTGAGAATGTATATTTGGAGTAAGGTAAACACATATGCTGATTAAATCTGTCATAAATTATGAGCACACACCAAAAACAAATAAGGATTAACACATTGGTTATGTTTTGACCGGTTGATTCAATACAACCTTTACCACTCAGGCATTTCTGAGGATAACCCCTGCTTTAAACAGACTTGCTGAGTGTTAGCTTGGACCACAGCATGATATAAAGTCCAATCAAACAGGACTAAACAGTGTCATACAAACAGGGAGACTGATTAAAGCTAGAGCCTCACACTCGTATTAGACTGCCCCTAAACAATACAGCTGAATCAATTAAATATGAGTGTAACTGTAAGTACCTGTAGCAGTAGTTGGGGGCTGACCACACAGTGAGCACTGTCTCGTTGAAGTGCCATTTGTAGCCCTCCATGACCAGCTGATGTGCTCGACAGATCATGTGGATGTCGTTGGCGGCATTGAACTGGGCCACCACATCACTTCCAAACAAGTATCCAGCACCTCTGGGACTCACCCCCCACCCTGTGGTGTCTAAAAGCAGGCAAAGAAAATTGTTCAGATTAAGATCGACTTCCAACATGGTATCATAATCAGGGAAAGACTTGTCAAATTAAAAAATGTCAGTTGTGGTGTAGGAGAAAGACAGTGATACTACAATGTGTCTGTGACAGAAGAGAAAGAAAAAGAGGCAGTCAGCAAGCGACAGAAAGAAAAGATATGTAAACCTATCTCAGACTGTTTTGTGTCCCTTACTTCCAACGCTAAATGTTCTGCCACACAGTCCGTATCTTGTTTATAAGTTCAAAGCCCTAGTGTATATTGTTAATGTGTAGTCTACAATGTGAATGACTCACTACACAACATATTAAAACATTTACAAATTTTTTTTTTGTAATATCTCCCCAAAAATAGTTGTTATGTTATCACAACTTTTCATGGTTTGCATGACCACAAAAACCCTGTGTATGTCAAACTACAAATCCACCACTACACCATTTTCAACTCATTTTTGTTAAAAATAGTAAATACATCGAATTACAACGTAGCATTTAAAAATCTTGAGTGACTCCAGTGTACCTTCAGGGTCTGACCACAGGAGGTCACACATGGGCCCATCATGGGGAACCTCCTGTTTTCTGTCAATGGTCCGGATCTGGTCCAGAGTCTGGATGGAGGGAGACAAGCCACCGTGCACACAGAAGATCTGAGGGACGGAGAGAGGAATTAAATCAAATCAAATGATGGAGTGTATATAGCAATACTTCAGTGTATAAGAAGTTCCTCAAACAGATATTAACACACTTAAAACTTGAAAACTATATGTATGTCACTAAATTTAACGGGACAATGGATCTCACCTTGCCATCAATGATAGCAGAGAGGGACAGGTAGTCAAAGATCTCAGTGCAGTATCTCCAGACAGTGACTGAGCCGTACTTGCGGAGGCACTCATCGTAGAAGCCGTAGACCTGGGTGATTTGCCGGGACTCGTGGTTTCCCCGGATCAATGTTATCCTATCTGGATAACGCACCTTAGAAACACAGATTTGAAAAGATGAGGATGGCTTGTGCATTTCCTAGAAGCATACCAACTGCAGAAATGAAATTTAATAATAACCCGGAGAAGATTTATGAAATATTCATAAGAATTTAAAATATAATATTGACAAGTAACACTATAAATTAATCCAGATTTGTATTCCTCTTTGGATCTGTTAACTGTAGGAATGGTACCAACACATAAAATGTTACCTTGCACATTTTATCTCAACATTTAGGATGTCTACTAGATAATTGTCTTCTATGCTTTTCGCCATTCTCAATCAAGACAAAATCTCAGTCAATATGCGAGTATGTACACAAGGGATGGGGCTGCTCAAAGAAAGGCTGCCCTAACTTACAAATTACAATGATGAAGAGAAATTAATTGTTCAAAAGTGTGGCAACACTTTAAATGTGTAAGTTGAAACACGAGGAACATTAAACCTCTTAGTCATGTTCATCACATCCAGGTAGAGAGAGGCACAGCTCAGTTCTTTTGCAATTGGCCCACGTGTGTAAACTACGAGTTAACTTATGGATACAAAAATAATTGTGGCGGGTGCGTTCAAAAATCCAATGTGAAATGTTCCATGCATCAACCGAATGGTTCAGAAATGTAGTTTCAGATCAGTGTAAAGGCTGAATGTAAGCAAAGAAAGTTATGACTTCAGTTATTTACATTAATGAAAAGAATGAGAGGATGGGCATCATCAGCACAGGGTGCTACTGCACTTAAATTAACATCTGTTTATGATGGAGCTTTTATAATTCTTAGCTTAAGCCAGATATGAACCTTAACAATGCATCATAGTATATTTGTTGCATCTCATCTTAAAATCTGTGATGTATTGATGAGGCCATTTGAATATGACCAACCAATTTTTTTTTACTTTGCTTAGAAAATTAAAAACAAAAAAGGACTGAAAGAAGTACTGGGCGGTAATCACACTAATTACATGTATACCAACACAGGAGGGAATGGTACAATTATGAAGTAGACTTGGCTTCAATTTCCTGCATACCTTGAGCGCTAGCAGAAGAAGGAAAGTCTCAACACTGTAGAAGCCTCTGTCCACAAAGTCACCCATGAAGAGATAATTTGTTTCTGGGACATCTCCACCAACCTGCAAAGTGGTGGGATTAACAACAAGTAGTTTAATAGAGGGATTTTGGCATCCAGCTTGACCTACCAATTTAACCTTAAAATACGTGAACATTTAAATAGAGTGAGCAAGAGCAAATAGAAACTTACTCTAAATAGCTCTTTCAAGTCATAGAACTGACCGTGTATATCCCCACATACCTATGAACAAAATAATGAGAATCACAGTTAACACATTATTTGACTTGAATGAAACTGAGTTAATAAAGAGTGCAAAGGTTTTACTTACTGTGACAGGAGAGTCTACTCTCTGGACATTGCTTTCTTCAACCAGAATCTCTCTGAAATAAATAAACATACATATTAGAGTACAATTTTTAGGGGTTTTGCTACTGCATTATTAAAACTAAGCAGCTGGACAAAAGGAAGTCAATATGATAATCATGTAACAAGAAGAGGCAGGTGTTTTTTTTTCTATACAACACCAAGCTTAAGACTTTAATTTCTACTATCCTACATGTGAATGAACCTTTATGAAACCGAACAGTGGGAACTATAATTGGCCGTTTGACTCTCACCAGACAATGTGTGTGTTCCAGGTATTACTCATGTTGTGGGAACTGTTTACACAGTGACATTATGTTTACTTGTCTTCCATATGAGGACAACATACAAGTCCCCATAACGTGTTACTATACTTTAACACAAATACATATTTCAAAGTTAGGGTTAGGGTTCGTCAAGTAGTAGTGGTGGTTAAGGTGAGAGCAAGCATCAAGGAGATCAATTGAAAGATAAGATGTTGTCTTTTGGAGACATGAATGACTGTTTGTAAAAAAAACAATTCCTGTCAATTTATATTTTATTTACAACAATCTAAAAAATATTAAAGTATTATGGTTTTTACAGTAAGAAATGCTGTAATTGATACAGTTGGAATGTACAATGTCACCCAGTATGGGTTTTTAACCATTTGCTTGTTGCATGCATTATTGACGTGAAACGTAAATGTATGTTCAAAAGGCAAATAATGAAACTCTTGGGTACAGCATACTTGTGACACTAGATGGTGAGGTACTGTACATAAAGGAGTAGTATTCTCTTACATGGTTTGCAGTTTTCGCTTCTATGGACTTGTATATATCAGTGTTTTATATCATGACAAAGATAATATTGCATAACCACTAAATTTATAGTTGATATCTGTAATATTATATGATCACTATTATTATGTATATTAACTTTTGATATCTATAATGTAACATATATTTATAAATAAACGTACGTTTAAAATGTTTGATATTGGTATTTAATGTTTGTTTTAAAATGTTTGATATCTGTATGTCTTAAATGTGGACCTCACTAAAAGTAGCTCCGGCTTAGGGTAGAGCTAAGGGGGATCCTTCTAAATAAACAAAATTATGTTGGCTAAAAGAAAATGTATGTAAGCAGCACGAATGGAGATTAATAAATTGAGCAATTATCACGTTTCAGTGTCTGTAATATGATCCACTTTGATTACCTGGCTTTGGCACACAGTGCTTTGACTTCGTTTTCCTTAATGAGCTCGCAGCGTCGGAGCTGCTCTATCTGTCGGTCCAGGTCACTGATGTCCCCCATTGTCACACACATAGGGAGAGCTGCTCACACGCTGTGCTAACAGGCCGTCTTCAGCGGGCAGTCACAACAGTCTCCCTCCCGGGAAATGGGCAGGCTCTTCAGCTTTTGTATGCCAGGCTTTTGCTGTAAAGATGCTCAGAATCACCAACTAGAAAGGAAATTGCAGTTGGATAGTTTAGTTGATGTCTGTTGTTTGATATCTTATACGTGCGTTTGCTCAAATTAGTTCTGACAGGACGATAGGTTTCGCTTGTTGAAACCGCTTTGAAACGCACACGGTATTGTTCGTATATCTACCCAGAAAACAGACTAACTGACGCTGTTGGGTAAGGAATGTGGGGCCTATGGGCGTAGCTTAGCGGCGGGCTAACCATTAGCATGTTAGCTTATAGCACCGCTAACGACGTCAGAGAACTACTGCTTCTTTGATAAGTTAGCTAACCATTTTGTCTGAGTAGTATGTCCCAGGGGTTGATGCTAAAAGCCACCGAACGCCACCGAATAATAACAGGTTCTTACCGGGCTTAATAAACCGAGTCGTGTATTTAGGTCAAATGGTGAAATGCTGTGTGTCAGCAGGCTAACTAACAGGAACAGGCGGCGCAGCGCTACTCTGCTAATTTCTGAGCTAGCATGCTAACATTCTATTTGAAAAACGACTCTTACGTCCCCGCAAAGTCGACAAAAGCAATTTAAGAGTGATTACCGCTTGGTGAGAGATGGATGAACTACGAAGAAGCGCACAGCAACTTGTTTCATTCCGCGGGTTGTGTTTCGTCGCCGTCCACCGGCTCCTCTTGCCCCGGTCTCTGCCGGTTGTCTCGCTCCTGTCGTGCTCATGAACACCAGCGCCGTCACTGCGACTTCCGGTGTAGGGGACGCGCATTGCTCGGGAAACACGGGAAGCTAAAGACAAAAGTCCAACCACAATAAGGAAAGCGAACCAGACGTCTCCTCCTGTCGAACACGTTGTAACGACGAATATTTTGTGTTTAATCAATATTCTAGATTCTCTTTTTTTTCAATAAGGGAGATGGAGACATACTTTCAAAGAGGGATATTTAGCTTTCAAGGTTTGAGTGTAGGTTAAGAGGGTCTTTAGGTCAATAAATAGGTATTTCCCACAATTTCATTACCAAATCATGAGTTGTAGAATTGCTAAAAATAATTAGCAGGGGTCACTGTAAATAAAACATTTTTACAACAATCTTCAGTTTTATTTTAGAGCAGAAATATTAGACTTTCAATCGAATATATTTAAATGGAAGGCAGATAATGTGCTGGACTTGAGTGACTCACGAACACCGACACTATCTAACTGTCTATGACTCATGGGCAAACAACATGCCATATATATATCAAAATGGGCCGAGGCAATAATGACAATAACATCAAAGTATACCATTCTGTTATAAAATCTTGTTTTAAAATGCACTCAAAAATATTTTCCATTTTTAAAAGATCTATTTTATTGCTTTATGTGAAAACCAATTGAAAAAGCAATTACGCAACAGTAAACTTCAACATTCTTTAATTATGTTAACATTGGTTCAAACCCGTACATCGTTGTAACATATCATCACATTGTAACAGTTTTAACAATTCAGCAGCAGCAGCAGTATCGTGTCAAATGTTGGTAATTGAAGAGTTTATTAGGAATATGCATGTGTGTTTATGGAATATGTATTTCAGGATATGAAACACATCTGTGCAAGCTCTTAAACCATTATGACATTTTAAACTCGTATTACTTTGGGAAAGCCGGAAAGATCTTTGGTGTTTTTGGTGAAGAACTCGAGCCAAAACAAGTGTACTATAAAAGTGTCCTGGTGATGGTGACATAAAAACTGTTCCCCGTTTTGTATATTTTGATAATACACACATTCAGTGTCTTCATTTCAGTATAAAATAAACATCTTTTTTAATCTCTGTACATTGTATTCCAGATTGTTACAGTGCCACATGTTAAGACACATGTTGATAAAACTTTAGGAGAAACAGTAAAAGGCATATATGGTTACTTTAGTCATGACAGTGAAATAGTAACAGTTACTTACAGGTAAAACAAAGGTCAGTTACTTATGCAACAGCCTAATTCAGCCATGTTCTACGAATACAAAGGTCATGTGTGTATGCAGATGTACTGCTTTTAACTTCTGAGTGGATTTCTGTTTTAGTTTTGTTGTTAATGAAGCAGTTTTAAGTTTTAAAGCTTTTAATTTCAGTTATTCTGTTACTACAAGTCAAAAATGATCCTGTTACATGGTTTAACTCATGGATTGTGCCCCAGAATTGAGGACACCAAGTTGAAATGTAATAAAATTGTATCATAAAGATTAAACATCTCACACAATCACTATAAGATATGACATTTAAAATGACTTATTGTCAAAACACAGGTTTTGTCCCCTAGCATGTTAACAGAGAAGTGTTCTCAAAGAAAAGTGGTGTTCAGGCTGTATTTCTTTTCTCATGTGAAGCCTTGTGTTTCTTTTTTCAGTGGCAGTAATTTGTCACTGAAGTTTGTGCAAAACAAGCCGTCAACATTCTCAGCACTTTCATGTCAGCATAAGCAGCGGGCTCTTTCTCTGCAGGTTACTGGCTGTCTGTGCAGTCCGTACGAACAGGCAAAACTCCAACACAATGAGCTAAGTAAGCAAATCACGAGTCACATGCTCTGATCACTGCTACTCAAAGGATGACCTAACCTAACCTTGCGTCAGGCTGCGGTGAAGTTAAGGCAACTTTTCTCTCAGCTCTATGTCAACTCGGTAAAAAGAACAGACATAAAAAAGTAGATTCGTCTGCAGTTGTTGGTTACCACCGCAACTCTGCACTTGTTAGGCCGATAGCAAAATGTAACACACAAGCTAATCTAACTATCCAAATGCCAGCCCCCATTTAGAGTAAGACCACAGTGTCTTGATTGCCCCCTAGGTTCTGGGTGCATTATAGGGCATAAAGCTTGCCTCCTCCTTGTTAGTGAATGGAACATGGACCAAACTTAAAAAATCAAAGTACACTTTAAATACATATTTCTCAAAGAAGGTTTTTTCATTTTATGTAGTTATCATCACACTCGTTTTGGTTGAAGTCTACATTTCCCTGGTAAGTTTGGTTTTAATTAAATCATTCGACGCTAAAGAAACCGGGTGAAACATCATGATTGAGAGCTGAGACTGGATACCGTGGCCCCATCCCCTGATTGTAACTGTGCAGATGTGCGGAATGGCAGCGTTCATATGCAGGATATTCTGGCTTAATTTCAGGATAGTGCAAGGAAGAGTACATTTGTTGTTCATCTATACGTACAGTTTATCTTAGTTTGTCACAAATGGAACTGAGGAAAATTCTTATGAACTCAGTTACAGTCCAATACAAACCATTTCTCTTTACGAGTGATACTGGGAATCACAGTAGCAGCAGAGGGATGATGGATGCTGACTCATGTCGGTTTTATTCATCATCTCTAAACTTCACTCAGGAATATTATTTATTTTACTAACTGACATTTGTTTCCACTGACAGATGATTTAATTAGTCGTGACTTCTGCTGTAGTAAACTTTACTGCCGTTTCTAGAAACAGTAGTTAGTTACGTTTTTGTTTTTTGTTTAAATAAATCAATTAACCTGTTCTGAATCTTTTTTTTTAAATAACCTCAAACACACCAAGAATCATTATATAATTGTATCATATCCCTCTGAATCATAAAAACCTATAAACTCCCCTCACCACCAGACCCTGGAACCCAGACTGCACCTAAACCTGAGTTTGTGGAGTCAGAATTATGCAGATGTGAAGTCTGTCTTTTCATTTCAGATAAAAAAAAATCCCTTAACTGGAATCCACCCACATCTTGCTTATTCATCCTGCTTGTCAGTGTGTGGGCTGGGTCACAGGGAACAGAAGTATCTGTGGATAGGGAAAGCAGCAAGTCCAGCCAGAGCTATACCCAGACTGTCTCCTACGCTGGCAGCAGCCATGGCAAACTCCCTGTGTCGGTCTTCACTCTGTAGGAGAATAGACAGACGTCAGGATTGACACATACTGGATATTTACTGCAGACTGAGAAACAACACAGCTACAACTTAGTAGTTAAAAGAAGCACACAATTTAAGTAAAAATGAACTGTGAGATACTGTAATTAAAGAACAAGTGTGTAGGATTTAGTTCTAGCTGAACCAGTCCAGCTGCTGGTTATGACACAAGGAGACAACTAAAAAGCAAACCAGGTGACCGAAAGTTGACCTGACCTCTTTGCTGATGAAGTAGAAGGTGTTGACATACGCAGCACCACCCAGCAGACCCTCATAGAGGACAATGGCAAACACCAGCCAGGCACTGGGCAAGAATAGGTAACGTACGGCAAACAGAAGCAACACCGCATTAACCACCTGTGGAGGTCAGGCAGGAGGGCAGATGGAAAAAACAGAGCAGGGAAATCAGCACTTTCACACAAGACAGAAAGCCACAGCAGTAGAAACTGATGGGTCAGCAGTCACAACTCCAAGCACGTGACTATTTCAAGCTTATTTGTGCTGTTGAACCTATTTCTGTTTCAGGTGAGGAATCAATATTCTGATTTAAAGCTTGTAGACATTTGACAGGACGTAATACTAATTATTCTGATAACTCTTCTGGACCTTGAGGATAGAGGTGTGCAAACAAAAGAGACATGCAACAATTCAAATAATCATAACCAATTCAGCAGGAATAGTTAAGGTGATAACACTAATAGAAGTTTTAAATGTAGATTGGTTATTGATCTTTCGATATCTTGTGACTGCCTTCTCCACCAGACAACAAGATAACCTTCACAGGGTGCGTTTGAATTCATTTTGCTGAAGAAGGTCCTCAGCCGAGTGAAATGACCTGGAACCAGCCGCCATTATGAAAGCTGTTCAAACTCGCTATCCAATAAGAAAAGGAGCTTCAAGGTTTCTTAACTTATCTCATTTAGCAGAGGAAAAACTGGACCATCCTTTTTGAAAGAAAAGAGGGAAAATGCCATCACAGAATTCATTATAAAATGTACAAAAGAAATGTCTCTATGTATATTCCTCAAGTCTTGTTTTTTATTGTTACTTCATTCTGTTTGGACAGGAACCATTAGTTTATCTCTTGCTTTACTGCACATACTGTGTGTACCTTATAAGAAAAAGAATATATATAGTTTGCTTTAGAGGGAAAAAAAGATGGATTCAGATTTTCTTAGCGGTTAGTAAATCAGAATATTTCGACTTTTCGTCCGCAGGCATAGACTGTATATAAAGATGAAAGACATGACTGCACCTCACGAGTGAAGCCAGAGCGGCGCCATCGCTCCCTGGTGGCTGGCAGTATAAGTCTTTAATCCTGCCTCCTCCACAATAATAGATGGGAAATGGACAAAATCAGAGTAGACATCAAATAAGTTTTTCTGAAAGATAGCTTCCTTCATTTAATGTAGTTCTTGTCACACTGATGTATGTTCATTTTTCCATTAAGTTAAGGTTTAATTAGTTATTTGATGCAACAAAAACAAGGTGGAAATTCATGATGTGTATGGACAGGACCTCAACGCTGTGGCTCCAGCCCTGATTGCTACTGTTCTGACTCTGACTCCAAATGCACAACATGCAGGCAGGAATATTTTAGCTTCATTTCTAAGAAGTGGGAGGAAGTGGAGACGCATCGTCCATCTTTGTGCACACTAAACCTTGAGTGACCAACTCACAGAGCCACCTTACTGGAACCTCCAGTTGAGGATGCATTACTCATTGCACTCCCCGCTCACGGAGGAAAACATCTTCCAGGTTATATTATAGGTAAAAAGATATTCTCCTCATCTCACCTGTAGCAAAGACAGAGCCCACAGGTTTCTGATCTTCACACAGCACAGGGAGGATCGAGAGACCAGCACACCAACCTGGTACAATGTCTGGTACCTGGGTACAAACACAGATCATAACCAAACTAAGGTCTAAATCCTTAGACAGTTTAAATAAGGATACTGAAAGAATACAACTTAACTGACCAGCGATACTGCTCTGCATGGGACAGGAAAAAGTTTGGGAAATACAGGAGTTCCATCTGGAGAAGGAAACATGCATTTTTCACTTCAATATTATGATCTCCAATACCTCCAATACATGAAAATGACATCTCATATCCGCAAACTATCCAAACCATGAGGAGATTTCAACAACCTGAAGTAAGATAAATGCAGCAGAGAACTTACCAAGCCCTGGTTGATGAAGTACTCAGCAAAGTAGACCAGTCCCAACGGAAGCACAAACTTCAACAAGCCCTGTTCATAGGAATCAAGAGGAATAATCATGTCACCACTTCAACACTTGAATACTCAAGTCTGACGTACATTGAAGGGTTACACTAACTTTGATGATGTGCAGTTTCTCTGTGAAGGTGAGAGGCCCAGTGCTCACGTCCTCTGTTACTTTGAGAGGGAAGATAACATGTTCTGTGTAATTATTCAACAGCAGAGCTTTAAGATTAAACTTTATTCATAGACATTTTGTGGACAACAAATATGCAGCCTCCTGTGAATAATAAAATCACAAATAGGTGAAGTATCCTAAAATTTCGGATATGAACTGAACTCCTGAAATTATCAGAATTGAGAGTGAGAGCCTCCGGACCTCCTGCTGAGTTTCTTCTGGCCCCAAAAAACCGCAGTAGATACACGGAGGATTCACTGCAAGCAAGTGGCCGGTTGATAACATTTCTAATAGTTGATAGATACAAGAATAAAAAACGACAAATAGGGATACAAATAGCAAACTGGAGCTATTTGTATGATATCGAAAGATGTCGAGAGAAATTGTTGGGAACACGTCTGAGCGGAGAATCTTCTGCTTCATTGATCATGTATGAAAGGCAAACTCTGGAGAAAGTCCGGATCAATTGTGTGGGCTTTTTCTAGAGTTCATGTCTGTACCTATAATCACACTGTAGGTTCACCCAATTTCACAAAACCAGCATTGTGTCCCTGTGCAGAGGAGAAGGCAGGCTTGGGTTAGCCTAGCTTAACATAATACAAATATGCACTCGTAGATGTAATTAACTTAATTTACACATGTTTTGAACATGTATCGTCATAAGTGCCAAGTAAAACTTGTGTTCTATATATCTTGACGTGGGTTGCAATGTGTCATTTACACTAAACTCTATATTTCATTGTAATCAGTAAGATACAAGTACAGAAGAAACCAGCAGAACAAACAGGCATCAGGAGATCTCCTACATTCTAGCTCTCATGTGTATGTAAAATCGATTCGACTTGTTGGACTGGTTTAATACGTCATAGTCAGGACAAGTTTAGTGTGTTTCAGATGCAGTGTATCGTCAGTTGTGACTGTGTTGTCTGTTGTGTCTCTAGACTGTAGGTCCCACATTTGCTTAAAGCGGAGATGGAAAATTATAAATGGATAAATAAATGCAGAAATAAATTAAATGAACTGAACTGCATTGAAAAGGCTATTGCTGGACACATTTATTAATTAAGTTGGTAAATAAGATAGTAAGTTACTACTTTTATTTATTTAAATATAAATTGAATTAATCAATGTAGAAATAAGTCAATGTAGGGATACAGAAAAAGCCTTTTTCATCACAATCTGTATTCATCTTTAAATTTGTATATTTCAATATGAATTTCTGCATTACTTATTTATTCATTCACACTTCACCTTCATAAGAATTTGTGCGTGCAGGAAAAAAAGTTGGATCCATATAAAATCTGTAACATTGAATCTGAGCTCACACTGGTCTTTACTGACATGCAGTCATTAAACATACTCCCTGAAGTCCACTGCAAGCTGGCTGAGAGTAAAAGCTTGTTATTGACACTCATCCTAATGTTACATTCCAAATGAGATAGAAGATATGAGTCGAAGATTGAGCATATGTGTAAGAGCGGCATATGGAGGATCCAGTGGTGCAGTGGAGGTTGGTGATGGCTGTGATATCAGAGAGTCTAAAGGATAGTGTGTGTAATTTAATGTTGATTGAAATCAAAGGGACTGGGCCTCAGCAGAGGTAAACTGTTGTTAGAGAGGTGGTGATTACTTTGTGGTGCTGCTGAACTCTATTGCAATACAGGGTTTTAAATGGGCAGCATAAAATAGTAGAAACAACTGATGTTATAAATGCAATACAGTAACACAACAGTAACACCAACTGCAGCCTCCACAGTGACGAGAAAGTGGATCCACCACCTCTCTTAAGTATAAACTTTACTTAAACATTTATATGACGGCTCATAAACCCAAAGTAAAGCCAACGAGTCTCTATCCCCACCTGGTGGCTGACTGTACAATATGTTATAAGTCCCACCTCCTCTATGTTTACAGATGAGATACAAAAAGGAAATGAATTGTGTTCTCAAAGATGGTTTCTGTCACTTGAGGTAGTTCTTTTTCACTGATCCATCTGGACAGTTGTAGGAAATGGAAATACTTCACACTTAATTTTTTTAAGTATGAAATAAAATCCTCCTAGCACAAATATCTAATTTAAAAGTAATTTAAATCTCTGTATCTAAATACAAGAAATGGCACATGCTCTATAATGAAATGAATTGTACATTTGCAGCCAAAATGAATGAATTTATAATTTGTAATGTGAGATCGTAACATTAACCTGGGGTTGATCTGTCCTCCTCCTCTTCCTCTGCACCATCTATCAGCCCCCGGTTTTCCTCTGAGCCCACGGCTGCATACTCTGTCCTTCTGGATTTCCACTGAGGTAATGAAGGTGGAGGAACCAGCACGGCAAAGTAGCTGACGGTGTGTGATGAAACAAAGCCAAGGAGCAGGGCAGCATGTTGGTATAAGCAAAGAAATAAGAAACAGGATTGATTTCACTAATAATACGAGTACGGGACAGAAGGCATGTGAAGGGCCCATCTGTGGACTAACACAAACGTTATATTCATTACCTCTGTCAGGTAGCTTACACTTTCAACCCTGTATCTTTGTTTGTTGGTTTGACGTTTTTTTGTGTGTTTGTGAATCTTGGTTTAAGGATGGGACAAAGGCCAAGACCAAAATGATTGAACAGAGAATAATTCATGGATCTTACATGTTAAGCTAAGTTTTCAGGTTTCGTTTAAGTATTGGCACTATAAGTTTTTCACAGACTTCTCCACCAGTCGACTATCAAAACCACTTGTCGACATTGTGCATCGCTGTAGACGAGTCACTCATCTGTGCGTTTAGTAATAAAGCATCAGCAGTGGAATCTACAGCAGATATGCAGCAGGGGGCGATGTTGTTAATGACAAGCATTTTACAAGTCATAGTTGTCATGAGGCAGTGTTTCCAAATGCTTTCAAACATTAGCAAAATTTTCATCACATTGTGGATGGTAGAATTTTTCCTGGAAGGTTTATTCATTTAACTTATATTCAACAGGAAGATGAGGCAATTGTAATAAATTACATTGAGATGCAGAGTCAACGAATAAAGAACTTCTTTATCTTTGGTTTCCATTCTCACCTGATCAACATCGCAAATGGGACCACCAGCATAATTTGAACTGTGACCTGAGGTGACAGGCCAACCTGGGTAAGGACCGAGTAGAGGAGGGCTCCAGCCACACCAGCACCACCTGTACCTGAACCCCAACCTCCCAGCACATCCCTGGGACAAGCACAAAACCAATGGTCACAATCCAAACTAAACATGGTCATCGGATCATTCTAGATTTACAAATAATTACAAAAATACCAACATGAGAAGCACACAGAAGCTACTTCACATTATTGCCAGCAAGTTTCCACTTAAATACATGACAGGGACCTATTGTAGTAAAATGATCTTCCAGGGACATAAGAGTTTACTTCAAATAAAATAAATCAAGATTACTTTGTTATCAAATGATATTTCAGTTGTGAGGGGGGGGATTAGTTTGAAACCTCCTCCAATCGGGTTACCTTCCAAGAAGCTTTAACAACAGGGATTTCATAGTAAAGTGTAAGAACTATTAAATGGCAAAATCCTGGAGTCAAGAATGTCTTGATGTTCAATAATTTCATGTAATTTAATCGCATGACTTTCTTTTTTCTTTCTGGCAGAAACAGGCTTCCATACGAGAGCATCTGCCATGTTTAGTAATGTGGGAAAAACGTATTTAAATGCTAGTTGTCCTTTAACTCCATGTATATGTTCTCAGTTTTAAAATGGTTCTTATTATGTAATGTCCGACTGTTCAACCCCTTTCTATTCACAGACTAATAAACCTTTTACTTGAAGCTCCAGGATTGATGGAATATGAAAAAAAGGATGAAATGTTACCTGGTGTAGAAGTGAGTGAGAGAGAGGAAGGACAATTCTCCCAGTCCAGCGCTGATACTGGCAAAGATCACTCCTGCAAACGCAGTGACAAAAACGTACAAAACACACTCAGAAACACAATCAGAGGGAGTGAATAGAGGCATCAAGTACAGAAAGGTCATCTTCTCATAGGCACATTATTACATTCAGTGTATTTAATAGACTTCACCGTGAAATTAAACTTAAATCATCAAGCCCTCAGTTTGTCAGTTTATTAGAATCACCATGCTAAAGAATGCAATGTTCAGTTTCTTTGTTAGAGAGGTGCTGTTTCAAATGTATGATGATTTGAGAGGATGCGATAGAAAGTGCTGTTGAGCTGTATGCAGAGAAATGCGTCAGTTGTTGTCACCGCAACCTTTGACCACTGAAATCTAATCAGTTAATACTTGAGTCCAATTGACAACTGATCCCTCTCTTTAGGTCTTTTCATACATTTATGATGAGCAAAAAATACCAACCAAAAACAGAAGATAACACAACTGCTAGAATAATTTTCCTAATCTGGTGATGAAGCGTGGAGATAAACATTTGTAGCTGTGGGTCTTGATAAGACTGAAATGGTGTCACATTTCTCTGGAAGAACCGCTGCTGCTATTGAGATAAGGTGACAGGAACTGAAACTGGGGCTAAAGATTTGAGGCTGCAGCGTGTTCATCATCTGAATTCCGGATAAGAGTCAATTCTTAACTGGTGATGATAACAGCTATAACTGAGTATTATCTTTGAAAAGAAAAAGGTGGCTTTACCAAGGATGCTGATCCAGACAGCTGATGATAAGGACACGAGGAGGAAACTCGCCGCTGCCATGGTGGCACAGAACAACACCCGGATCCTAAAAATTAAAATCAGAAATTACACAAGAAATGTAGAAAAGAGTACAATGTTTAGGTAATACAATGATGTTAAATGACCATGTTTTATCTGTGCAGCTGTATTTCTTCATTGTCCCAGTAGTTACAGACTGAGTCGTATGCTATAACATAAAGTAGCAATTCTGACAGTCAATACGAAAGCTGAATAGAGAATAAGAATAATAAATAACAGCCAGAATTGACAAATAAAGGTAAAGTGAGATGCAGTAAAGGAGGGCGAAAATCATTCATGTTGCCTTTATCATTACTGTTAAGTCCCAATCCAACACATCAGGGAGCGAGAAGGACTGTGGCTACAGAACAACTGCACAACTCAAGCATATGGGCCACCAGCGCTGACTACGTGTTGAGTGTACTGCTGGCAGCATAACTATTCCAGAATGAAAAAAATTAAAAAGCATTTTGTTTTGTTTTCTGCCGTCTCGAGAATCAAGAAACTACTGTGATTTTAAAAAAATGGAATGACTGCCTGGCTGAACACAGAAACACATGAAGTAACAGAGAATAATTTGAATCAACACTTAAAAAGATAGCAGTGCTAAGACATTCATTATTATAAATTAAATTATCAGCATTTATCACAATCATTATTCAGCTTAAGAGAAAGAAAATACTAAAAAGCTCAACATTGTGGTTCCAGAATTAAAATACCATCATTTTCTAAATAGAGCCAAATGATCAACTGTGCTTTAAGAAAAACGTGTTTTTTCACGATGACAAGAAGAACTACACTACCCACAATCCTCAGGTGTAATAGCATCATCTCTGATACGTGGAACTCACTGTTACCAAGGAAATGTTGCAAAAATCATGTTGGCTACAATCGAATAATTCAGGGGTTACAATTCTTTTATAACAGAGTAACCATGATTTCTCTTTCTAACATGCTATGGTAGTCTGTTGTCTTTGGCAGGTAGGCTGGCTTAAAACGATTAAAAAGATTTTATGAAATGTCAGAAGAGAAAATAAAACGGAAGTTTACTTCTGGAACCAGAGGCGTTCTTAAAGTGGGCGGTCACTGTTACACTCTATTAAAAAAAAACTTCAGCTGTGAGAAACAGCTTTACCAAATTCACCAATGGTCATAACATCAATCAAGTGTTAGTCAACTGTCATCGAAGACTTTGGTTGGAAGTAAGAATCATGGTCTTACCCATACGGCATGTTGTGGATGACAAAAGGGACAGAAAGCTTGATGACGAGCGTTGGGAGGATGTCAGCCAACAGCACCGCCTGAGAAGGAAAACATTAGAAAGTCATCGAGAGCTCATACACCTAATCTTAGCCCTAAACAAAGTGCGAGATGACCTCTGACCCTGAGCTTTACAAAAAACTACTGTCAGTCAATTTAACTAAATGGTTTGTATTTATATAAAGCTTATCTAGTCTTGATGACCAGACAAAGCGCTTTACAATCACCTATTCAAAAACACATGCATACAGAGCATCTATAGTATGGATGGATGGATGGATGGATGGATGGATGGATAGATGGAAAGATGGAAAGATGGAAAGAAAGATAGAAAGATAGATAGATAGATAGAGAGAGAGTATAGTGACTGCATCTTGGTTTGTGTAAATGTAAGCACAAAAAAGTACCAGAAAATCCCATTTCACCCCATTACACTGATATTCTGAAGTAATGGAAGGTGTTTCATTTTTTTGTATTTATAGATTTACAGCCACACTAGTTGCATTAATACGTGTGTACTCATTGTATGGTTTAATTCGCAAACAACAGATTTAAACAGAGTAACCACTGCTTAATGAAGGCTGAGGAAACCCTGCACATTATCTCGTTTGTGTCTTTTATCAGCGAGCAGACTGACCTCCTCAGGAGTTTGCTTTTCACACATGAAGAATGCAGCAGGAGATTATCTACTCTGATACATTCACGACAACACAGACATCCCTGGAGTGTTTAGGTGAGGTGGGTTGCAGCAGGCAGAGATGGTATTTAACATATTAATTCAACTGCGGAGATCACATTTTTCAATACCACATTGACACCAGTGTCTTTCCCTTATCACCAAAATCTCTACCGACATCCACGTATTCTATGCGTATGGCATCACATTTTCAATCTGAGATGTTTTTATTCTTTTTGTTATATTTCAGGTTTGCGTCTATGGCGGGTCAGAAACGTCATCAACCCACCCACTAACTCTTGGTGAATCCTGAGGAGGATCTCCTGCTGTATTCTCACATGGGCTCATGCAGAGATGCTCCAGAGTTTTTACTGGGAGGCTGGCTGGAGAAACTCTGGAGAAAGTCCCACGCCTCTCACTCGTGTATTTGCGTTCACACATACACAGCCCCTCTAGATGATGTCAGGAGATTATCAGGAGTTCAAAGCGTGTCTGAAAGCAGCTTCTGTGTTTATTCAGTGGTGTGTTGTGAATCTCCATTTACCGCAGTAGAGACAGGATTGCAGTCATAACGGCTACTGTTGCTACTGTTCCCACCTTGGAAATCCACGGCCAATGTGGCTTCTGTCTAGAATTAGACAAAAAAGAAGTGAGAAGTGAATTATTTATAGTGTAAAACCCTTAGAAATAACAATCAAGATAACTACAGAACAATGTAAATACAAAATGGCCTTCTTACAGATGCTGTGGTTTTGTGAGACTCTTGTTTCTTGAGGATGTCGTGTGCAGCGCTCAGCATTATCACATAAGCAAAGTTGTTGCACAATCCAAGCAACCTGAATGGGTCATCAGAAGGGGAAGAAAATGGAGAGAGGGCACATTCTGCTGGATTAATAACCAACAACCAAACACCAGACTGAGATTACAGCAACAGAATTGCAGATGTAAAATCACACTTTTTGAGAGCCGGTTTAATTCATCACAACATATTTATATTTCCTCTGTCACCTGTTCTCACACCCTTCCTACCTTTCAGTTTTTTAAACCAACCTCCTTAAAGTATCTGTTTAAGCATTATATTATACAAAATTATAATAAGTCATCTTAACTTCAGAAGCAAGCAGAAACAAACAGGTTAAACATGTATACGGCCACAATGTCAACTTCTGATACTGGTCAGTGTTTGACACCAGATTTAACGGACAGGAAGTTGATGCCCAACCTAAAGGACAGTAATAACTCAACTTAACTTGCATGTAGCACTAATTCACAGACACTAAATTATCACTGGGCAAAATGTTGATGTATTTATATAGCAGCAGTTAGTTTATTTGTCAGAGACTACATAATTCCCTTTCTTCATTTTTAAGGAAGTTGCAAGGAAACACTGATTTAAATCCTAACATATCAAGTCGAAGTTTTAGGGCCTTGTATTTGTCTGTCACTATGAGGACACGTCATGACCATTTCAACTAACATTCTGTACAGTGGCATATGTCACAACACTTAAAGTTGGGTTAGCCTCAGTACTTCTCCAGGAAACTAAACTTTCAGTTTCAATCGCTGAACACTCACCAAAACCCAGACCAGTTGCGCCATCCTGTGCAACGACCCTCACCATCACTGTCATCAGGGTCTGCGTTCACGCTGCCTTGCGGCTCCATGACAACAAACGAATCCAGGCTAACAACCCAGCTAACAGCTGCATTAAACACACAGCGACACAGTTAGCTGGATGCTAACCGAGCAACTCGAGGAGACGTTTCCGCACACAGACATCAAACCGGCAGCTGGGTTTGTTATTGAGGTCACATGACACTCGGCGTCTCATACAAATAAATACCCGCAGTAACAGTGACCGCCCTCGAAGGTTCCAGTTCCGTGAAGCTGTGGCTCAATGCACTACTGAGGGACTACTACTATTAAGTTAATAGTATTAACTATTATAAACTAGTATTAACTACTAAAACGTGATGCGCAGAGTAACTTGACCTTTTATTATCAAGACCTCCCATCAATCTTATTCATTATGAAATAATTATTTTTTAAGTTCTAAATTCACTGGGTTGTGCAGTTTTCATGAGCACGTGCTAACAGGTGACTTTTTAAAATATACAACCACACTTATGGTGTTATATCAACCAAAGTGATAGAGAACAGGTTGCATTGTGGACAGATATATATGCTCTCCATATGTGATTTATGTGATTTATGTATGTATGTCAGTGATGTGTTAAGTGTACAAGCTACTGGATGATCTGAATTTCCCTCGGGATTAATAAAGTATCCATCAATCCATCCATCCAGACTGTTAATGTATTGATCTTGTGAAGTAGATGGAAAAACTAGCCTTGTTTATATCCCATTTGATTTCTCATCCCACAGCTGCTGATCCCAGATTCATGTTAGAATACTAGTGTGTACAGTATGAAATGTGTGTTGACCTTTACAACAGATGCAGATAAACTAATGCATTGTTTTTATGTTGCCAGGCAGCTTGGGTCTAATAGGTGGCTCCATAGACTGTACAGTGCCTTGCATAAGTATTCACCCCCCTTGGACTTTTTCCCATTATGTACTGTTACTAACTGGAATTCAAATAGACTTAAATAAACTTTTTCCCGTTTGATCAACAAAACATGCATAGTACTTTGGAGGTGCAAAATAAATTTTATTGTGACACAAACAATAATGAGAACAAAAAAGTTGACATCTGTTGGGTGCATAAGTATTCACCCCCCTGTGTCAATACTTGGTAGAACCCCCTTTCGCTGCAATTACAGCTGCAAGTCTTTTGGGGTATGTCTCTACCAGCTTTGCACATCTAGAGATGGAAAGGTTTGTCCATTCTTCTTGGCAAAAAAGATGAAGCTCAGTCAGATTGGATGGAGACCGTCTGTGAACCGCAATCTTCAAGTCTTGCCATAGATTCTCTATTGGATTGAGGTCTGGGCTTTGACTGGGCCATTTTAAGACATTAACATTCTTTAATCCAAACCATTCCTTTGTAGCTCTGGCTGTATGTTTAGGGTCATTGTCGTGCTGGAAGATAAAATCTGATGCAGTCTTTTGCAGACTGCATCAGATTTTCTTCAAGGATTTCCCTGTATTTGGCTCCATCCATCTTTCCCTCTATTCTGACCAGTTTCCCTGTACCTGCTGAAGAGAAGCATCCCCACAGCATGATGCTACCACCACCATGTTTCACTGTTGGGATGGTGTGCTCAGGGTGATGGGCAGTGTTGGGTTTTCGCCACACATAGCGTTTTGCATTGAGGCCAAAAAGTTCAATTTTGGTCTCATCTGACCAGAGCACCTTCTTCCACATGTTTGCTGTGTCTCCCACATGGCTTCTGGCAAACTCCAAACAGGATTTTTTATGGATCCCTTTCAACAATGTCTTTCTTCTTGCCACTCTTCCATAAAGGCCAGATTTGTGGAGTAGACGACTAATAGTTGTCCTGTGGACAGATTCTCCCACCTCAGCTGTGGATCTCTGCAACTCCTCCAGAGTAACCATGGGCCTCCTGGTTGCTTCTCTGATTCATTTTCTCCTTGTCCGACTCTTCAGTTTGGGTGGACGGCCTCCTCTTGGTAGGTTTGCGGTTGTACCATATTCTTTCCATTTTCTTATGATGGATTTTATGGTGCTCAGAGAGATGTTCAAAGCTCTGGATATTTTTTTATAACCTAACCCTGCTTCATATTTCTCCACAACTTTATCCCTGACCTGTTTGGTGAGCTCCTTGGTCTTCATGATGCTGTTTGTTCAGTAATGATCTCCAACAAACTCTGAGTCCGTCACAGAACAGGTGTATTTATACTGAGATTAAATTGCAGACAGGTGGACCCTATTTACTAATTATGTGACTTGCAAATGTGACTTGTGAATGCAATTGGTCGCACCAGATCTTTGTTAGGGGTTTCACAGTAAAGGGGGTGAATACATATGCACACACTTTTCAGATTTTTATTTGTAAATAATTGTGAAATCCATGTAATATTTCCCCCCACTTCCAAATGATGCACTATTTTGTGTTGGTCCATTACATAAACTCACGATGAAATAAATTTTAATCTGTGGTTATACCATGACAAAATGTAGAAAAGTCCAAAGGGGGTGAATACTTATGCAAGGCACTGTATGTTTGGTGCACACGACCTGTGAAAGGAGTCTGTCTGTTACTTGGGTTGATCGTCTGTCATCCTGACTCTCCAGCTGTGGGCAGTGGTTGTGTCAGTGGCCTTGTCACTGGCGGTTCTACATGGAATTGCGCCCCGGGTGAGACCCCTCCAGTGCGCCGCAGGATGATGTGCACTGCAGGACGAAGTGCGCCGCAGGACGAAGTGCGCCGCATGATGAAGGATGATGTGCGCTGCAGGATGATGTGCGCAGCAGATGGTGTGCGGTGATGATGTGCGCAGCAGGATGCGCCACACGATGATGTGAGAGGTGCGCCTTAGGATGAAGTGCACCTTAGGATGATGTGAGCCGCAGGATGATGTGCGCCGCATGATGATGTGCACAGCAGGATGATGTGCGCCGCAGGATGATGTGAGCCGCCTAATGATGTGCACATGTTGTGTGCCGCAGGATGATGTGCGCAGCCGGATGCGCCGAACGATGATGTGCGAGGTGCGCCTTAGGATGAAGTGCGCCTTAGGATGATCTGAGCCGCAGGATGATGTGCGCAGCAGGATGATGTGCGCCGTACGATGATGTGCGCCTTAGGATGATGTGAGAGGTGCGCCTTAGGATGAAGTGCACCTTAGGATGAAGTGCGCCTTAGGATGATGTGCGCGGCAGTATGATGTGCGCCGCAGGATGATGTGAGCAGCAGGATGATGTGAGCAGCAGGATGATGTGCGCAGCAGGATGATGTGAGCCGCAGGATGATGTGCGCCACATGATGATGTGCACCGCAGGATGATGTGAGCAGCAGGATGATGTGAGCCGCAGGATGATGTGAGCCGCAGGATGATGTGAGCAGCAGGATGATGTGAGCAGCAGGATGATGTGCGCAGCAGGATGATGTGAGCCGCAGGATGATGTGCGCCACATGATGATGTGCACCGCAGGATGATGTGCCGCAGTATGATGAGCGCCGAAGTATGATGTGCACCGCATGATGATGTGCGCTGCAGGATGATGTGCGCCGCAGATGGTGTGCGGTGATGATGTGCGCAGCAGGATGCGCCACACGATGATGTGAGAGGTGCGCCTTAGGATGAAGTGCACCTTAGGATGATGTGTGCCGAAGTATGATGTGCGCAGCAGGATGATGTGCGCCGCAGGATGATGTGAGCCGCATGATGATGTGCGCAGCAGGATGATGTGCGCAGCAGGATGCGCCACAAGATGATGTGAGAGGTGCGCCTTAGGATGAAGTGCACCTTAGGATGATGTGTGCCGAAGTATGATGTGCGCAGCAGGATGATGTGCGCCGCAGGATGATGTGCGCCGCAGGATGATGTGCGCCGCAGGATGATGTGCGCATGATGTGTGCCGCAGGATGATGTGCGCAGCCGGATGCGCCGAACGATGATGTGTGCCAAAGTATGATGTGTGCCGCAGGATGATGTGCGCATGATGTGTGCCGCAGGATGATGTGCGCAGCCGGATGCGCCGAACGATGATGTGTGCCAAAGTATGATGTGTGCCGCAGGATGATGTGCGCAGCCGGATGCGCCGAACGATGATGTGCGAGGTGCGCCTTAGGATGAAGTGCGCCTTAGGATGATCTGAGCCGCAGGATGATGTGCGCAGCAGGATGATGTGCGCCGCACGATGATGTGCGCCTTAGGATGATGTGAGAGATGCGCCTTAGGATCAAGTGCACCTTAGGATGAAGTGCGCCTTAGGATGATGTACGCCGCACGATGATGTGCGCCGCAGATGGTGTGCGGTGATGATGTTGCAGCAGTATGATGTGCGCTGCATGATGATGTGCGCCACAGGACAATGTGCGGGATGTGCGCCGATGTGCGCCCCAGGATGTACATCATTGTGCAGCGCACATCATCTTGCCGCGCACATCATCCTGCAGCTCACATCAACCTGTGGCGCACATCATCCTGCGCTGCACATCATCACCGATGCGCACATCATCCTGCTGCGCACATCATCCTAGGGCGCACATCGTCCTGCTGCGCCCTGCGGCGCACGTCGTCCTGCGGCGCACTGCCTTGTGCTCGTCAAACTGAAGAAGAAGAAGCTCTCAGTGCGTCTACCCCGTGTTGACGACATCTTCCGCTCATCCTCTGAGTGTTGGATTGCTGACTGGGTTTACACAAATTGTAAATACAAAATGGCCCATAAGATATTTTCTCAAGATATTTGTATCGATTAATAAGCTTCTTTCATACTTTTAGGAAGAGGCCTTTACACAGCAGACACTGTCACATGTCATGGTAGGAAAAGCGCAGGGCCAGGCGTAACTGAAAAAGTAAGCGATGACTCTGTGAGACATTAGGGTGACAGTCAGCCAGTACAAATAACCAGGACCCTGAAACTGGGTCAGCTAAATGGAACTCAGCCATCATTTGTTCAATATTTATACCTGTGTTTTCCTGCTGTGACATGTCAGCATGTCAGCTGGCAAAATGAAGTTAAAGGTGATTTTAAAAACAAAATGTATGTGTTGATATGTTTGTATGAAACATTGTGTTCTGGAGAAATCGCATTCACAAGGCAAATGTGCTTCATGACAGTTTTGTCAGTGTTTTTTTTCGTCATTGATGTCTGCTAGGACTCAGGATTGGTCTGTGGTTCAGCTACTTCTGTTATACTGTAGGACAGATTTACCTCAAACAGTCTCCCCACACTGGACCAGGCTCCAGTCAGGCATCTCATGTCACATATTAGCATATTGGTCAACAACGAATTGACATAAAGCTGAAAGTGTCAACGTGTCTGCAGGTGTTCTGTATTGAACAAGATTCTTCACTATGCAAACACAGTGGTGGAACCAGAGGGCCCACAGGGTTTAACCTGGTCTTCTTTAATAGTCAGTATCACTATTGCTGGTGTAATTTTTGAGTTAACAGGAGACAAAATAAGTAGCAAGCTGATAAACAAAAGGTAACGATCCCTATATCCCTTTGAAGTTGGTAGATATCAAAAACAGAGCTAAGAGAAGAGTAAATATCAGACTTAAATTGGGTCCACTTGAGTAAGAATATGGTTTAGGATTTTTGGACCCCAGTGTATTCTTCATCATCAGACTCTAAACTAACGCTGCCCTATGTCTTCTGGATGTGTATATAAGTAACTGCTAACACGTTAAAGATGTCAACATAAATTGGAATGAAACTAAACTAGGTTACTTCACTACACACAACGGTGAAAAAAACTGATTGCCTCATGGGATTTCATGTTGACACAAATGTGTTGAAGGAGCAATGTTTTATTTGTCCAATAACCTCCACCAAGGTGGTTATATTTTCATTGCCGTTTTCTGTCAACAGGATTATGCAATAAACCACAGAACACATTTTCTTGAAACTTGGAAGGACTGTTAAAAGTGGATTTGATTTGAAAAAACGAAACTCCGCTCTAACCAACAACTTCATAGTCTTAAACAGTTACGTTTTTTTTATGTCTGACATTCCCCCAAAGCTGTATCAGATGATCTGAGAACCATTTCATCCACACAACCTGTGATGTAAATGTGTTGTATTGATTCTGGCTCATGTAAATACAAAATTACTATATTATTTCTAACCATTAAGCCTAAAAGGTTTTATCACCCAATGTTGATCCTGGTTCTCCTTAATCTCCAACAAGACCCATGCTACTTCAGATATCATTTCCATTAACTTTTCATCCTGTATTTATTAATAATCACATGGTAAAACTGCTTTTTTTTTATTACCAATATACTTTCTCGAAGATCTTCTGTTAGAAACTTCAGAGGTTTACGTTTACTTGTAGTTGAAGAACTGCATCTCTTCCTGTTTCAAGCGACAATCTGGTCCCACAAGACCGTGTATGTTGTTCTGTTAAACCAGGCTGATATAAAGCCAACCAGCTCAAATGTAGTTAAGCTCATCAGGCAACTCTCAAGTAGATTCATTAATTTGTTGGATGGATCTTCGACAGTGAGATTCTAGGTTGATATTGTAAGTTAAGGAATAACTTTTCTCCTGACAGCGAGATGAAAAGACAGGTACCACCATAAAAATTATGCCTATCCAGCAATATGGAAACCTTGTGAAGGCGATGTTGAATTAATAGCATTGAAAAATGATTCACTCATCCCCCGAACACATTTTTAGAACATCATACAGAAGATTTGGGGAATTAGTCTTATATATCTGACAATTTCAGTTACAGTCTTGGGTTAAACGGAGTTTCACAATTGGGGAAATACTTTGTCGGTAGTAAGATAATCGGACTGATGCCAATTTTCTACATATTGTCCGTACCAGGTCAAGGTCAGCACCAGTCTTTTCATCAAGAAAAATGTATATAGAAAAGAAAACCATTTGCCAAAACTATTATGTTCATAGCAGATCCAGGACTGTGTAGTCACTGAGCTCGTCTTGCACGGCACCAGATGGTGTTCTCATAAATCTGAATAGGCAGTGGTATTTCACCTCCAAAAGGCACATATGGTCAAAGCACTACAGGCAAACCTAAAACCCAAAATAAATAGTTTAACTCATCAGTTGAAGAACGCAACCACATTCATAACCTTAAATGAAAGCAATAACAAATTCCATCAGAAAGTTAAGGAATCTTTGGTGGCTTAGTAACAGATTTGGCCAAAATAATATCCAAACATTATCCACATAAAATCTAACTTGAAAAATAAAATGACAGTTGGTAGAGAACTCTCCCAACTTACCTACCAAAAAAATACAGAGCTAATAATTTGTCCTGGAAATCCACATCCAATGAAAAAATATTCCTTTACTTTATGGCTTTGGTCTATTGATCAGTGTCCATATTTCCGCATCAGTGCGATACAGACTGTTCTGGAGAATAATTGTGAGACCTATCGTTTTGTACCTCTACATGCACACACTAACATTTTGCCCGCAAAGAAAATCCAAGTCTCACACAGATAATGAACATCTGAACTGAAGACTTCTACATGTGACACCTCAGAATCGGTCTGTGCATGTAGAGATAGCTTTAGTCCTGCTCATAGCGGTAGATGAGCCTGTGACTGCTCCTGCAACTCTGTACTTGGCTTTGGGACAGGCTGAGGGGAGCTGCAGCTTCTCTCCGTCTCAGAGGCGTCCTTCCCATTGTTCTCGTCAGCTTTCAGTTTCTCTGCCTTGGTCTTGAACCTCAGCCCATGACCTGGTGAGCACAGGATTTGTATTCAGTATTGATAAGTCTATGCAAACAATACCTTTGCAAATTACTTAGTGTGACCAACTGTCTGACAGAATGTAAATTTACAAAGATATGAAACAGAGAAACTTCATCATTTCTGACAAGGGAGATGAAGAAATGTAGTTTCAGTTATTATTAAAGGTTCAGCATTTAAGATTTAGTGATATCTAGTGATGAGGTTGATATTACAACCAACCATGAAGCCTCCCCTCACTCCCCCTTCTAAGTGAACCTCTGATGGTCTGCAGTGTGTGTTGTGAGTGTGTCCTTATGTGTGTGTGTGTGTGTACTGACTTGGACAGTCTGCCACCTCCTTGTAGGCCTTTTTCTTACAGCAGCCTCGACACAGGTTGAAGACACACTTATTTCCCTGGAGATCAAAATAAAACAATATCAGCTGCTGAGGTTGACAGCGAAGCCACAAGACTTGAGGTAAAGTGACAATACAAAATAACAAACGCATAGTAAAATCACATTTTCATGCACAGATGTCATTACAAAAGGAACAAGTTGTAAACTTTATTTGCAAAATTGTAATACTTATTTACATTGACATTATCGTGACATTTCCTTGAGCAAGTGGGGCTATGACAAAAACTGTTCATGTACCGCACAAATATTTGTCACCATGAATCAAATGACACATACAGACACACACACACGCTGACTGCTTACCTTTGGGTTGCCACACTGTTCACATTTGATGTACTTGGCTTGTGGAGAGAAATAAGAGAGCGGCTGTCAGACATCGCACATTTCAGATGAGGACTTGAACATTTTGAGCATCAAGTGGTGAGTTGGACTCACGTTTCTGCTCGGGACTGAAGTTCTTTTTGGGGTTGCGGGATTTCTTTTTCTGCTTGTTTTTGGAGAGTGTGTCAGCGGACCCATCAGAGTCCTCCAGCGCCCTTTTGTGACATACTGTCTTCTTCACCTCTGAACCCTGGCTGTTACCATTTGCATCTGGCTCCTTTGGCCTATAAAAAGGTGTAGTCAACATTAAGTTTACGATGAAAAAAAATATTATTATGTATGTGTCAGTTCAGAACCTGGGGTAGTGATGTGTGATATATTTATGAAAGTCTTTCAGAGAACAGATTATATATAGACCAATGTGAGCAGCAGTGATAACTCACACTGGTCTGACGTATGGCTGGCAGATCCAGTGGGGGAAGGGCAGGCTGCTCTCCTTCTCTTCCACATCCTTTCCTTTGGCTATCTCCTCCTATGCATGCAGTAATTGGCATTGAAAAAGTATTAAACATAATTCATCCAGTTACAATTCCAGTCTGTTTGGATAAGTCTCAAAGAGCTCTGTGTCACAAGCTGGATCTGGAGTCAGACTATTCCTGAAAATATTTTCCTTGCGGTTACCTGACAGCGCAGCCTCAACTTTCTGCTGACATCGGCTAAACTTTCGAGGTTCTTCACCTTGGCCAACTCCTCCCTCAGGTCCTGGTGTATCTGTAGCCTACACACAGACACACACACAAATCACACACGGAGCGGCAAATCAGCACATGCAGACAGGTTCAAAAGGATCAGGTATATAATGTATGATCTGAGCAACTAGACACTGACTGTTACAGGAATACTCCAACTGTAAGCTTACTCTTAATATGCTTAAGTGCTTAACTCTTATGTGTAATGTTTATGAGTTGATAATAGAATATTCAATTTATATCCGTGTTTACATGTAACAGAGCATAGTCTGATTAGAACTCATGTCAACATTATGTTTACACTCAAATACAGGTCACACATTGTTAGGCAGTAGGTAACTGCTATATGTCGATATGTGGGGAGATTGGAGAAGTAAAGTAGTTGTGTATAAGAGTGTAGCATCAGTTTTCTCAGAGCTTTAGTATTTGTTTTTATCTTCTCTTGAAAACAGCTGGTTGTACTATATTCAGCCTAATAAATTATAAACATCTGTACACACACAGACTGGAGCAGACAGACATACGTGTGGTGCCACAGCTTGAAGAGGTGGGCTCGTACGTAGGACAGAGTGCAGGGAGGATACTGCTTTACCAGCTCCAGATACTCCTCAGCCATCTCCCACACAGGGGGGCTGTGGCCCTCAAATAGTGCCGGGTTATGGAGGTTCCCCTCTAAATACAAACAAAGGGGAGAATCTAGTTTCAAACCAAACGACACCATATCATCTGTTAACACCAATAGATTAAAGAAAAAAAGTATGTAATGAACAAAAACTTGCAACACACATGCATCTCTAACCTGCGCTCATAACACCCTGAACCCCCGTCTCCTGAATGCAGTGCTCCACATCACTCAGGTGCTGAATGTTTCCGTTAGCAAACACTGGAATATTAACTGCCTTCCTATAAGCAAAAGCACACCAAACCAGGATATTACACAATACAGGAAATGCTCAGCATTGCAAGTCTCGCTGTCACTTTTTCCTAAACTCAAGTTCTGACCCGCAGTTTTTTCCAATGTTTTCAAATATCCATCCCCATGGGGTTCAGGATTCAACTGCTTTGTACAAAGTTGATAACCTGTCTTAATTTTGTTAAGTACTTTGCCATCGACAAAATACTTCAACACAAGCCTCTCAGATACTTTAGTGTCGTGATTGTCTGCTCAGGACGGCTTTCGAATAAAAAGGGACAGCCACGAGTCATTTGATTTGTTTTAAAATCAAAAATATTAGTGGATATTGCAAAACATTTAAATATGACAGAGTGCACTGAGGAATCTAAACAAAAAGGTGGTAGCTCACCGCACTGCCTTGATGTGCTCCCAGCTAGCGATACCAGTCATGGGCCCTTTCTGGTCTTTGGTTCTGCCATGTATTGTGAGCAGCTGCGAAAGAAATGGAAGAATAAGAAGCCAACTTTAGGGACCTATAATACTTTTCTCAATTTTCCTGAAATTGTATACAAGGTAATCTTTCCAGATGTATATATACACATTTTTAGAAAGCTAAAATAAGCCGAATATTTCTGATATTAAAAAACGATGCGATTTAAAAATGTATACAACATAAAGCCCAGATCCACACACAGAGCTGATTTCATCATCCTTACTTGTCACAGGTCATTCATTTTAAGAATAAACAAGATTTTATAGAAACTGGGGGTAAACAACAATAAATAAAGTAATATAGGAGGGCGTGAAAGCATACGGTTGAATAGGGGCAGTGGGGCAGTGTGACTGTGCGAGCTGAGCTGGTAAAGAGTGGACAGGCGTTGGACTCATGTTAACATGATCACTATAATCATACCTGACATCCAGCTTTCTCCAGCATCTGGGCGTAGGACACCGTCTTTTCCATCTCATTGAACACACGGATCTTACATGTGATGGGCACCGAGAGCTTTTCATTGGCTAACCTGACTGTAAAACATGAGTGGCATTTTAGTTAAAGGGTCAAGGGGATTTGTGGAAAAAAAAGAAAAAGATAAAGATGAGCTGAAGTTGATGTGTGATTTACAGGTTCTAGATAAGCATGCTGCTGAAATTTCTGTTGTGCTAATAAGTTCACTGAACCCAATACTGACAAAGACTTACTAATTTTCTCCAACAGCACCCATTCATCTTGCAAGAAGACTCCATAGTGCCCTTATAAACAAGTATCAGAACAGGTTAGTCTTCACTTCACTATGTTGTCTACAGGGTGGGCATCTGTGTCTTTTCTGGAACAACCACTAGGTGAAAAATTTGAGGGTGCGTTTCTACAGAAACTTGTGTACCTCTCTTTGCTATCATCTGAGGACACCCAAGGTTGAGGTCGATGGCGTCGCAATGGTCCTGGGCCAGCAGGGCCGCCTGAATGAACACTTCTGGATCGTTGGCGCAAAACTGACACACAGGGAATACAACATCGATTTACATCTAACATTACATAGGTGTGTCTAATTTCACACAAGTCTCAGACAGAGTTTTTGCCGTGAGATTTTCACCAGCTCTCCAATCCGCCATCTTCACCAATGTGTAAAAACCGTGTCCTCACCTGAGTGATGAGAGGTCTGTCCTCCTCGCAAACCTCACTGTAGAGATTATCTCGCCTGTAGTTGGTGTCACGCACAAACACCTGAGCGTGCAGCATGGGGGTGTAGCAGAGCTGGGCACCATGACGGCGGCTCAGCAGGCGCCAGGCCAGCTCGCTCTGGTCCACCATGGGGGCCACCACAAAGCGTGCTTCTTTCAGGGTCTTACTCCAGAACTCAAAGCCCTGGAGTTTGGCCATCACAGCTGACGTCACTGCACGAGAGACAACAAGACTGCATCAAAGAACATGCTAAATATGTGGTTTCCTTCATGGCAACACAACAAACTCTGGACAGAAAAAGTACTTCATGAAGAGATGTATGAAAGATACACATGTTGTTGAAGCACCAGTTTCAACATTCTAAATTTAAGTCTTGTTAAGGATTTTAAAACAACTTTTGAGCCAAGTCAAGGACAGCAGATATGAAAGACTATTGAAATCCCAGAATTACTTACAATTCCCCATAATTGAAAACAAGGTGAAGTAGCAGTGTAGAGAATTACCCTCAAAACTACATATTACCTTACAAACTACAGACAGGGACACTAGGTATCTATCATCTTTCCCATTTACTATGATTAATGTGGTGATTAATCATGACATCACTAACTGACGTGGTAGTTGGTGAGCAGTGAATGTTCAGACACATGTAAAACACCAATGCACCCCTTTGATGATGGATGTCAAGTGGCCACTAGGTTAAATTCTATTAATCTGTAGATTATAGACAGGTGATGGAGCAGCATGGAGCAACGTGAAAGAGCAACAGTATATTTAAGTGATGTGAAATAGCTCAGACATTAGGGGTGGGGGGAGCTCCATTTTTCTGTCTCCTGTGCACCACAGTTGTTTTATTAGCATTTGACCGGTTAGCTGTATCTGTGCATGTGGCTAGCTAGCAGAGGAAGTGTAGCACATGACGCAGCCCCGCAGTATACACGTCTGGTTAAACAGAGGCTGTATGACATCTATGACATGTGAACTGACAGAGTTTCTCTCTCTCTCTCTCACACACACACACACACACACACACACACACACACACACACACACACACACACACACACACACACACACACACACACACACACACACACACACACACACACACACACACACACACACACACACACACACACACACACACACACACACACACACACACACACACACACACACACACACACACACACTCCCTCCCTCACGAACTCACTGGTGTATCACCTGTATCACTGTGAGATCACGATCCACACGTACCGAATGTGCCGCACGCGTGCTGAATGAACGGGCGCGTTCGCGTTGAGTACGTGCGTGATGAGAGCTGTCCCAATGTTCAATTCATCAAGCCCACGCGCGGCCTCGAGGGGACTTTCTGTGTTACCTCCTGAGTCCACCTGAGTCCACGCAGGCTCCACACTTCTCCACTCCGCACACTCTGTAAATTACCCACAATCTGTAGTGGTACCTTTCTTCCTCTTCTGTTGGAACGTGCGACTAGATGAAGCAAAGACGTGTTGCTGCCACCCATAGGTCATTTATAGAACTTCATTTAATCCTTATGGACAGTCCAGTACGATTTCATTTACTGTACAGTGTTTGTTATTTAAAACAATACAAGAGTATTGATTTCAGTCATAGACTCTAAATGTTGGACAAAGTACATATGTTTGTTGACATTTTATATTTATTAGTAAGCTAGTCTGTTTGATGATGCTTGACCTTTATTTTTGAGTTTAATTTCTAATTTCATGTTGCAAAGTAAAATTTCATTGTAGGGTGCAACACCTGTTTTTACAGTGTATATAATAGTAAAGAATTGTGAATATTAGGGAAAGATCTCCGCTTCCTCCCACTATCCCTGATATGATGGTTAGCAGATAGTGTTATGATATGCTATAATATCCTGGTTAGCTGCTCTTAGAAAAAATAACACACTGCGCATCCTCACAATATCTGTTATGGCTACCAGTATCAGTACCATTAGGAAGAGTTCAAATTAGTTACAGGGTTATACATTTATAAATATGTCCATGAGGAGGCGCTACCCCTCGCAGATATGAATTGACAATATTTTACACACGGTCATTTAATATAATGACATTAATATAAACTGTTGATTAGTGCAGCTTTAACATACACAATATTAAATAATACTACATATGATATGATACCAGATATGATATTGGTGGCAACCTAATTACACTGTATAGTTTCTATGAAATATAAAACAAACCCAGTTTTTTTTAACAAACATAAACTTCCTTTAATATTATTTTACTGAAACATAAACATTTAATACAGACAATACGAAGCATGAAGGCAAAGTAGACAAGGAGCGATGCTTCAGTAAGGTCACAAGTAACAGTTCAGGTCCTTTCAAAATGTACCTGTTGGTGCATGGAATTGTGACACAACAACAGCCTGACAGGTGTAAACTCACAAAATGTTGTTATGTCACTGATGAAGTCACCCTATCCTTAACAAACTAGTATAAAATAAGGTCTCGACAACCGTTCACCCTAAAAAAAGTTGACTCTGTTCATCCTTTGGTCCTCAGCAGCACAGACAAGATGGACAACAACATTTAACCAGTCACACACTTGACTGCATAATAAAAATGCCTACTACATCAAGCATGGCGATGCCATAGTAAATAAAATATGGTGATGAAGACCATCACAAAGTTGTGAATGACATTTAAGATAACATCATCTTGTCCCTTTGTGCAAGATCAAACCCTTAAGGCATTAACTGTTAAGACCAAGTCACACCAGCATATTTCCTGCTAAATATTTAGCAAGAAAAACTAGGTCAATAAAATTGGCAGAGAGAACTAATGATTTGAATGTTTTATGGCAAGTTAATTGTTGGTGAACTCTGTCAAGGATGTGGCCAAAAGCCTTGCAGGGAGCTGGAATAAACAATAACAGGTATATGGAACAGGAGACAATGGTTTCCTGATGGGGGAAATTCTTGTAAAAGTCAGAACAACTCCATAAGTCGGCAAACATCTTAGTATACGACTTGAGTTTCTGACATCATATCTATATCTATGTATTTTACTGCTCTGGGCAATAAAATTCAATACATTGTCTTAGTAGTGTCCATGTTGTTTCCATGTGTCGACTTAAAAGCAAATGAGCAAACAGAAGTTGGAAAAACAACCTGCTTGTAGTCACAATGTCACCAAGGTTTTAGCACCAAAGGTTTTCTGTGAAGATGCATGGATGAGTTCAACCCTGCCCCTTTTTGATGTGACCAGGACTTTGGTAAGAAACATTAATGGTTTAACTTTGGTAAGGACGATTCATCACACAATTATTGCACCAAAAGCTTGTTTCCATCTGGCCCTTCCATGGCATTAGCTGATACACCAATAATACAGAATATTGCCAACCTTTATTTGCTGGTGGCTACATCAAAATAAAACTGTGGACTCTTGAAATAAACTATACACAAGGCCGTCTTATCACTCAGGTTCTCTACTGTCTAGTATAAACCACCAGACCCCAAAACATCTAGTGATAAAGGTTCGCATACAGCAACTATTACATTTCCAGTGGCAGTGATACTGATTACACCACTGCAAACAACAAACATCAACACATTATGACAGGAAAGCTCATGGGAACACCTCAAAATTCACCTCATCCTCCTGTTGGAATATTTTGAAAAAACAAAGAAAACCAAAAAGTGCATGAAAGTATAATTCTGTCCAACAAACTCTATCCCTGCTCACAGGCATGTTTCAGGAGTGACGACCGTGTCAACCTTATGGTGTGGCTCTTTCAGGAACTTTTCCACTTCCTGTGAGTCAACTGTTGCGCTGCCGGGCCCGACCCCCTCTAATTTCTCATCCTCTTCCTCCTCCTCTTCCTTTAATTCCCTTTCCGCCGTCTTCATCGTCTCCATCTCCCGTTCCTCTCGTGCGCCTTTCTCCTCTTCATCGTTGAACTCTGTCTTGGCATCACACATCACTGTGCCGTCCTCCAGGCTGTGCGCTGGTGCTGAAGACTTATTCTTTCCAACACAGAAGTAGGTACAAGTACCCAGAACAAAAGCTGAGAGGACCACCTCACTTCCTGCCAGCAGGAAAATATACATGTAGTTCTTGGTAGCATCGAGAAGGCGGCCTAAGGAAGAATAGAGAAACACAAGGAAACTCATGAGAGGAGAAAATGGGTGAACCACCACACAGACAGTCAAGAAATAGAGATTCATTTTTAGATGCTGTAACACTTATTTAAATACATTTAAAACTTACTTGTTGACATGTTGCCATGTTGCCATACTTAAAGTAAATATGATGACTGCATTACATTTTCTTCTACAACCTTTCTCCTGGAAATAAAGTTTATTCATAGTGAAACTATTGTCCCTGTCATGTTGTGGTGAAAAACATAACCGTTAGCTGGATTTCCTTCCGAGACATTTATTGAATGAGTGAAACCCTATGAATTGGAGTCAGCGGGAGTTGGTCAGGGAGGATGGAGGACGTAAGACATTTAGTTACAGTGACAGTTGGAAGTTTGTCTGGATTGAGTAAACCAATGGAACAAAGGACAATGTTTTAGCTTATAAACTAAGTTCATCGTCAATCGCCATACTGCAATATACACTAAAGAGCATGCACAAACGGCAGCTCAAAAAAGTGGCCGTGCTGCAGAGTAAAGTACATGACCTACACTGCAGCCAGCCACCAGGGGACGATTAAGATGCTTTGGGTTCATTTTTAGGGAGCAGTCATCGATCTTTATATTGATACAGTACAAACTATATAGTCCGATTTACATTTAAACCTCAGTGTACCCTCACGTTCGGTCCTGTATTGTAAATTATAAGGCCAAAACACCTGATGACACTGAGGTGAACAACTAAATTATGTCCCTAACATCACCTGGTGCCCACTAACACCTGCTAACTTAATTTAATTTGAACTTCAAACGCCCTAAGGATATTCACCATCTTGTCCTTAGTTCTAAAAATAATTTATATACAATCTATGATGTGTGCATCTTATAGATTTGGTGCTTACTGACCTGCACCAGGTGGCCCCACCAGAACGGCAACAGCCTCCATGAGAAGCACCAGGCCAATGGCACTGGAGAACTTCTCGGTACCAACTATTGCCATGAGGACTTCAAACTGCAGGGCCCCCACCATGCCATAGGAAAGGCCAAAAAAGATGCAGAAGACCACCAGAGTTGTATAGTCCTTGGCCTGGAAACAAACAGGAAATTGTTAATGACGAGTAAATGTGTTTAGGGTTTACATCAGTGGCCAAAACATTTCCCTTCTAGCTGGTGAATAACCATACCTGTGACCCAATCAGGTCAGTGATTCCGTTGAAAAGCATCGCAAAGCTGAAGAGGTAGACGCAATGAGGCCGAACCCATTTCAGTCCTGCAATCACTCCACATGTGGGCCGAGCAAAAATGTCAATGAAGCCCAGGATAGAGAGCAGCAGAGCTGATTTGGTGTCCTCGTTCCCCAGCTCCTTAGCATAACTCACAATAAACACTGGAGGTACAAACAGCCCCAGCACCATGATGGATGCCGCTACAGTGTAGATGACAAAACCAGTGTTTTTGAAGACAGAGAAATCCAGTAGTTTGGCTTTGGGCTTCTTCTTCTCTACACCCTCTGCTCCCTCCTCCTCGTCATGCGCCTTGCCGTTGACCTGGAGGCCCTTAGGGGCGACCAGAGGCTTCATCAGGGCCGCACACACACAGCAATTGAGAAGAAGGCCACCCAGGATGAGGAAGCCCCCCCTCCATCCATACTTATACTGGAGGACCTGGCCCAGTGGTGACAGGCAGCAGAGCGCCACAGGGCTTCCTGCTGCTGACAGTCCATTGGCCAGAGGACGCTTCTCACTGAAGTAGCGGTTCAGCATGATCAAAGATGGCTGGAAGTTCAAGGCTAAACCCAGACCTGCAGCAGAGGAGAAAAGACTGTTAACAATGCAATGTTTTGTTTGTATTGTACTTTATATTTTCATTTTCACTTATAATACACTTATATTTTTTAGACTTAATACTCTATTGTTTTATTATACTGCATTATATTACTACTATTGTATATAGAGTTATCTTATCTGTAATCTTGCAGCAAGCTGGCACAAGAGCTTTCTTCTTTGATTGTCTCATATCTTATTATTTATAATCGTAACTTATTAATATCATTATTATTATTAGTTGTAGTAGTATTGGTAGTAGTAGTATTAGAAGTAGTATGAAAATCATTACTACTATCATAAAGTCGTTGTGCTGTCATTGTTGCTGTTCTCAACAATAATATTATTAAATCTGTATAGTTGTTAAGGATTTTTTGACCATCCTTACACATTACATATGCCACTGTTAGCATTTGTATATTGTTTCAGTCTACATTCAAATCTTCTAAATAAAACATCTGCTGCTGCCTGAGTTCTGCTTTCACCAGCTTCCCAAAAAATTCCAAATCAAGCATCACTGTCATTGTTTTCATTATAACAACCAGTCTCACACAGCTTAAATACAACGGTTACTGAACTGTTCCTGGTCTCTCTCTCTCTTCCCTTCCCTTTCAACAGGTGCAGAGGATTGAGGGAACTGTTGGGTTTCTCTATAATATTGTAAGGTCCCAACTTTACTACGTAAGGCACCTTGAGATAATGTATGTGGTGGTTTGGCGCTATACAAAGATAATTGAATTGAACTGAACTGCCACAGTGTGCGCCGTAGAGAAACATCGCACTGACAATGGCTCTGCGTGCACTACGCAGTTTTATGTTTATTACAGTTTTTTTTGTACACACTGCACTGTCGTTCATACAGTATGATAGACTAGCACTTTTGGAAATTCGTTCGTAGCTTAATACAGAGTTTTTCTCAACTTATTGGAGTGCTTGCTGTGGCTCCTTTGTCCTCTCGCCAATCTGTATACCAATTTGCCGACGGAGAAGAAAGAAGAGAGGCCGAAATACCATCAACATATCAACTTTCCTAACTGGGGTGACCAGATTCTTGACTATTGTTACTCGCAAATACGGAACAGCTACAAACTCCTCCCCTGCCCTGCTTTTGAGAAGTCGGATCACACCCCCATTATGCTCATCCCTACCTACAGACGCCTAAAACAGGACAAACCGGTTTTTCGGGCAGTTCAACGCTGGAGTGCTGAATCCATTACCACTCTCCCACACTGCTGGGGGTGCACCGGTCAGCTAGCGGAGGTATTCACCTCCATATTCAACCTCTTCCTACATCTGTCAACAGTCCCCACCTTCTTCAAGCAGGCCACCATCATCTGTAAGCTAAGGAGCCTGGGTCTTAAAACCTCCCTGTGCAACTGGATCTTGGACTTCCTGACGAGCAGACCCCAGGTGGTGAGAATGGGAAACCACACCTCCTCTTCACTGACCCTGAGTACCGGGGCCCCACAGGGCTGCATACTCAGTCCCCTCCTGTACTACCTGTACATGCAGGACTGTTTGACAACACAGTTCCAACATCATCTTAAATTACGGACAACACTAGCATCCTGGGTCTCATCTCTATCAACGATGAATTGACTTTGATACCTGTAATAACCCCTGTACTGAGGTAGATGTGCATGATGCTGGTGGAGAAGGAAGCGAGGATCATTCCCAGAGAGGCAAAGATGCCCCCCACCATCATCACTGGCCGACAGCCGAAGCGGTTCACCAGCACACTGCATAGAGGACCTGGACAAAGGGTAATGACATTAGTCAACTGTGTCTAGGTGGTTGAAAGGTGGATATGCAGCATGTAAGACAGATGAGTGTGATATTGTTATCTGACTGCATCTGATTGAGAATAAGACCTAAGATGTCGTTATAAAACATTTATGACAAAGAAATATAATTGAGGCCTGATATTTAGCAGTTTAAACGTAACTTGTATTACACTACAAATAACTAGATAAAAGAAAACATAAGTACAACCAAATATATTGAACTTCAATTAAGAAAATGTTCGTTACAGAAAATGTTGACGATAATGCACATATATTTCTACATTGTTTATCTTTCAAAAGTTCTGATGATGACACAAAATTACAAGATATAAAATACATTATTAAGTATTTCAAGTTACCTTCATGCAAAGCCAGGACTGATAACTTTGTGCCAAATTATCAGTCCTTATGCTAAGATAAGATAACCAGCTCCAACCTCATTTTACTATCTTTTAGAAACATTTATTTGACATGACCTTTTAGTTTGGTCCTTGTTCCATCAATTAACACAGAGGAGACAGGGTTTCATGAGTTATACTGCACCCAGACACTAGGGGGCAATTGAGTTTTAGCTACACTTTTGGGGAGTTGTCATCTTGTCAATGTTGAGGAATTTTTGACCATCCTCACACATTACCACATATGCCACTTTATATTATGTATATAATGTATATTACATTATATTTGTACATGAGAATAGTGCCTGTCTAATTCCACAGATACTCCCTTCTCTGTCTAAGCTGTACCAAGGTCAAGTTATAGATAAAGGACCAACCAAAAGTACATTGTAGTGTCTACGTTGAGGTACTTTCATATCTAACTCTGATGCACCAGACAGAGAGACACCAACTTCAACTCTCACCAAATTCAACTCTTTTGAATATTTCACCAGCAGCAAGACATAAGGACACAATGTTATTTAGGAATGCATACTTGAGGCTTAACTATCCAGTAGGATGTGAACACCTACATGTAACATAGAGAGTGACACAGCTCTAGCCATTCATGTATTTGCTTTTAGAATGGGTGACACAAGTAGAGGAAGATATATAGAGATGCTGTGGGAGACATGTCTAAATTAAAATCTTCGTAAGACATCAGTTGCTGCCTGAGTTCTCCTTTCACCAGCTTCCAGAAAAATTCCATAACAGTCAATACTTACATACAGTCTCTGATGATGTTTGCATGACCTTTATATTAAATACATTAGCTACTTCCAATTAGACAGTAGCTCAACAAATGAGGTGTTGATTGATGGTTTACATTGAAATAGGCAGTTTCTGCTACTGTGTCCACCTGGAGTATGTGTATATGGTATTGTACATCAGCAGCCTACCTGTGCCATAGAGCATAGCCAGCAGTATAGAGGAGATCCAGGCGGTGTCGCTGTATCCCACCCCAAACTCCCGGGTCAGCTCTTTGAAAAAGACACTGATCGCCTTTGGAAAAGCGTAAGAGAAGCCAGTGATGACAAAACAGCCGGCCAGCACCGCCCAGCCCCACCCTCCATCTGGAGCCTTCACTCCTCCTCCTCCCATGTCCAATGCTGCGCCTCCCATGAGGTCTTTGGGTTGGGTTAGGGGGTTAGGGTTGTCTTAATGGAGGCAGTTAGAGAAGCTAAGGAAAAAAGAAAAAAGAACATAAGCAGTCGGTTTGAATTTCTGTGTAAATCAATCAATAAATTCTGCATTATATTGTACAACTGTTCACAGATTGATTGTATTCTACCAATCTGGATTTGAGTAGAATTTTACATTATTGGCATTTTTAAACAACCTGTTAAACAATAATGACTTTATGATGTTGGCGGACATGTGGACAGTTGGATGGAAAGTTTTTGTTAGTCGTGCCTTTGTTCTGCATGTGCAGTTTCTAACTTTCTGTTATGTTAAAAAGGAAAAAAATAATGAGAAGTTGTTCATTTTTTCTAACACATAAGTTAACGTTTGACTCACACAGAAAAATGTTTTGTGTTCAGTTGTCTCTTAGCACAAGTTGCTTTAATATTATGTCGTGTGATTATTCCTGTGTTAACAACTTGCTCAGTCAACAAACCAATCAACTGTAAGATACCACAAAAACAGTCATCTATATTCAGTTTTTTCATTAACAGTACAAAACTTTAAATTATGGTGACGGTTAAAAATATCACTGTTACAGAAAAATAATGGACAACCTGCTGCCAGTTAAACTTATAAATGTAACGGTCTAACAGTTAGGATTTGTAAAAGTGTTTTCTGTTAACTGTTAGATCTCTGTTGTTTCATGTGTGCACTCTGTTTCTCCTTGTGTGTTCTGTTTCCTGTTTTATTTTGTAGTCTCTCCTTCCTTGTGTGTTGTTTCCAGCTTCTCGGGTGTGTCACTTCCTGTCTCGGTGATTGTCTTTCCCAGTCCTCATGTGTTGCACCTGTGGCTAGTTAGCCCAGCCTTCCCTGTGTCTCTATTTAAGCCTCTGTGTTCCCCAAGCCCTTTGTCGGTTCGTTTGTTGTTCTACACGTTTCTAGACGTCGTCAGATATGATTTGTTTTCCCCTGCTTTTCCTTCCTTGTTCTCCGTGCACCTTGTCCCCAGTGTTATTTGTTGGTGTTCCTGTTTTATTTTTGTCTTGTTTTAAGACTCCTGTTCATATTAAATACCTTTGTGTTCGTAACCTCTGCATCCTGGGTCCATCTCCTCCCTCAAACCGTGACAATAACAGTGGGTTATTGTTTTGGCTCCAGCAGACAATGACCAAATATTATCTTGAATGTTCTTTCAAGTATACAAGTTTACTGTATAATGGAGAGGGACAATGATCCTAAAAACATTAGGCAACCAAGGATTGTTGAAGCAACAGTAGAATGATCTTGACTTATCAGCACTGATCTGACCTCAGTGGAACTGACCGTAAACAAGCAGGAAGTGAAGACTGGCCCAGAACAAGCTTGAGTGAGCATCAGTCACCGGATAAGAGCGTCTGCCTGTGGATCGTGTGCTTTGATGATTGCAAACCAATTCGATATAATTGCTTTAAAAATAACAAATTACTTAATTAGCTTTGAAAGACCATGTTGTTATTCTTGAGGCAATAACACTCTGCTGTTGTCTAATAAAGACTGTTTACAATATGAACATGAAAATTTGTAATTTGAAATGAAAACTGGAAAATGAATGGATGAATGAACGACCTAGCAGTAGGTCAATTCCGTTAAGGTCAGTAGAAGCAGGTAAGATAAGGCACACTAGCGTTAACACTTTGTCCATCCTTCTACAACTTGCAGAAGACAAACAGACAATTTAAATGGTGAGCTTTGGAAAGAATTTATTGTCTGTCACAGTTCGCAGTTGTTTTGTGAGTACCATTAAATTAAAATTATCAAACCGGTAATTTCAAATTATCTAACCATTATTGTTTTGGAATTAGCCACTAAATATTATGTATCGTGTATATTACATTATATCGGTACAGGAGTATTGTGCCTGTCTATTTCCACAGATACATTCTCTCTTTTAGCAGTATCAAAGGTCAGGTTATAGATAAAGGCCCAACCAACAGTACATTGTAGTGTCTATGCTTCAGGGCTTTCATATCTAACTCAGACAGAAGGAATCCCCGCCCTGCACTGCTCCCGTTCTCCGTGATTTATAGATCCACACTGGGTCTCTGGAGCGGGATGTGGCTTTTACCACCTAAACCACATCTTAGCACCTTGGCTCAGAACATCCCCACAGGTTCATGTAGTGCGTACACCAGATGTGAGTGTGGTGATCAGGGTGTTTTATTGTTTGGTACATTTTTAACCTTGTTTAGACAGCGAGGAAGGCGCTCGTGGCTCCATCAGCTAATTGACAGTCTCTTAAAGGAGCTGAGGGAAGATTGCAGGCTGGAGTCAGGCCTAAACCAGACGGCAATCCAGTGTTTCCAGGTAAGACGGCAATTTCCAGACTGGCGAGAAGCTGACATGAGCCACATGACATGAATCACAAGGCCAAGTGTATATCAATCTGCCTCTGGGGCAATATGCTGCATTATTACACAGTCATAAAAAGCTGAGTCCCCTGTTGGAAGTATTGCTTCGACTAAAATATATTATTTCATAAACACGACCTCTGAGTCTCCTTGGGCGGTGGATAAAGTGTTGTCGGCAATAAACAGATACATTTCCAGAGCAATTCCTGGAGGAGACACAAAAGGGGAATACTGGACATACTGTACTATATATATATATATATATATATATAAGGTTCCCTTTGATCTTTGCTACCTGGATCCTGTCCTTGTGATTATACCTCTCATATAAACGTTTTTTTTAAACTTTATATTCTTCAATTTAAACAACTTCAAGTATATTTAAAATCCTTCTATATCCAAAATCATAAAAGGTTTTTAAATGTTGAGACTGGAAACCAACGAAAAACCAACAGCAACTTGTTGCCGGTGAGTGACGTCACGTTGCGTCATGGCAGCATCGCATGTAACAATTCTGTCACGTCCCTCACGGCTGGATACGTGCGGGAAAACGTGCGTTAAAACGGCCCAAGTCACGCGATGTGTGGCGGATTTGACCAGCCTCAGATCTGTTATATAAACAATGTGTATTAAAAAGCTAAGATCCCGTTCGTGTTTGACGGGGAGTGTCACAGTCTCCCCCCCCGGCTGCTGCTCAGCCCTAGATGTGTTAGACCCTGGATGTGATGCGGTGAGAGATGCGGCGGCTCGGACTCACCTGGAGATGCTGCGGACACAGGAGCGACTCTGAGCTTCTTCAGACTCAGCACCGGGGCCGCGTTCCAACCCGCACGTCTGCATCGGCACAGAGCAGCCTCCTCCTGCTGGGTCCTAGTGCCTCCTGCTCTTCCTCTCTCACACGCACACACACACAGGACTTTTCTATTTCTGGCCTTTTGGGTCGTTATCAGTAAAGTGTAGACTGGAGACTGGTTGCCACCCTTTTATGCCTTATTAGGATTTTTCAGTGCATCATCATATAACAACCGAAAAGATAACTGTTTGAAATGTATTCATCTTTATGTTCTGTTTCTTATTTTTTACTATTTGAATTGTATTGGTCTTTTAAGAAAATAGTTGGATAGTTGTTCTGGTCTTCACTCTTCACCAGATTAAACAGTCCTACCACCGGTGATCACCAAGTATTGGCTAATATTACATTCGATCAGTGTGACTTTCGATCTGCTGAACCTCAGTTTCTCTGCCTGTACTCAGGTCTGAACCTGCCTTCCTGCTTCCTGCCTGTCTGTCTGTCTGTCTGTCTGTCTGCTACATCCGCTGTGAGGTTGATGAAATCAATCGAATCACCTCTGCTGTCAAACTTCTGTGCCATGCTATGCTTTGCCAAACCACATCGAGACCAAGCCAGAGACTTCCTTGAGTTTACACCACTCACTGATCTAAGACTTAAACTCCTCATTAACTCATGAACTGAACTGCCAGTCCTTGTTCTGAGTCGTTTCATTTGGGTTCTACCCCTCTACCATCCGTAGCAGCCGTTGTGGGATGGGCTGTTCTCTTGGCGTGTGGTAATATTTCCACACCTACTCCAGAAATGTTTCTTCTCACTCTTGAGTCCTCCACGAAAAGTTTTACAACATACTCTCACTTTTTGATGTAAATATATATGCTCGAGGGCACAGAGTGAGGTACAAAACTTTTTGCTAAACATACCGGGTTTATCTGCAAATAAGATTTTATCGTCAATGTTTTTCATGAAATGATTCAGAATTTTCTTTAAGACTGTTCACGTGTGTGACTTTGAATGAAGTTTGAATGATTTACTGAACTGCAGGTTTTTAATGCTGTCCATACAAGTTGTGTATGGAAACTTTTCATTATTTTGACGAGTACACCTCCTTCTGGTTGTGTTTGTGTATTTCATCAATTGATCATCTCTTTAAACCTAAATTCGAATTCCTCCAGATTCCATCACAGGGTTCAGCCAACGATGTGGTACAAATATCACATCCAGGGTAAAGTGTGTCCAGTGTCCCTCTGTTCTGCCAAGTCCCAGCCTCGTCCTGGTTGTCCTGGCTCCCCTGCTCACATCCTCATTGCAGTACCGCTTCTGCAATGATATTGCCGTCCATCTAAACAGTCAGTGTCTTGTTGCTCAGATCCGACATCTTGCCCAACGTATACCTGACAAATGGCTCAACCTTTAAACCTGATATGCTCAGTTGCAGTTCTGTATGTGTGTGTATTGCAAAATAGTCTAACATGTTAAGGTTAACACTACACAGAGCAGCTGTACATGCCGCGAGCTCTGCTATTAGGAGGAGCTAATTGATGTCACAGGAAGGGGAATGCATCTGACCTGGTCATTTTATACACAGCCCCTGTTCTTTTACGTGTGTTGGTCATGGTTCAATGCATCTAATGTCTTTCATAAAGACATAATGCCAAGCTCTCTCAGACTCAGTACAACATGTTATGTTAGCTTTCTTTTAAAAATGTAGTCTCAAGCAAGGACCTGGAGAGACATGGTACATCCAGGTATCATATGGTTCTCTGACATAGAGCTCACAGACACTCAAACATACACCTGATGATTTCTGCCTTATCCATGGTGACATGCACAATATACACAGAAATACCCCATAGAACAGATGTGTGAGTTTAAGTGCACACACCTCCGCACACTGACTGACCATTTGAAGAAAAGTGTATTTTTTGGACAGAAGTCAATGATGGGTTATCTCTTAATTATATTTCATATAATCTTCATGATTTGAGATAAAAGACCTGTGAATTCATTTATAATGTATCATTTGGTGATTTGGATTCCAAGATGACAAGGATGCATTTGACAATATAATGTAGAAGGGTTTTCTAAGAACAGTCCATTAACAATTAAAAGAGGTTCAACATGGTGAAGCTATACAAAGGACTTTTTAAATCAGCATCCCATGGGACACCTTGAGCGCTGCACGTAGCTGTTGTAAAAAAAAAGAAGGCGTGCCCAGGATGTTACGTCTGGAATTCACAGAGACCTTGTTGTCCTGTGCTTTGAAGAGAGGTGACTCAGTGTGGAAAGAAACCTGCTTCCTATTTCTCAAACAGTCAAAAAAAGTATTTCTGAAAGTGGCTGGATGTTACAATACTGATAGATAGATATGATGTAATTGGACTAAAGGTGTGTTTCAGGATTGTATTTGGTATGTTAAATTATATGTCATAGATTGTGACAGGGTTATTCTCAGACTTGTAAAATGATCTAAGTAATAAATAATATAACATTGAGATTTTGTGTGTAGTTTATAAAGTAATTTTTTTCTCTTTAAACCTTAATTAAAATAAACATACATTACATTTTTTCAGCCAGACGTCTGTTTGACAGATTCATCCTGAAGCTGTGGCTGTGTTCAACCATTTGTATTTCCATTTCCCTTCTCCGATCAGCAGCCAGCCACTACTGTATGTGTGAAGTGCAATTGCGTGATCAGACCATTGCTTCACTGCGACTCTCTTCCTGTTATGCTCAGACTGACAGAGTGTAAATAATCAGGGAATGAATAAAGTGGGACACCGTTGCTGGGGAGCGTTTGGTGACGTTAACAGCCCACATAGCCCCTGGACAGGGAACATGTGTTTGTGTCAAGTCCATTTCATATCTATAGTGTCAATAAACAACGTAGGTGCAAAGACACATACACATAGAGAGCAGGTACAGACTGTCCCCTTCTGTCATGTTATATACAAAACCAACACAACCAGAAGGAAAACCTCCCTTTGACAGGAAGAAACCTGGAGAAGAGGCAGACTCTGGGTGGATCTGGGATATTATAAGGGAAATGTAACATGTGACCATAATATCATCATGTTTATGTATACTTTGATTGATCATCATTGAATCTCTAACAAAGGTAACTTTGATGTTGCTTTTTCCTGTTGAACTGAGTGAGTGTTGGCTAATCTAATTAGTCCGGACAAAGTGTGATAGTAATTAACTATTCAGGCATTATGATTGATGTAAAGAACTACTTTGAGTTTCATTAACGTCAACAACTTGGACCGAACAGTTTGTTTTGCTTGATGAAGAGCAGGAAGGGCAGCCTGGAGAGAAAGAGAAGCCGGGTTGAGCCCACTAACATCATCCACGTACCACGAGGAAGATGAGGGAGAGAAATGATCCTACTGTGGCGTGCACTCAGGGGTGTGTCCTCTCACCCAGTGGGTTGATGGGTAATGTTAGAGGCTGTAGCTATATATACTTCCCGTATGGGGAACATGTGTAGTTCTTCCTTGTTACTGAATAAACCACAGTAAACAGTACCTGCGTCTCTGCCTTCCCTTGTCTTGCCACATTGGTGACCCCTTTTGTTTTGGACATGTTCGAGGTAGAGGAGGATAGTGTCCCTTCCTCATCGGGGGAAGACGTATTTTCTTCCCCGGCGCCCGTGGACCGTGTCTCCACAACGACCATGGCGCCGCAGCTTCCGCGACCGACCAGCTCCGCGGAGCACGTTAAACTGCCGGAGTTTTGGCAGAACGACCCCGCGCCGTGGTTTCTGCACGTCGAGGCTCTTTTCCATCTGCGAGGAGTAACGGCAGACGACTCCAGGTATTTTTTGGTGGTCGCGGCTTTGGACCAGCAATCCACCCGGCGCGTGATGCAGCTCCTGCGAGCCCCGCCGCTGCGCGGAAAGTACGCCGCCCTCAAGCAGTTTCTCCTCCGGCGCTACAGCTTGTCAGCCGCGGAGAGAGCGGACAAGCTACTGTCGCTTCCCGGTTTGGGCGATGGTTCGGCAGTGGACCTGATGGACGAGATGCTGTCGTTGCTGGGCTCCGAGGAGGATGGTTTCCTTTTCCCGCACATCTTTCTGCGCCAGCTTCCGCGGCAGGTGCGCGCAGCCCTCGCCAACTCTTCTTGTTTGGCGGCCGGCGACTTCCGTGGATTGGCTGAGCAGGCGGACCGGATCCTGCTGACTTCGAGGAACGTCTCCGTGCAGAGTGTGGCCGTGGAATCCTTGCAGCCGACGTTGGAGGACGAGGTTCCGGCATTGACGGCTGCAGTTTCCACCCGCAGACAGCGCGGCCAGCTGTGTTTCTTCCATCAGCGCTCCGGCAGCAAGGCGCGCCGCTGCGTTCCTCCGTGCGCGTTCGAGGCACCGGGAAACGGAAGAGCCGGCGCTCGGTAGCAGCCGTGGGCGCTGGCGAGCAAGAGGAGCTGCTGTTCGTTCATGACTCCATATCAGGTAATCAGTTCCTGGTGGACTCCGGCTCGCAGAAGAGCCTTCTCCCTCCTGCAGCTACGGACCTCTCGGCCTGTGGCAGTGGTCCGCGTCTGACAGCGGCTAACGGTTCGGCTATAGAGACGTTTGGTACAAAGTCTGTGACTGTGTGTTTCAATGGACGCAAATTTCTGTGTGACTTTGTTGTAGCTTCCATTACGGTTCCTATTATCGGAGCAGATTTTCTGTGCACTAATGGGTTGTTAGTGGATGTAGCTAATCGCAGGCTCATTGATGCTGTGTCTTTTTCGTCTTTTCCGTGTCAGACAGGGGGACCCGGGCCGTTAACACACGCTAATTTCGCGGCGTCAAAGGATGTCTTCCAGCGCTTACTGGCGGAATTTCCTTCGCTGACAACGCCCGCATTTTCTGCCGCGGTTACTAAACACGGCGTGGAACATTTCATTCCCACTGCGGGTACGCCCGTTTTCGCACGTTCGCGTCGCCTCGACACCGTGAAGTTAGCCACCGCGAAGGAGGAGTTTGCTACCATGGAGCGTTTGGGGATCGTTAGGCGGTCCAACAGCCCGTGGGCTTCGCCGCTCCACATGGTGCCCAAGGCGGACGGGTCTTGGCGGCCGTGCGGTGACTTCCGCCGTTTAAATAACATTACGGCCCATGACCGTTATCCCATTCCGCATGTGCAGGATTTTTCGATTCGTCTGGCGGGCATGACAATTTTTTCTAAAATCGATTTGGTGCGAGGTTATCATCAGGTGCCTGTGCGGGCGGAGGACGTGCCCAAGACTGCAGTCATTACACCATTTGGGCTTTTCGAGTTCCTGCGAATGCCGTTCGGCCTTAAAGGCGCAGCGCAGACGTTTCAGCGCTTGATGGACTCGGTGTTACGTGACCTCGCGTTTGTTTTCGTCTATTTGGACGACATCTTGGTGGCCAGCCCGTCGGTTGATGAGCATTTGTCGCACCTTAGGCAGGTTTTCCAGCGCCTTGATGGACATGGTCTCATTGTCAACACAGCCAAGTGCCAGTTTGGGCTGTCTGTCATAGACTTTTTGGGCCATCGCATTTCGTCGCAGGGTGCGGTTCCTTTGCCCTCGAAGGTGCATGCAGTTGCGGATTTTCCCCGTCCGGTCTCGGTCAGGTCGCTACAGGAGTTTTTGGGCATGGTAAACTTTTACAATCGTTTCTTGCCTCGTGCGGCCCAACTCCTGCAACCATTGTATGGTGCTTTGAAGCTTAAGAAAGCCAAGGACCAGGTTGACTGGACCCCTGTGAGGATCCAGGCTTTTGAGGGGGCTAAGGCTGCCCTGGCTAACGCGGCGCTTCTGGCGCACCCCGCGTCTCGGGCGCCCATCGCCCTCACGACCGATGCTTCGGATGTGGCTGTCGGTGCAGTTGTTGAACAGCGTGTTGCGGGTGCGTGGCAGCCCCTTGCATTTTTTAGCCGCGGTTTGCGAGACAGTGAGCGAAAATACAGCGTGTTTGACCGGGAACTGTTAGCGTTGTACCTGGCTACGCGTCATTTCCGTTTCCTGCTGGAAGGCCGCCCTTTCACAGCCTATGTTGACCACAAACCATTGACGTTTGCTATGGCGAAGGTGACAGAGCCATGGTCTGCTCGCCAGCAGCGCCATCTAGCGGCGATCTCCGAATTCACAACGGACATCCAACATGTGGCGGGTAAAGCGAACCCGGTGGCAGACTGCCTGTCGCGGGTGCTGGTGTGCCCTGTGCATCTTGGGGTTGATTTTTCAGCACTGGCTGCCGATCAACCTGGGGACCCGGGTATCGTTGCACTGAGAGCTGCGAGTACCGGTCTGGAGCTGGAGGAGGCAGTGGTGCAAAATGGTGGGCCTGCCCTCCTTTGCGACGTCTCCACGGGCCGCCCCCGCCCGGTGGTGCCGGTTGCTTGGCGCCGTCGGGTCTTTGATATGGTGCACTCTCTTTCTCATCCGGGTGTCCGGGCGTCTGTGAAGTTGGTGTCTTCGAAGTTTGTGTGGCCTGGCCTTCGCAAAGAGGTCAAAGAGTGGGCGGCCACATGTGTGGCGTGTCAGCGCGCAAAAGTTCACCAGCACACTAGGGCGCCCCTCGAGCCATTTTTGATTCCGGCCAAGCGTTTTGATCATGTGCATATCGACCTTGTGGGGCCTCTTCCCCCTTCCCAGGGTTTTACACATCTCCTTACCATGGTAGATCGGACCACTAGGTGGCCAGAGGCGGTTCCTCTGTCTTCCACGACATCTGCGGACGTGGCACGCGCTTTTCTTTCAGCTTGGGTCTCACGTTTTGGTGCACCGTCTGATATCACCTCTGACAGAGGCCCGCAGTTCATTTCAGATCTCTGGTCGGCGCTAGCAAAGTCTCTGGGCACACAGGTTCACCGTACCACTGCCTACAGCCCCCAGGCTAACGGCTTGTGTGAACGTTTTCACCGGTCGCTTAAGGCGTCATTGCGGGCTGCGCTCTCAGACGCGAACTGGTTGGATCGGTTGCCGTGGGTGATGCTCGGGTTGCGCTCGGCTCCTAAGGCTGACCTGGATGCCTCGCCTGCAGAGTTGGTGCTCGGTCAGCCGCTCCGCGTCCCAGGGGAGTTTCTGCCTCAGAGCTCGGCCCCCTTTCCGTTTCCTGTTGCGCGTCCTGCGTCACAGGCCGCTTGTGCACCGGTGCCCGTGCATCATTTTTCTCCTCGGTCTTTCGTGCCAACGGATCTCGCAACCACTCGGTTTGTTTTCGTGCGTCACGATGCTCACCGGTTTCCCCTCCAGCCCCCGTATGACGGCCCGTTTAGAGTGTTAGAGGCGGGTTCTAAAAGTTTCATTCTGGACATGGGCGGGCGCAGGGAGCGCGTTTCGTTAGACAGGCTTAAGCCAGCTCATCTGTTGGCCGGCGAAGAGGTGCTACCGGCCCGGGTTCCCCGTCGTGGTCGCCCCCCTTCTAAGACCCCTGTGTTGTTTTCTCCAGTTGTGCCTCCTGATCCTGTGCCTGTTGTAAATGATGTCCCTTCTGGCTGTTCCACCCCTGCGTTTGCGGACGGGGGTCGGCGTAGCCTTTATGGTCGCCTCGTTAAACCCCCTGAGAGGTACTGACTTTTGTCACATTTTTTTTTCTCCCTCTGGGTGTTCGGGGGGGGGGCTGTGTGGCGTGCACTCAGGGGTGTGTCCTCTCACCCAGTGGGTTGATGGGTAATGTTAGAGGCTGTAGCTATATATACTTCCCGTATGGGGAACATGTGTAGTTCTTCCTTGTTACTGAATAAACCACAGTAAACAGTACCTGCGTCTCTGCCTTCCCTTGTCTTGCCACACTACCATTAAAGAGGTACTTTTAAGTTATATACCAGAAAAAACATTTTATATAATTTGCCAAATATACATTTTTATTAAATCCCCAAAGTACGCTTGCTGAAATACAAGTTAATATCACACTGAAAGAATTTTGATCAATCATGCTTCCCTGCTGTGATTGTTTAACTGGGAAAACAACTTTTTCCACAGGAAGGCAAGTCAATTTAAGGAATACATGTGCAAAGTTTTCCTCTGTTATGTATAATGATGACCCCCATCAAACATAATGTTAGCAATATTTACACCTTTTAATTTATACTGTTTATTTCTGTCTACATGTGTGAATTTGCCTTCATTAGTTTCAGAAAAAGGCGATGATGTATCGGTCAGTGGGCGGCAGCACGAGACTCCGCAAACTAGTCTGTAAGCAAAGCAGACGAAGGCATCGAGGTTGCGGCCTGCCATCATTGTTATTTTTGCTTAAAGGGCCGAATATGTTTCATGCAGAAATATTAGCATTTCCCTTATATCTACCAAAACTGCTTGTTTCAAAGACTGCAGTTTTGTTTTGATCCGATGTGGTGTGCAAATACAACCGTATCTGCAATGGGTTGTGGGGCATTAACATTTGTAACTCTAATTTTGTTTTGACAGACTGTGAAAAGAACGTTGAGAACATCACCACTCTACAGGAAGACACAGTCCAGTAATGGGTGTCAGAAGTTCAGTAGTGAACGACAGGTACTGTGGGGAAATGTGTGTCATTGTTGTACAATGTCCTTTGACTCTGTTTACACAAGGTTAACACAAAAAGGTTTGATTGTAAACTGATATCGGTACGAATTCATGTTATTCTCCTCTTCAAAAGAAACAAACAATCAAAATTACCTGCAGAACACCCTTGATGGACGCTTCAGCTGCATCGTCAGACTGGTGAGACAGCAAGATGCCAACTTTAATGCCAATTTATTTGTGTAACATTCTGTGACCAAATGTATAGATAACTTTTTGTAGATTGTAAAAATAGATAACCCATTTATTAATAAAAAAACTACACTAGAATTACCGCACTGCGTTGTATGACTCCGCTAACCAGTGCAGTGTCCGTCTACATATTTCTACATATTTTCTCTCATATAAATGACACTGTATCTCTTGACAACTGAAACCATAAGATGAGGTCAGTGTGGCCTTGATCTTTTTACTTTAAGACAAATACAAAGTTAGACAATCCGAAAACATGCAGTTATGCCTCCGGCGACTCGCTATTGCAGAGGCATTAAAACCGTAGTGTAGTAGATTGGATTTTATTGGTGTTACATTGGACATCTTGTATGGGTACACCAAAAAATATATTTGGTTTCACATTCTAGATGGCAATAAGCAGAGTCATCAACTCAGGAAAAATATTTTTGTAGAAAAGAAAGCCTTGTATGTGTGTATGTATACATACACACAAACGCACAATTGAGACGTTTTTGTCTTTTATCATATATTCTCAGGCAGTACTGATGCATTTACTGAGACGGGACGTGAGGGCCTACTCTGCGTGCTCAGAGTTCAAGCCCAGCAGGCTGCAGCAGGCCTGACATATTCTGGAACAGCAGCACAGTCTTTAGATGACTCCTCTGAAGATGAAAACATGGCGAGGTACTTCTCCACTGATGAAGAACTGTGAGGGCTGTGATTAGCTACACTCTCTTGCTACAAGGCTACTCTTGCTACTCCCTGGCAGCCTTAGGAAGGCATTAGCTTGCTGTGTGGTAGCTGTTAGCTTCAGCATTTTTAGTTTTTAGTGGCCTGTCTGACGTTTATGTTTAAAAAAAAAAAATCAGAGGGAACCATCTTCATAATTTAACACTATGGTTTGTTTGTGTCCTTCAGTTCTTCTCAAGAGAAACAGTACAGGTGTGCCTCAGAATGTATACTATCCATGTATAAAGAAAATACTCTGTTTCAGGCAGTGGTGTAGTGGAGGGAACACAACCTGTTTGAGCCCACTGCAACAAGCCAGCTATTTTGACTACCACATTCACCCAGTGTTGTATAATTGCAACAATTATATAATAAGCTCTAAAAGAAATTTGATGCATCTATTCCACACTAACTACATATGTACATGCTCTAGACATTATAATAACAACCAAAAAAAATATAAAAGACATTTTACTTACATGCATCTGATGAATCCAGTCCAATGAAACCAATAGATGTTGTTCGAAGGAAACCTTGAGAGGTTGTGTGAGTTCATGGCCAGAAGGCGTGACTTATAAACAAATGTACGATCCAATAACATTGTGAGACTGAACAATAGGACCCAATGACTATGTAAATGTGGTAAAAAAACAAGAAAAAAAAAGCCAGATTGTTTTTTAGGATGGTTAAAGGTAACGTTGTAATTTTACAACAAGGGGTGCTACAGGGTTAAAGGACTGGTTGTTTACAAATAGGGTTTTTACGACAGCCACACGTCATGTCCGCTCGCGCACTCGGTCCGGTCGCGCACTCGGGCCGGCCTCGGTATAAACAGACTCGCAGGATCCTTCTCATTAGAGATGTAATCTAGCCTCAAATATTACTATTATATAACATGAATAACATTCACGATCACTGAAGGACACCACGCAGGGACTGTGATTTAAACACCAAGCTGCGCCGTGGTGGCATGGCAACCATCATAGCAACGATAAAAACATGCGTGATAACTATTAAAATATTTATCATAAGCACGAACTGGCTGAAGACTGTTGAAGCAAAGAGCACATTTCTCGCTAGAAATGGTGTCAGAATGTATTTTTATGCCCAAACTAAGTTACAAAATTATATTTTTATCTGAAAAAACAGGGAATCTCCGCCATGTTTTCCTCTCCGCAGATGGGAGCTTGAGAGTCACGTGACGTGAGAACACGCCAATGCAAAACAATGGGAGGTGGTAACGTCGTTCCAAGTGGACCAACGTTGCCATTGAACGTTTTCTGATGAGACTGGGTTGTCTTGGAAACAGATGTTACACTCCAGGGGTCTGAGAGCAGGGGACAGGATATCGGTCACCTATTTCCTTTATATCAAAGAGGCTGATCGATAAGTTTGTTTCTCTCTAGGAGGAGCTTGAAGAGGTTTGAAGTGCTGCTTTTCCTGTGTCATTAACTGTTTAACAACCCCCTCCCGAATGGGTGGGGTTAGCCAAATGTATAAATACCAACCACTGTCTTCTGTCTGGGTGCATATGAGAAACTCAACTCTGTTGTATGAATCATGCTCGAGCATTAAAGTGTGACAATACTGTAAGAGAATTGTGTCTCGTTTCCTCCTTGCTAAGGTGTGATTATTATTAATTGCCACGACAGATATGAATACATGGGATGGTTCAAACTCACCCGAGCAGCTCTAACTATAAGCACTATCAAAGAGGAACGTTTATGAGAATGAGGTGATCTGTTAATATGATACATGAGCTCTGTACAATAAATTGGTCTATCGTGGAGGTTACAGGGAGCCAATGCAGAGAAACTAACAGGACAAATGTGCTTTCTGTCGACTTCGGAGAGTACTTGGATACTTGTTACATAGAGCCTGATAAAGAAATTGCAATAATCTAGAGAAAGATGGAGTTTATGGAAACATCCGGATCAAAGACAACTCTAAGATTCCAGGGCATGCCATTGAGATTATGGCTAATGTGTGTCTGTTGTGTTTGGGGCCAAGTAGTCACCTCCGTGTTATACAGTTCTTTGCCCTTATGACATGTTACAAATCCAGCTGACTTATTGCTTTAAACAGATTTCTGTGATTAATATATTTGTTGTCTGAATGATTATGCAAATGTATGTGACCCTTCTTGTTACATGAAGACGGTTATGTGTCTTCTTCAATACAAAGTGCATGCCTGGTCCACGGACAGAACCTTGTGGAACTCGTTCTCACGGCAGCTGAAGCCAGCATACACTTCTACAGGCTGTCTTTTGATTAGATAAAGTAATCTGCTTGAAATAAATCGTAATTAAAATCCATCCGTTATTTTCTTATCCGAGATCGGGTCGTGGAGGTTTATCACTCGCCCCTCTCTCTAGCAACGCATTCCATGTAATTCAGAACTCTTATTACTTATACTTAAAAATCCTCAGTGATTCATGAAACATTAAGCTTATGGATATACGGTATATTTAGGCCCCAATGAATAAATACTTTTTGGAGGTGTGATCACTTTTCCTCTAGTATCCGCCCTCGGGCAACATTCGCCTAAAACCCCACACATTAAAACAATGTATGGGCAATCACACCGCAAAAATCTTTTTTTCAGTCAGTCAATAAAAACAACAAATACAAGTACTTATTAATTTATTTACACAATTTTAAAATACACAAATACAGTGGTATTACATGTGAGGAGCAAAGGTCATAAGGTGGGAGTGGAAAGACAAAGATTTCCCAATGATCTACAGTGAAGAGATGCTTTGTGGGACATGAGCAACCATCTCCACTGCACAGTTAAAAGCAAATTGCACAGGTGGTGACGAAAATAAGAAACCGAGTAAAGCAGACTGACAAAGTAAACTATTATCCCCATTCCCCAGTAAAGTGTACTTGCATTTATCATAGCCATCATCAGTGAGACAAATAAGTTAATCTTTTTTTTTTTTTTTTGGTTTGCTTTACAAGCCCACAGGTGAAGGACATTTTTAAAAAGCTGCCTCAGCAGGAATCTAATGGAGTGAAGCATTACCAGTCCCACCATACATCGTCATCATTATGATCATCATCCCAAACCTAACAGTTGCTCATTTGGACGTGGTGGACAGAGTAGGCACATCCTATACACAACAGAACATACATGTACAAATTAGCACTACAACCACTCTCCCCTTTAACTACAGAAAATGGCCTACAATACGTTAGGACTAGTCTACCGGATCAAGAGTTTTCTACTTATAAATCTGCAGGATTCATTGGTCACGTCAGTTGGTTCACCGCTCAAAATCAAGTTTCTTCTTTACAGACAGGAGTCGACGAGAAGAGCCACGTTTAGTTCTTGTACCGTTGGGGACTCGACCGCAAACTCCTTTCTCACAACACTGAGTCCGTTGTGCTCCCAGACCTCTTCACCTCCATTTAACCTGATGTTACCACATACTAATCCACTGACTGGATCCTCAGACTGCACAGCTCTCACGTTGATGTCCTGGTCTGAGAATTCATCAGAGCTGAATCAGGGATGGTTTTAATCCCAGTCTACCGGTTAAGCCTGATTGCATCGTTTTCAGTCTTGTACCACAACTTCCAACTATTTCTCCTTTTTAAGCAAGGCAGTAACAGTTGCAGCTACTTATGTTTTGACTATTCTGGTAAAAAATTGGTAAAACGATACATTTTACAAGCTGGTGTTTTGTTGTCGTGCCCAAGAGAGCACCCAAATGATGCCAACTCACTGCGAATGCCCTGAAGCTCAATCTGGGGGACTATCTTTGAAACACTCCGGTGATTTAGCATTGCCATTTCGTAATGTTGTGGGTCTTGCAAAAACAGATTAAGAGAAGAAATAGTCAAATCGTCAAAATTGAGAGCCAAAGCTAAAATGGTTGGAGCTCCAGTAAGACTGGATCCTATTTATCTATATTATGTAACTGGTTGCTCTGTATTCTATTAGAGAGCATCACAAGACATGTTTACCTCCGCCAAGAAGGTTGTGGTTTCGCCATTGTCAGTTTGTTTTTCAGCAGGATTGAGCAGAAACTAATGAACTGACCATTTTTTTGCTTGGTCGGAACCCGTTAAGTTTTTCAGTGTCGATCATACTTTATCGTTCCGCGAAAAGACAATTAGACATTTTCGTCAAGCAGAGATCTTGAAAGGAAATTTAGAGGACTGATATCTATGAAGATGTTTCCTACGGTAAGGCTTGACAGGGTTAAGGGGACTGTTTGTCCTTGGCGGAGGTATGTGCTCTACCGAGTTAAATTCCAGTATAAAATTGTTTTCACTGGCTGAGTAGTTATCCTGAACGAGTGTGCCTTTAAATTTGTCAGTTGTTGAGGACAAGTCTTTTTCTTAAGTTCTTGTAGTTGAGTTGTGCACTGTGAAACCATGTCATAAAAGATTGTATAATGGCACATACTCAATATGAAAGTACTTCGAACAGGATAAGGCTAGAAGTAATGAATGCGGAAATCGGCCGATTCTGGGCAAACTTACTGAAGTGCAGTTTATCGCGTCTTATCGGATTCTCCAAAACAATCATGCAAATTGATTACAAATGTTATGCTCTGTCCTACTTTTGTAAAGCTGTAAATTGCAGCAAGTATTGTTACATTGGAAAAGACAATATTTTTTATACATATATGTATGCGTGTGTGTATATATATATATATATATATATATATATATGAAACACACATACATACACACATACCCCGTTGAGCTTGTATAACCCTAAGACAGAACCACACAAACACACAAAAATCACGTCACTATGCACAAAAACGACATCTCATCCATTCAGCGTGGACAGATCGACATCCCGACTATTACACTGTTCCATTCACAGCTTTGCCAAGCAGCACGCTGCAGTCACAACCTGAAGACTGAAAGAAAATGTGCTGCATGTGTTCAGATTTAGTACAACATCCTGGTTCCAACGCACCTGAGGACAAAACCACTCATACGCTAGGATCAGATTGGAAAATAGAACATTAACGGGAGCTTTTTTCCCCATTTAAAAAACAGTGGGGGTTAATCTACCTTAAAATTTAAACCTCAAAACACCTAAAAAATGAAAAGTAAATGTTAACTTGTGGTATTTAAAGAGTCTGTCAGAGCACAAAAGAGAGCGTAGGCACTGTGCTTCAACACTGCCACGATGGATCATGCACCTTCTGGATCTTGGATTCAAAAAAGTCCCACAAACTATTTCCAATAAGTAAGAAACTCGCCTTTCTCCATTTTCAAACCCTTGTAAAGTCTGACCAGTGGAGCTGGGGTGAGAGGAAGTTTAATGATAAAGAATAAAAATGATGTAAAACCAAAGTTAAAAAAAGAAAAAACAAACAAACATGATGCCAGAGAAAAGTGAATTGATGGCTTCATCAACAATGAGGGCAAGGAGGGGGAGTGTCTCCACGTCTTCCATAGGAGAGGAAGAAGGGAGGCTGCGGCTGTTATTTTGCCAAGGTTGTTAAGGCAACCAAACTGTTCTCCACCCGCCAATCTCTCTATCACACACACAAACACACTCCTGGTGGTGCGACTCTTCCTCCGTCAAGTGAACAAGAGTGAAGCCAGACTCTTGTGCATTGGTTGGTAGTCCCCCGCGTCATTCAAGAGTCCAGTGTATGTGTAAGTGTGTGAGTGTGTAAGTGTGTCAATGTGTGAGTGTGTGAGTGTGCTGCATGTTGAGGCCTCCATGGTACATGGGTGGATGGTCGGGCTTCACCGTGGAGCTGCAGACTGGAGGCCGCTGGGCGTGACCCGGGACAGAGCCTGAGACGACAGATGGAAAATGTTGCCTTAGTTATGATGATGGAATCTAATGTCATAAAAACTCTATGTGGCACAAGAAACAGTTCAACCCCCAGCACTCTTAATGTTGGTGCGTTAGATGTGAAGCTCCAGCCCCGAAACGGGTAGAAAAAGGAATATTTCTTAAAATGTTAAACTAAACCTTTAACAATTAATAAACTCTTTGGGGCTTTTATATTTATATATACACACTGTCACGTCATGATATCAACTGATTGTTTCCAATGAAAAACAGAGGGAATACGTAAAGACTACATCATGTAGTATTCCTCTCAGGTGAGGAAATAAAGTGTAACCATGGGGACGAGGAGGTATATTTATGTTTTTTAATATATTGAGAGGGCCTGTTATGCAGGGGTGTTGAGTAAGACAGATATCATTATGTTCAGAGTGCTACAGTCTGGAAGCTTTACTGACAATTATCACATTAAAATAATTATAAAGAAATGGGCTCAATGAGTAAAAGTATAATACCAATGTGTTTTTTTTAATTCCTGCAAAGAATCATTCATTGTTTATAGATTTATTTGAACAATATCCTACTGGAAACTGAGCCCTGTGGATTTTAAAAACACTTTAACATGCTTTCAACACCATAAATGAAATTTGCCTGCTGGACTTTGGTCATATTTGAACAGTGATTGCTAACATCAGAGTTAAGTCACACAGAATGTTCGTTGTTTATTTTCTGTGATATCTGTGAATTGACATTGCAATGAAAATAATGTATTGCTTAATACCAGACATTTTCTGGGTTAATATGTACACACGCATGATTTTAACAGTCCTGCATATTAACACATGCAAATGATCTAAATAATTCAGCAGGGCTTTTTATTATTAAGGAGCCATGCTGTAATAAACAGCATGCAGCAGCAGAGATTATACAGACAAAAGAAAAGATGACTTTAGTTCAGCAAGGACCCAAAACAGATCAACTCGTTAACAGGCTTTTTTGTCTAAACTGTCACATACACCTGAATTTCTGATCATAATTGTGATGGGAAAAAACTTTTAATGACTAATGTTAATTATGACATAATCTCAGCACCTGCTTTTCAATTTTTCCTAATGACTGGTTGTTCCCCTTTCAACCACTTGGAGGAGTAGTCAGTCTACAAGAACGCATCACAAAGACAGGCACTGGCATGCAATGCTTTGTGTTTCTCCTTTATTATAACATTACAAAAAAATATGAGAGACTAATGATGTTAGATAGGGAACTGATTAATGGCCCTCTAAGAAAATGTCTCTGACCAAGAGGCTGCAAGATAAAAAACTAATGAAACAGCAGAGTGCTGCTGGGGTGTTCTGTTCATCGTCCAGATCCACACTACCAGTGTGATGGTAGGAGCTGAACTTGAACTCTTCTGTCCATCTCTCTTATGTTCTTCTGATGTTGCAAAACTGATGTTTGGCTGCTTCACATTGGTGATTCATTTACGATTGCAAAATGAATTAAGAAAAGGGAACAAACATTTTGTACAAGTGAAGTTATCCTAAACACTGTGTAGACACTGTATGTTCCCTTCTATATATGGTTCCTCCTTTTTGCATGAGTCCATATTTGGCACAGAATATTTCACATTCCTGCTGAGGAGTATGTAGCTTGATTTGTCAGAACTAGTATAGATTTAAAAAAGTTATTTTCTGGATGCGTGTATGTGTGTGCGCACATGTGCCTGTGTATTCATTACCTGTGAGGTGGACATACGGGATGTGTCCTGGCGCCCCGTCAAGTCTGAGGAAGAGATGTTGACAGGCGCTCCGCGATGAAGACGCATGCTCACTTTCCTCTCTTTCTCCAAACCTGAGAGACAGAGTGGTCTGATTATTATGATCAGGGGAGGGGAAAGCCTCGAGTGCGGTGGCTTAGTGACTGTGCATTAATTCCTTTAAATAAACTCAATCAGAAATTAAAGAAAAGAGAGGGGTAGCTGAAAGTGAAGTTGCACAAACAGATGAGAAATAAAGAGACACTTGACTTGAAGTGTAAGTGCTGCTTAAGAATACAGAGCTCCAATCAGATAAAGAAACTAATCATAAATAACTTGTGTCTGGAAGCACTGACCTGTGTGTGAGGTAGGGTTCAGCGGGGAGGGGGCTGCGACGTCCTGAGTTGCCCTGGCTCTTCCTGAGGCTGATGCCATGCCCCTGGCTCCAGGGTTCCTACTATGCCTCAGCCTCTCTTCCCGCTCTCGACGCTCCCTCTCTGCATCCTCCACAGCCCTGTTTGCCCCCTGACACATCAGAACACAGAGTTATAAGTCTGAGACAGGGTCACTCTAACACCCAACACACATCTGGGGCCTGCTCCCAATGAGCCAATGTTTTGCTTTACAGCAGCCTTCTGACAAAGTCAAGTCAGGTATTTCTTTTTTTGTAAACATTAGCAGGAATGCTGTTGTTCTAGCTCCATCTAGATCACATGACAAACAATCAATTGCGAACCATCTACAAATAAAAACCATGCAGTGACTTAAAGGGATAGTTCCCCGAAATGTTTTAATTCACTCATTATCTACTCGTCACTATGCAGCTGGTGAGTAGATAATGAGGGAATTTTCCTTTTTCAGTGACCCTTTAAGTCAGAGAGTGAAAGAAATCACATCAATGTGTTAACAACTTACAAATTTGAGCATGTTCCAGTCGAAGACGTAGTCGTAAGAGAAGCCCTGGCGGTGGAAGAGGTTCCTGAAGAGCTGGCGGAGATACGAGTAGTCTGGTTTGTCGTCAAACCGCAGTGAACGGCAGAAGTTCAAGTAGGTGGCAAACTCGGCTGCGGAGACAAAGAGGACGACATCGTTCAAAAACAGACAACACTCCACACGGACTCCCTGATCCAAAAGCAGTACTTAGTCTGAAGCTCTAAAAAATGAAGGGGCACTATCAGAAAAATTCCTATTGAAACTCATGAAAGGTACGAAGAAGGGTCAAACATACATGGGTAGCCTTTGCAGAGGACCTCAATGGGTGTGGACATTTTCTTCTCACTGATGCGTTCATACTTCTGCCTCTTGGTGGCTGCTTTGAGACCTTGCCAGGGCAGAGAGCCCAGGTTGAAGTACATCAGGACGTATCCCAGGGACTCCAAGTCGTCCCGTCTGGACTGTTCTGTAGACAGATGGAGAGAGACAAGGGAGAATCACATCATGGTTTCAAAGAGTGATTTAGCCAATCATGGCAGAAGTCAGCAGATGTCTCACCAATGCCCAGATGGGTGTTTATAGAGGCGTAGCGGGCTGTGCCGGTCAGGTTCTTGTTCTCGCGGTATGGGATGTGCTGGTGCGTGCGGGCATCACGGTATTTCTTGGCCAGGCCGAAGTCGATTATGTAGACCAGGTTGCCCTTCTTACCGAGCCCCATCAGAAAGTTGTCTGGCTTCACATCTCTGTGAATGAAGTTCTTGGAGTGGATGTATTCGATGCGGCTGATCTAGAGGACACGATTTGATGTCAGGGTTAACAGAGTTCTGATGTGAAATACATTTGAACTGAAAAAAACTTGAGACTTTGGACCATGTTTGGCCAATCCAGAGCTGCGTGGTGGATTTGCAGTAAGGCTGTCAGCTCGAATGGATTTGACATAATTTGACAATCTAATATTGTCAAGTTGCCAATACCAGCATAGCTCAACCAGGCCTCTTAGAGTTTTGCTGTCCTGGTAATCGCCGGATGTGCGATACTTTGATAAATTTGGTCTTTTGTATGATGAATAATACCCAAATTCCCATATTGTACAATACTTTCATCTTTTTGTGATGTGTCAGGAGGTATAATCAGTGTAGTAAAATATTGATCCTACATCAATGTTTGGCGATGTACCTGAATACGGATCGTGCCTGTTTTTTACACATCTCTCCTCATGTGACTTATTCCACGCCTATACCCGTTGATCTATTGTTTGATATGCATTTTAGGAAATTATTATTTATAAAAAATCATTTGTTTGCTTATCGTTTCAATTTTTAAGCCTCTAGTACAATACTTTAACATCTGCAACGCTGCTTGTCCCATGTATCATGTTGCAAGGACGTGAGAAATTCCTGTAGAATGTTACAGAAGATGAGGACTATTGTCTGAGTGAGACGAGCCTCCACATTAACCAACACATCAGGAAACCCTCTTGCCGTCTTCTCCTCTCGGGTACTCACCATCTGGTCGGCCAGCAGTAGGACTGTCTTGAGGCTGAACTTGCGGGAGCAGAAGTTGAACAGATCCTCCAGACTGGGCCCCAGCAGCTCCATTACCATCACATTGTAGTCACCCTCAGCCCCACACCACTTTATCGTTGGAATACCCACTGGAGGACAAGACGGAGCAGAAAAACAGAAAGTGGTTACATTTGGTTCATCTTTATTAAGTCCTCTGTTTAAGTTAACAAAACACATTCAGTTTTAAAAAATTTGTAGTAATCAGAAATTGGGACTTCTTGATTTCAAGTAAATACTTCTTCCTGCGTGTCTGCAGAAGCTGGACGACACCAGCAGTCTCCGCAGGTGGCAAAGGAAAACAGAAGATCCAAACTGTCATTACAAGTGTCCTGATTAACATGTAACAATTCTTTGGTCTTCAAACGAAAATAGCCGTACCCAGAGGTGAAGCTAAATCAGAACCTTCCAAACACAAATGATGCAGGTTTCCTCTCCGTCATCCACAGTGTCACTCAACTGTAATAACTTAGTTAATCTCATTTAGATTAAGGCGAAATGTGGCACGTCTTTTTATCTGGGTTGGTATTTGTTAACTTGTATGACACAGTTTTAAGAGTAGTTCTTATACTTACTAGTCACAACCTTGTTGGTGAAAGGCAGGAGTTTGTTAAAAGCTTTTATAAAAATGGCCCAAGGTTTTTATACAATTATTTATTCAATGCTGAGAGCAGTGACTGCTAAACTACAATTATGTTTGCCCACAATGCTCTCGAGAGGAAAGTGTATGAGAATCTTTAAAGATTTTATTACAAAATAGAATGTAAAATAGCAAATCAAAAGTATAAGAAAAAGATTCTTGAATAAATTAATAGTCAGAGGTCAGGTAATATTATTCAAACCACCTGATTCAGCAGAAAGTCTAACAGAGTTTTGTCATATCTCACAGTGAAAAAAATTATAACGTGGCATGTTATATTGGTCAATTCAATCTTCTGCAAACCACGCTTAAGATAAGGCTGTGACACACGCACACACACACACACACACTTGTTGAGGCAGAGGCCAGCTGGTTTAGTAGTAGCTGGTAATTATCAGACGCTGCCAAGACGAAGAGGGCATATGCCATTTCCTTCTACAGGCAGACAGCAACAAAATGCTGCTGCTCAGCACCTACCACTGCACTACACACAGTGCACCAGCTATTTATATACATATGAACCAAAATACATCCATCTGTCTGGGTCAGCCACCATCTCGATCCTCCCATGCTGGAACAAAAATACAGTTGCATGCGTGTGCACAGTAGTCCTTACAAAGAGAAACCACCTCTTCTACATCTACATGCTCTGGGGAGTGTTAAAGTCCACAAAACACTTTAGGAGTTTCAGGGGTAATGAGTGTTTAGTCCAGGCCACCTCGTCTTCAAAAGTAACAAAAAAAGGAAAAAAGATAAAATGCCTCCATGCTGCTCATGTGGATTCATCCAAGTGTCCGCAAGCCCCAGCATTCATACTTGACCCGAAACCTGCAAGTTTAAACGGCGTATTACGCCTAAATGCCCACTATCGGAAGTAGCCATGCTAGAGGATGTAGCCACAGTGTGACCAAGGGCCATTGAATGCACCTCATAGGAAGATATCAGAGGACATTAAGCTAAAAACAGTGTGTAAACTATGCTGTTTCAAGTCAAATATGAATGTTTTCTTTACGTATGAAGAAGCGGGTACAATTGGCTTAAATTCTATTGGATTCGGCTGCAACACTGTTTACCCCAGAGAGTCCAGAAGTGTTTTGTGGACTCAAACACTTCACCCACCCTCCATCACCATAGTGGTGAGTAGATAATGAGGGAATTTAATTTTTTCCGTGAACTAACCCTTTAAAGATAAAAGAACTGTAATGGGACAAAGAATACATGAAACCTCTAAGGAGATCTTCTGCCTATTGCATTCCATCTTCAATTTGTCAAAAGTTGACTAAACCTTGACTGAGGCTAAATTCATGTGAATACATTGTGGTCCTACTTCAGAATTTTCTTAAACAAAGACTACAGTAAATGCTGCTCAGTTTGAGAACTGCAGGGTTAAGTTTACGTCTGGAAGGGTAGAAACAAACTTTTGAAAGCAATGATGCAGACAAACATGCTTGCATCCTGATTGAGTATTTTCAATCACAATCCATTACTTTATATTATATCATGTGACCCTTTTCTGAAAGCAAACACACAGACAAATGGAATCAGCCTCAGCAGTCGTGAATGCAACACAGATAACAAATAAGTGTTGCTGACCTTGTTTACCTTGCTAGCTGTTGAGCCAGTAACATTCATCATTTTATAATTATACGTGCAGGTGAGTCATTAAGAGAGCAATCTGTAAAAATGCCTCTGGGCACAAAAACCTTCATCATAGCAAGTCTATCTGAGGCCTTCATATTGACTGAGATTATTTCTAAAACGGTACTTAAAATGACTCGGTTTTCATTCTTAAATAAAAACATAGTAGTGTAGCCTGGGGGGGTTGTGAGGGTTGATCGTTTTGATTGGCCAGGGAGTCACTTTCTGGAACATGCATGCAGCATACGCATGTGCAACCAAGAAACTAAAATCACAGAAACCAAAGTGGATAACAGTTTACAAGATCTCATGTTTCAGTTTATTATGAAACAGTAGAGGGACAAACTAGGGAAACCCAAGTGTGTACATGCACTTAGCCTCAACAAATAGTGGCATTTGGGTTATTAACTGTTTTTACATTATAAATAAGCTGTGTTCTGCATGTCCCCATTTCATATAGATGTCATGCTCACTCTATCACACCACATCTCCTGTTGCAGTTTTCCCCGAGGTTCTACACTGACCTCATACAGGGCGTTGCTGGAATTCAAACGATTTCGGTGGAAAAAACAAAGAAGATCTTGTAGCGATAGAGAACTCTAAATACCTCAATATGTTCAGTGGCAACAAACATCTATAGTTTTCTAATGATTAACAATGACGGATGGATGTTGGCTTACGTTTTACACTGCTTGTGAGGAAGTGTGGAGTTCTTAGTTCATACAAACAACGTGGCAGGATGTGTTGTGTAGATTGAGTGTTACAGTATAAATTACCTCCACCCTGCATCATCTTGTAGATCTTGCTCTCTATGTGGAGCTGTGGGTGTTTGGTCTTCACACATTCCAGTTTGATGGCGACCTCCTCCCCAACTGAGATGTCAGTACCTAGACAAAGACACAGACAGGCATATTTAGTCTTTATTATATTTATCATTGCATATAATAATCGAATGTAGGTATGTAACATATTCCGAACAGCAGCATGGGAAAGCCAGGGGAGCACTGTAGTAGGTCAGTAATTTGATAAATGTTAAGACATTTAAAATTTGACTTTGTCAACACTTTGTATTAGGCTGCCTCTCACAGAAATAAACACATACAAATCACTTGGGTGGGGATTGAAGTGGTGAAGGGTGCACAGGCATATATGGTGGTTAACACAGCACAACCAGCCAAAATGAAAGAGGATATCAACAATGTGCACTATATGTAACGCGCTCTTCTTTCATGTATCGACTTGCATGTGCAGCCCAAATTCCTCACAGCTGTCATTACAATTTCATCCAACTCCGACAAGGGGATTTGGTGAATTGTCTGTCTGAGTCGACTTCTTGCTGCTGCTCCATGTGATCAGGCAAATCCCTGCTTCAACTGATTCCTTCCAAAATATGGTTATGGGGTCCAGTTACCTCCACACACACACAGCAACTGGACACGAGGTTACGTAATTGCATTACACGCACACTAGCATAAACGCACACTCAGAGCAGCTGTTTATCATGTAGGCTAACAGCAGCACCAATGGAGCATCATTGATTTCTCTGTATGATGTAATCTAGGTGGGCTAAGCTGCACTGATCAGGGCGGGGCATGAAATCAGGACCATGACCCCAACTAACTGATCAGTGTTCCAGCTTCAGCTATCGAGCTCTGTACACAGGCACAAAATGCACACAAGTTTTTGTAGATCAACTGAAAATCTCATTGAAAATGTTCTGCAATTATTTATTCATCACATTAAGATTGCTGCTCACACTTGTACATTTGTTGACCTATTCTGTTTGATATACAAGCAATGGTCAGTACATGGAGTAAACATATTAAGGCTGACAGAGTCCTGATCTGATACCAGTGCTTGTATAATGTTTTTTAACAGTGGTATGCTACTAACCCTGTATGGTAGTGAAGAGTGATATCATCTTTTTATGGTCTGGCTCTTGTTAAACCCTTTGAAAGACATTCCCAGAGTGAATGCCATAGAACTACTGCTATTATATAGTTTGACATTAACCGAATAACCGTTGGTGTTTTTTGGTAAAACAGTGTGTACATTTTTTTTCGTGAGTGCAGCTGCTGGCAAAACATGTTAGGACACATCCCTCAACACAGGTTCAACATGAAGAAATAATAATGAAACAATACGAGCACAAAATGAAGTCTCTAATTAAAGTAATTCTGAAATGTCACTAGGAGATTCACATCACAGATTTGGGCAGCCTGTCAAGACGGAGGCTGTGATGTAAAACAAGTAGGACCAGGCACAGAATGACAACAATCCCCTTTCCAAATACTGTAACAGCATACTGAGAGAGGTATGAGCCAGCAGATGCAACATATTATTTACTTTGTTTGTGTTGAACCTGAACTGCAAGACCTACGGTTCAGGGAGTATTTCTGAAATGTTACCTAATCAGTTTTCCTTAATTAGGTCTGGCTTATGTCCATAAAATTGAAATCTGGACATGTTTCAGAGTTTGCCTTTCTCATATGAAGAACGTAGCAGAAGATTGTCCGCACATCGGTCATCTTCCTATCCGTGTATGGCTCCTCCATTTCATCCTCAGGCATTTGTAAATTATAATTTTTTTTTGCATAGGTTGGATGTTAATAACATCCGCCCAATCACTTGCAGAGACGTTTCCAGTATTTTCCTGATGTATTATCAGTTAAACATATTCTGGACATTTTAGTCTGGGGCTGGTAGGGAAAGTTCTGGAAAACGTGCAGAATAGCTGACTCAAACATTTGCATTCTTACATACAGCCCCTCCAGAAAATTTCAAGGAATTGTCTGGACTTGTCTGGAGAGCATGTCTGAAAGCATCATAACTGTGAGAAGATAAGAAAAACTACTGAAACAAACCCTGGGAATCGGTTGGATGAGATGACGTCGACATAACCACACAATAACTTCACACAACATCAAGCCACAAAGCTCCACAAGTAGAATAAGTGAAAGGCAGCACAAAGATGCCTCATGAAAACTGAGTCACCAGCAGTATAAGTTTGAGCATGTCTTAAGTCAATGTTATTTTAACAGCCCCTGAACAACTTCACTGTAAGCCTTATTTGCAAAATTGGACCCATCCCTGTTAGCATACACTGCTGCAAGCGTTTCAGTTTACTGAGATACAGTTCACACTGCAACTGTTAAAACAAATTCACTTTTTGTTCAGCACACTCTGAGCTTTAACATATTTAGTTTGAAACCAAATGATTAGACATTAAAGGGTATCTGCTCTTTCTATACCGACGTTAATCTACTCATTGCACTGTGGAAAACAGAGAGTCAGGTTAAAGCCATTGTCGTTGGCTCTGCCAGTGCTGTTGAAATGGTATGACATGTATGAGAAGCACGGTTAGGATTCAATTAAAAATTGTTTACACAAATAACTGAAGAGTCTGCAGTGATAAATAGTGATGCTTTGTTATTTCTTAGTTGTTTTTTTTTTACCAAATATAGTGTATGTAACCAAAGCAAATACAATATGTTAATTGGTGAACTATAAACGGTACTGGAATATGGATTTGTTATCTTCGATTGGACGGAATCAGAGAAAATGCTTCCAGCTGTTTCCAGTAGGGATGGGCATAATTAATCGACGATCGATTAATTGATCATTAAGAATTTCGTCGATGAAATAATTTTTTCATCGAGAAATTCGCTAATTACACATTTGACCACGGGGGGCAGTGTTTGAAAAAAACGGCACAGTCCTACTCAGTTACCTGCGACTGGCTGCGAGGTACCGTGTAGTTCCATTTCCAAGTAAACATGAAGAGGTCACGGCGAAGTGTTGCATGGGACCATTTTGAGTTAAAAAATGACTTGGTTCACTGCCAATACTGCGAAGCTATCCCAGAGGCTGGGGGAGACAAGGAGCCTGCGTTGTCTGACACGGACGAGGGGAGCGCAAACACCGGAGCCGCGGCCAGGCTAGCCAAGTTAGCACGGAGCTACCTGTGTATCACGGCGACGTCAGTCCCCTCAGAGCGGGTTTTTTTGTCGGCTGGACTGACGGTCACCAGGCTGCGTTAGCGTCTGACCCCGGGGCATGTTAACATGCTCATCTTTCTCAACAAAAATCAGTAGGCTGGTGCTGAAGTTGTATGTGAGTTACTGGTTATTTTTATGAAGCCTTCTCGACTCGGTACCTTGTTTGATAGTTTTGAGTTACATTTGGCAAAACCTGTCAGACCTAAGTATTATATATTTGTAGTTGTTGTTGTTTAACATTATGTTTTTTTTATATTATTATCATTTTATTTTGGAGAAAAATAAACGAGGGTCAGTTGTGTTTAGTAGCACCGGCTTCTAGCTGTCGGCTCCGCTGCTTAAGATTACGGCAGCGCATATTTTGTTCATCTTGTAATAAAGATCTCAATGAGGAAACACGCTTTTTTTCTCCACTGCTTTTTAATGTAGCTTATAAATAGTGAATTTTTTTACTTGAAAATATTAATGATTAATCGAAAATGTCATTAACTCTCCCGACGATCGACGAAGACAATTTAATTGAACGCCCATCCCTAGTTTCCAGTATTTAGGCTAGGCTGACAAGAGCTGATAGTTGGTTAATTATTCAATAAACCAAAAACAGATTTTTCAAACAAACCTGTTAAACATTTGATGGTTCTAAGTTCTCAAGTGTCAATCTGTTCTTGCTTGTCTCAAATTGGATTCCCAGGTTGGAAGGTTGTTGGGACAGAAAAGGGAGAAAATGGCACGAACATGTTAACCGTTTGTGTTTCATAGATCAAAAAAAGATCACTGGATTAGAAAATAATGAAATTAATTGTTAGATGCAGCTCTAAAGCTAAACAGCTGTAAGATTGAGATATATATAAAACATAGTAGTGGAAACTATCAAAATTCATAGCATACAAAATTTGCCAAAAACATGCAATGCCACAAGAGGGAAGGTAAGTGGGATGCATTGGTTTTACTCAAGTGTTGGGAATAATCCAGTTTAGGGGGTTTGGACAGAGAAACACCAGCGTTCGGATTTCTGCAACTTGTTTTAACATCACCCTCTAGATCAGACCAGATGAAGCAACAGACGACTGAACAGCAGAGTTTTGAGGAAACACATCCTGACTCAACCACGTGACTAACTGCTTACGCACACTAGAGCGCTACTTAGTCGTTAGGGTCTTGTAAAAACCTTTGAGATTACTAGCTATTCTACCAGTTTGGTTTATTTGAAGGGCCCAATATGAACCCTGTCACAGCACATAGAGTACACAGATTCATTCAAAGAGCTGAGCTCATCTCCCTGCCTGCCAATAACACACCACCACTCTCACCAATACAAGCACAACCTGCCACTAAGCCAGCCCGATACACCAAGCTGCTCACACGTCACTGTTATTAGCGTGTTCACACACACACTGCGTGGGATATATACGTGTTCTGTGAAACCGAACATTTACCAGAGAGTGACAGATCATATACATCCAGTGTCAAACTTTCATTTTCTTTGGACGTTCGCTTTGTCATATCTTCCCTGAGATTGACCTTTGTTATAATTATATATCTTGCATACTAAGTGTAAAAAAAAGATGTACTCTGAGCACATTGTACTGTGACCCAAGCACAGGATGGGTCAGGCACTTCGATTTGAAAGAACCACGCTCTGTTCTGGCTTGTTTACAACGTTGCGTAACCTTGGTCCCAGCCGCTTGGAGGGGAGAGGACACAGAGTAAAGAGAAAACACAAAGTGATTATGTAAGCAGCTGGCAGCTCTCCCCGTCAATCCAAACAACAGGTCATGTGGAAGACAGACTGGATCCAACTAATGCTTTAATCAACTTTCCCTCTGCTCGTGTTTTGAAAAGAAACAATAGTTTATCATGTTACCCAGAGGAGTTTCTGATCAATTGGTACAACTTCATGCTTGTATTGCTCATATAAACACATCCAATATATAGATGTGGGTAGGAACCTAACTAACCTAATTTCTTTAAAATGCAAAAAAACAGACAAACTCACAAAAAACTGACAAACTAGCAACCCTGGAATAAAGTATAAAGTTGATCCTCAACAGACACCAGGAAGCCAAAGTTCTTAACTGCCCAAACACTTCCTCCCATGTAGGGGGAACTGAAGTTTGATCTTGCAAAGTAATGCAAATCCAAGTGTTACTGTATAAACTAAAAATCCAAGTGTTCGGAATTCTAACCGCCAATGTTTTACATTTTGCTGAACAAAATAAGGTGGTCGACCCCTCAATGCTAACAACCATATATTTCCAGATATAAAATATAAACAAACATCTATATTTCATTTTTGTATTATATTTAAGTCAGTGTCAAAAGCCAGAGCCGGGTATTGCCCTCTACAGGTTAATTAGATGTCAGTGATGAAGTGTTCAGTGCACAGCCTGTAAAAGCTCTTCATTTATTAACAATGTCCCTACTCTCCTGTTGTTCAGATGACCAAAGCTTAAGCTCAGAAATGTGATCAGCTGTTCTCAACCACTGTTACCAGGAGCTGTGGACCTCAAATATGATGACCCCATAGGATGCATTGAATAAAAGGTGGCAGGGCTCAGTCAGGTAAATGTGCATGTTCTGATTAGATCACTTCTGATTGTTATTTTTACAGCCACATTTTCACCTTAAAATGCAGAGCTCAGTTAACATGCACTTCTCCTGATAATCCGTGTCCAACATCGGTACAAACTCATACTGAGGGCCTCAGTAAGAGTCGGCACATCCAATCAGTCATTACATATACCACAGATTGAATAGGGGACAGCCGTAGGCCCTTTGTAGATAAAAACGAATTTATGAGCAGGCACTGAAAAAGGAGCCAGAGAGCTTCATTTGTTCAAACTTAATTGGAAAAGGACCCAAAGCGAGCCCAGTGGACATTCTCATTTGTTTAAAACCATATTAGTTTTAGAGGAAACTCTCAAAAGGTCGACATTAATCTGTGGGAACTTCCTGAAACCTCTCGATGAAATACTCCTTTATGTGAACTGTCCTACTCGAAGCAGAAGATCGGGAAGTCAAGCGGCCTGTTGTATTCAGAGATCAGCTTGAGCAGCTCCATGTTATTTTAGACTCGAGCAGTAAATAGCAAAGCCTGTGTCCTGCTCGGATCTTCTGTTTCTGGACTGCTGCTGCCTGACGGTGATTAAAGGCAGAGAGAGACGAGAGACTCATATTAGCTAGTTAATAGCTGATAAAGGGATTAGCTCCACAGCAGCCGTCAGCTCCCATACAGGTCGTTACCAACGCTTCCTTTGGACACTTGTTATGACGGACACAGAGTAGAGTAGAGCACAATGGACAAAGACACCGCTTATTGTTATTTAAAACAGCAGACTTTTCGTTACAGCTAGATGCTAACTTGGTAGCTTAGCATCAAACAGCTGATCGACCAGCAGCGTCTTTTGGGAGAAACCAGGGAAACAAGGAAACGGTCAGAGCTCCGAGCTGCTGCTGGAAAATGACACAAACAGCAACAGGACGTCAGGTGTGTTTGGACAACGACTCACCCAGGTATATGTCTCCGAATGACCCGCTTCCGATTTTCCTGCCCAGTCTGTATCGGTTTCCTACTCTCAACTCCATGGTGGGGCCAGCTGTGGTCGGCTAGCAAGCTCACTCGCTAGCTCGAAAGGTGAAAAGGAAATGTTGAGGTTGAACGCCCCGGTGTCTAAAAGCAGAACAGGCCGAACCGAGCGGCTCCTCGACAGATCCGCTGTCTTCTCTGTGTTGTCTCCGGGTAGGCTCCGCTCCCGCAGTCTTTCGCCACTTGTTTTAAAATGCTGCGAAAGTCATCTGGCGGTAATACGGGGCTTGTTGGAAAGGTCGAGATGTGAACTTGATGCTCCCGGTGGTTTGGACACGATGGGACGTTAAATGTCCGCGGATGAAGACGGATTTTGAGGCGCTACGGTTCAGGGCTGGGCTCGAACGGTCTCCCTTTTGATGCTGTCTCTTCTCCCTGTCAGCGTCCTGATCATCCGCCGTCTGCGTCAACGTCACTTCCGTGCTGCGTGACGCCGGTGCAAAAGAGCGTTTTACCGTAGAGCTGCCGACAGACACCGGCGTCAGTAACAGCACAGTGTTTCCAAGAAAGAGAACTTTGACTGTATCTACCCACCTACTACCTACCTACATACTTAGTTCAAAAGCTGAACGCACATTTTGTATATATTTCATATTTTCATTTTAGTTAAATTATATTTCTACTCTTGCATGGAGCTATTGTAACAAACACAATTTCCCCCTGGGATCAATAAAGTATTTCTGAGTCTGATTCTGATAAACAATGGTACCTCATTCGTTCAGTCTGACTTTAACAGACTCTTTTTCACATGCTGCTATTAAAGTGAACATCTGTGCACTAAGACGTACACCAGCTGCTGATGGTCACTAACATCCGCTAACCTCAGCTACTGGTAGACACAAATTAATGCGGTAGAATGTACAAGGGATGTTCTCCATCTTGTCCTATGTTCTAAAAAGGGACAGTGTTTAGTTTAAAAAGGCATAGAGGTAATGATGTCTGATATACTGAGCGGGTCACATGGCTTTCATAGTGCTGCCATACGGGCCAGTCAGATTTATATTTAGCCTCAGTGTACCCTGTATCGTTGATCACAAGGCCAAAACACTTGATGACACTAAGGTGCACAACTGCACTCCTTTTAGAAGTTCTGATAATAAAATAAATATGTATAAAATAGGCCAGCACATGTGGGGTGTTGATTTGCTTTTGCCTCAAAGCATGTCTCCCGGTTCGAATCCCTGCACTTCATGTGTTTGCAGGGGTTTTCTCTGTGTTCTCTAGCTTCCTCCCACAGACCAAAAACATGCAGATTGTGGTTAGGTTAATTGGAGACTCTAAATTAATTGTAGATGTGATTGTGAGTGTGCATGTTTGTGTCTGTATGATGACGCTGTGATACAGTGGCAACCTGTCCTGGTTGAACATAGCAAATGAAGCCCAGATTGTATTTTGCCATATATCTTCCTGGGCTCAGTGCCCGTTGTTGTTGTTCCATAGTTTTCTGCTGGGGACCAATCTCTTCAAAATAAAAGTGTCTGGTTCTGCACAATAACAAAAGAGTGTTTCCTTTGTCCAGCTGGCCTCGGTCCATTCTCTCATGGGCAGCTGAGTGCAAACAGATAGAAAATAAACACAGTAACTAAATAAAGGTCATGCAATATGGGGTATAAACTTGGCTTCATCTCAAGCTCTTTCGTTTAAAATGGAAAAAAAAATGGTTAAGGGTTATTTTCATTAAAGATTTTGTCTGTAATTTTTGAAACAATAAGTTATAACATGAGTATTTTAAAATTCTATTCAAGCAAATTTTGTTGGATTTTTATGTTTTTTCCTAAAATTATTTTTTGAAAATGGTGCTTTTATTGTGAAGGATTAAGTCCGGAAAAGGCTTTGCAATTGCCGGTGTGACACTTTTCCATTTCCTTGTTTCAACTGACATTTCCGTCGGGATTCAGCGGAATGTGGTAAAATGTCTGTGACTGCGGAAGGAAACAAAGTGTCCGGAAGAAGGAGACGAGAGGACGGAGAAAAGAGCGATGGTATCAGCGGGAAGAAGGACAGACCAGAACCCAGCCGGTACTGTAGCTCCTCACTTCCTTCACAGCCTCATACAAATTAAACTGAGCCAGAGTGAACGATTCTTCTGTAGCTTTAATGTTGCAGGTTCGTCATGAGATGCTTAATTATCGACAGCTGCACAGGAAGGTTGCCGACAATCAACGAATGTCACTTAACGAACTTTTTCAGCCACACAGTTCTGTAAACACAAAAATTGATGATGGTGAGTTCCATTCAGCTGCATCAGTTTTACAGTACTGGGGCTGCAAGGACTGCAAGGACTGTCTCACTGTAAGGACCCAGCTGTAAGGTCTCACTGTAAGGTCTCACTGTAAGGTCTCACTGTAAGGTCTCACTGTAAGGACCCAGCTGTAAGGTCTCACTGTAAGGTCTCACTGTAAGGTCTCACTGTAAGGTCTCACTGTAAGGTCTCACTGTAAGGTCTCACTGTAAGGACCCAGCTGTAAGGTCTCACTGTAAGGACTCACTGTAAGGTCTCACTGTAAGGTCTCACTGTAAGGTCTCACTGTAAGGACCCAGCTGTAAGGTCTCACTGTAAGGACCTCACTGTAAGGTCTCACTGTAAGGTCTCACTGTAAGGTCTCACTGTAAGGACCCAGCTGTAAGGTCTCACTGTAAGGTCTCACTGTAAGGACCCAGCTGTAAGGTCTCACTGTAAGGTCTCACTGTAAGGTCTCACTGTAAGGACTCACTGTAAGGACTCACTGTAAGGTCTCACTGTAAGGACTCACTGTAAGGACCTCACTGTAAGGACTCACTGTAAGGTCTCACTGTAAGGACCCAGCTGTAAGGTCTCACTGTAAGGTCTCACTGTAAGGTCTCACTGTAAGGACTCACTGTAAGGTCTCACTGTAAGGACTCACTGTAAGGTCTCACTGTAAGGACCTCACTGTAAGGACTCACTGTAAGGTCTCACTGTAAGGACCTCACTGTAAGGACTCACTGTAAGGTCTCACTGTAAGGACCCAGCTGTAAGGACCCAGCTGTAAGGACTCACTGTAAGGACTCACTGTAAGGACTCACTGTAAGGTCTCACTGTAAGGTCTCACTGGGACACGAGCTGAACAGAGTGTTCTTTTCCTACCATGACAAGTCACAGTGGCACTTCACACTGAAGTGCAAACTCAACTAGCCTTGTACTACACACATCAGTCCTGTGTGACAAAGAGTTGCTTCCTTCCAGGGGCGGTTGTAGTGGTCTTGCAGGCCCCGGGTCAACCAGTGAGAGGCCCCCTTCTCCATTGTGCTCTTAAAGATCATAAGTATTGATTCAAATGACCTCCGGGTAAAATCCAGAGATTTGGTTAAGGAGTTTACCCAGAGTCTGCCTTTCACACATTCACAACGCAGCGGGAGGTTTCTGCACAGATGAGTTCACAACAGCATCAAATCCTCCACATTATTCATGTGAAAGCTGGAGCAGACATAGGCAGGAAGTAACGTCTTAACTCTGCCGCGTAGATCAGGTTATCATGTTTACAGCAACACAATACCATCAGATTCCCATCCTTTTTTTTTGCCCCCCCGCACCCCCGGACTAGTTTACCCTGCTGCCGCTGTCGCATAGCTGTTTGGTTGAGTTGAAGCAGGATAGTGAGATAACGGTCTGCACCATTATCTCTTTTAAAAAACGTTTTTCTTCATTTCTTGGTGGTGGAAGGACGCATTTTCTAGCCGCATTTAAAAGACCCTTCAAAGTGGGACAGCCTAGTCCTTCCGCTGTGACGCAATCGGTCTTGAAATGTCGCCTCTGAAGGATGCAGCCCCTGAATTGAGACACAGCGCTTAACCGCCATGATCAAAGCATACTGTTCAGAATGACCACATTTATAGGCAATCTAAAATGTAGTCATAGTTTAAGACTTTATCTAAATTTGTCTTCCGCCTTGAATATTTGCTCTGTATCTATATTTTGGAAGTTATCAAAAGTGTCGTTTTGTAATTTTTTTCGAAAATGTCATCAAAAAGTCAAGTAGCCTGTGGAAAAACATCAATCCAGATAAATTACTGCTCAAGCTCCTCTGTGCAATACAACAAATGAATGAACCTCATATGGTGTCTATGTCTGCTTTTACTTCACCAGGTTGGAGTCTTGCTTGGATCAACCCATGGATTCAAGCAGTATCCATGAAGTTGTCCAGTATACAGCCTCGCAGCTAGCAGGTCAGGTGACTACACCACCACGTCTTCATTAAATCTGAGCTGCAGTTGATATCTTGCTGTCCAAACTTCATTTAACGTGATATTTCCTATTCTTTTCCAGCCAAACATTATGATGCTGACACCTACGAGCCAATCAGCTCTGGTCTTCAGACTCTAGAGGAGCTTCTGACATGGAAACGAAGCGAGGCAAACCCTTTCAATGTGGCGGCCGTCCCTCTGGCAGCTCGGGAGCCCCCCCTGGCCAGTAGTCCACGTCGGACGCTGGTGTCTCATGACATGATGGGCGGCTACCTAGATGACAGGTGTGAATTTATAAGGAAATAACAAGCCCCACAAGGAAACATTTTGTTTCAGCTCATTTCTCATGTTTACAAACTCAACACAGTTCACAGTGAGCTGAAAGGATATTTCAGGATTTAGGGGCTTTACATGGCACTATACCTAAATTAGGGAGTAAGCACTACACGGCCCAAAGTATGTGGACGCCTGGATGCAACGCTTGTTTAAACAGCTATTCGATCCTGGAACCTTGCTGCAGGGATTTGCTCCCCGAAAGTCAGCTATTGATATTAAAGTTAATGAGACCACTGTGCTCCCCAAAGACCACCCTAAGTATTTGGTAGGTCTTTGTCCTAGTCCATTAGGTTTCAACTCATGGGACAAACTGTATGTCTGTGTCCTGATTCAGGGGCCACAGCCTTTGGAGGCTGCATGTGGAAGTTATGAGTTATGACTCAGTGAAGTCCGTGTGCATGTGTCCCTTAGGTGCACTCTGACTGTGTCATCATAACATGAGCCATATGCCTAAATAAAGCCACTAATTAAGACTATAAATACTACAATTGTTTCCCGGATGGATTATGCTGCTCGTTTTAGCCCTTGGGTCGATGATTCATACATGATCATTCATTTCTAATTAGGCTTTCCTCGATTTTATTTTGTTCCTGCTGCCCCATTCATGTTCCATAATGCCATGTCATCCTGTCTTCTGTCGTTGAGGTTTGTCCAGGGGACAAGTGTCGAAGATCCGTATGCCTTCTACCACTGGCAACACATTGATATTTTCAACTACTTCACGCACAACATGGTGACTATTCCTCCTGCTGTGTGGACCAGTGCTGCACATAAACATGGAGTCGTCGTTATAGGTGAGTGAAAAATGTAGTCGTCCTGAATTCATATTATACATTTTATATCACGAGTATCAAGATGTAGTGAGAGTTTGACAGGGCTTCACATCTTCGCTGTGATTGGCTTTCTTTCCAGGGACTTTCATCACAGAGTGGAATGATGGACGCAAGGCGTGTGACGCCTTCCTGAAAGACGAGGAGTCGTATCGAGCAGTAGCTGATAAACTAGTCCAGATCAGCCACTACTATGGCTTCGATGGCTGGCTCATTAACATAGAGAATACCCTTGGTGTGAGTTATGGACTTCTGGTGCTCATCACAACACCACATTTCGTTTTCGGTGGTGGCCATAGAGTGCATTTGTCACAATGGATGACGCGTCTCCACTTTCTCCCACTATCCAGAAATTAAGCAAATATATCCAGGACACAAACACCATCATTTTGTGCATTTGCAGCCAGAGTCATTCTCAGCTGTCAATCTTAGCATCAAATAACTAATTATAACCAAACTTAGTGGAAAACATATATCAGTGTGATGAGAACTAACTGCACTGAAAAAAAACATCTGTGAGAAAAAATTATTTGCCGTGTACTCTCTCTCTCTCTTTTTTAAATTTAGCCATGTCCCCACTATTAACATAGAGGAGGCAGGATTTATGATCTACACTGCAGCCAGTATTGATCACTTTAAGGAAGCAGACGTGTCGTCCATCTTAATTTACAGTCTATGGTCTGGAGCTCTGACCGCGCCACTCCAAAAGGTGCATTTTCTTAGCTTGAAATCTTTTTGTTGTATATTTACTTTAATGTTTGGGATCATTCTTCTGCTGCGTCACCAATTTCCCTTTTATTGTCCTGTAAATTACACTGACTACCTTAAGAATTCATTTCCCCCCCTCAATGATGTTGAGCTGTCTAGGCCCAGAGAATGCAAAGCCCCAAATTCTTTCTTCTTTCTTTTTTTGAACTTCTTTTTATTTCCTTTTATCAAATGCAGTCATGCAGTACATCACATCCAATCCTTTTTAACATGAAATCAGGTGCCACGGGTAAAAGTCTTAGGCTAGTGGGGTTAACTGTCCATGGATGTCTTGGGCCCAAGCCATTAGGATCCAGGCATATCAGAATTGAGTTACACATTAACATTGTCCACAAACACAGTACATCTCACATGACATTACATTAAGACAGTATTCCGAAAGAGAAAGTTGCTGGCCTGCAAATATCCATTGCTTAAAAGGCAAAAACAAAGAGAAAAGAAAATAAATATATCTATATATTCTGCTTATCATATCAAATGGAAGAGTAGAGCAATGGGGGACCAGCTGTTTATGAATACCTCTGTTTTCAGTTGTAATAGAGCAGTCAAGTGTTCCAGCCTGTACATATATTGAATTCTATCCCTCCATTGGGTTGCAAAGCCCCAAATTCTGATGCTTCCTCCACACCTTCTTCACCTTTGGGATATGGTATGCAGTGCTCACGCCAAGTGTAGTGCTGCATGAGTTTTGCAGGTTTTTTGGGGAGAGTAGGAGTTTCATTTGTGGTTTTCTGCCAAAGACACCGTGCTCTGCGTTTTTGCTTCCAGATTAACTCAGCTCCAGGGATTATTTTTTATTTCATCTGTTACTAGGGTAAATACCCCATTAAATGTTCTGTGTTTACTTTGGGAATCATGATAGGAGACTAGAAACCATATTATAGACAGCATTACAGACACCCTCTCGTCAGATTTAAATATATCTATTTGTGCTGGAACACACCTCAAATTAGTATTATTGAGACAAATTTATACAGAAATACAGTTTCTCTCCCCTTTTCTTGCCACTGTAGCTCCCTCCTAGATGATGAATCCCACTGACTCGATTTTATTAATACTTTGGTGAGTTAGTTAACATAAGTCTGCTTGCACTGTGAATATGTTAGCATGTCGATCGCAGAGGTAATCGCATGCCTGTAGTCTTGTGTTATGTTTCCAGTGTAGAGTGTGTCACGCCCTGAAGTACAAACAAATTGTGTGCACTGTCTTCTACCTGCAGGAAGTTGCGGTGAAGAACACACCTTTGTTCCTGCGCTATCTGACGGACCAGATGCACGAGCGAGTCTCTGGCAGCCAGGTGCTGTGGTATGACAGCGTGCTCGAGAGCGGACAGCTACTGTGGCAGAATGAACTCAACCAGTCCAACAGGTAGAGTGGTGTCTTTTGTTGTTTCAAAACTTGGTTCAAATTTTTTACTTCATTGGTAACTTACTGATCCAAAACTTTGCTCCAAACTCCTCATAATAGGATGTTTTTCGATGCCTGTGATGGTTTCTTCACTAACTACAACTGGACAGAGCAGAACCTGGAGGGGATGAAAGAAGACAGTGTGATTGAAGGCCGTGAGGCTGACGTCTATATCGGGGTAGACGTGTTCGGCCGAGGCGACGTGGTGGGAGGAATGCTTGAAACCAATAAGGTACGCACTCTGGATAAGGTGTCTTTTTATTAATATGCATGAATCACTTGCAGGCAATTGACTGTGCGGTTTGTCTTCAGGCTCTGGAGATCATCAGGAAGCACAACTTCTCTACAGCCATCTTCGCTCCAGGCTGGGTGTACGAGAGCAACGAGGATAAGACTGAATTCCGCAAGAACCAGGACATGTGAGATCTGCGCAGTATTGACACTGACTTTATTACACTCATTAAACGCCAATTAATTTAGAAAGCGTATTAAAAATAGCAGCTTGTTTAGTCAGTGGGAGGAGATGAATAAATCAAGAATAGGATGTTCTTAACCTTCCTGCAGGTTCTGGGCTCTTTTGTCAGACTACCTGTACATCCACCGACCAGCCTCGCCTCTCCCCTTCATCTCCTCCTTCTGCCAGGGCTTCGGGAAGGCTCTCTACTGGAGAGGAAAGGTACTGGTGGAACAGTGGAAGAGGGAAACACACAATGTTAACATTACTGGTCGCACATGTCAGTGCGTTTGAGTTCTCTCAAAGATATTTCAACACACTTCCAATTCAAGAAGAACTACATGGAGAAAAGAAAGCTGTGAAGTCAGTTACAATGCTTTAATTAACATCATAATGAAGTGATTTATTATTTTTCTCTTGTTTCATTCACTGTTAGATATTCTTAGTGCAAGGATTGGACTGAACATTTCTTGTTTCAAGCTGCAGACCATGGTAGTTAAACAACATACTTCAACCATTTTGACACCAATATCAGTGGGTATATGCAGGTAAACCTCCTTATAAATAAAATGCCACTTTTTCACAAAAAATAAAACTGGACTGGATTTTAACGTTTTCTAAAACCCTACTTCAATAGAAATACCAATAACTCACACTGTGGTGTGGTTCTGTGCAGTACTGGGCACCAGAACACAGACGCACCAAGTACATGAAAAGATCAGACTGTCTTTTCTCACATTGATAGTTTCACAGCCATTAAACAAATCTGGGAGTCTTAATTTATCCTTTTGTAAAACCATTCTTCTGTCCATAACCCGTTTGATTACAGCTGCTGGGTGTGGTTCTTTAAATCAGAATGTGTTGTATCACTGTTTTAAGTTTATTTTAGAAGTGATTACATCATTTAAAATGACATGTTTTTGTCCCACTGAGGGTCTCTGACACACCTGGTTGTTCAAATCCACTGTCAGTCGAGCTGTTCAGTTTTTATTCTCAGAGTGACAATATGAATGCAGTAGATTTGCTCCAGTGTTCACATTATTTGTTTGGTGAAATGCATTGTGTATATATGAAGATTTATTTGCATGCTTGATTAATGCTGTGTTGCTTTATGCTTCATGGGGCTTTACTGTCAAGGCTCCCACTCTTTGGAACAATCTCCTTGAGGGGATCCATCTAGCAAACTCCTTATCCTCTCTTAAGCATTGGGGTTTGAATTGACCTTTTAACCTAGTAGTGATCTTACTGGCTATCTTAATAATTTTACAATGTTTTATTTTATCTTGCATTTACACTTTTGTGTTTTTGCTTTATTGCTGTGACCTTTAAATCCCCTCTAATTGTTTCCAGTTTAACTATCCTATAGTTTGCTTACAATATTTTATTTTAACTTGTACAACACCTTGTAACTGTGTTTTGAAATGTGCAATGTAAGTAAGGTTTATTGTTATTATGATGTGTTTGCAGCATGAGACTGAGAGGAGCTGGTTCAACCTGACTGCCCAGGAGATCCAGCCCTTGTACTACCATACGGAGCTGGAGGGCCAGGGCTGGCTGAGGAGCCGTGGCTGCCCACAGGACGCCTGGAACGGAGGCTGCTCACTGCTGCTCGAGGGCCTCATCCCTGCCTCTCATACATCTACACTTTCTGCCAAGTGTGTGTGTCTTCTGCTCACCATTTTATGTTGTGGTGCTGCAGCACCACCTCCCCAGACACACAAGCTCATGCTCATTGTACCCGTTGTTTCTTTGCCTCTGTTCTGCGTCTCTCAGCATCTTCTCCCTCAATGTACCCCTACCATCAAAGATCCTGGTGAGCTTCATCCATAAACCATCTGCTGGGATCAGTGTCTCCCTGGAGCTGAAGACAACAGATGACAGTCTGTCCATGGACGACAACAATGTCAAACGTGAGTTCTTGACATTGTCCATTGTCTGCACTTGCATATTCTTTACAGACACATCTGTGAGGGTTGAAGCCAATGCCAGCCATAATCATTTTCTAATAATCATTATTACATCAAAGGTTATCAATTCATGAATCACTCATTTTACTCATCACCCTCACTCCTACTCAGTCTGAAGGATGCCTTATCCTAAAATAAGAAGATTTGTTAAACTCTGATGCCTCAAACCGCTGAGGCTTTTGTTTCAAAGTTAACATGCTTCATATTTATAGTCTTCTCAGCACTTACCCTATCTTTCGCTGGTTCAAATGACCACCAACCCCAGCAGTAGAGCATGAGCAAGTGTTAAATAATGTGGTAGCTTGTGGTACAAAAGGTGAATTGCAAAGGATGAAAGCTACACTTGGAGCAGACAATACAAATACGCATTACAATATAAAGATAGGTCAAGGATAAGAATATGAAAATTGCATTTGTTTCCAACCTTGTTTTAGCTTCAGGTTCATTAGACTCAGATTTTAGCATCCAAGTTTGTTACTTGTTAGGTTCCACTGGCTGCTACACTGATCCCGAACCAAAACACATTCACATCCATGAGTTCAATGTTCACTCAATTATATCCAAGTATTTACTGCACATATTCAATGTTTGCAGTCACCACAGTGCAGCCTGAGGTATTGGATGAGGGCCACCAGCTGGTGAGCCTGTTCTCTCAGCTGTGTGGAAACTTGAACCCAGACGGTTGGACAGTCAGGTAGGACACTACTGGAAGCAGTTATGTTAATCAGATCAGATTTCCAACCAACGTGTTGTTTCTGGATGCAGCATTGAAAATGACGGATTTCACTGTAAACTGCTCAGTCTCTTCCCTTCATGTTACCACGTGCAGGTGTTTGCAGCTGGAGCTTCGCGGCTGTACTCTTAGAGAAGTTGGTGTCAGCATCCAGCGGAGGGGAGACCCTCAGGACACGCCTTTCAGCTGCAGGGTGGGAGAGATCATGGTGAGACGATAGGAGTCCACTGCATTCAACCACTTTATTAGAGATGCAGATAAAAGTTGACAACTTGGAAAAATCATTAATGGGGTGTGGTTACAGTTAATAATATTGATCAACAACAACAACAACAAAAATAATATAAAAAGGGAACACATTTCTTTGTCTCTAGATATATCTGTATATATATGTGTGTGTATGTGTATATGTATACAGTAAATCCTATTCAGTGCTTGCACATCAGCCAACAATTCTAGTGACAAATGGGAAGTAGCGATCACTTGTTTTCTACGATTTCCATTCAAACTTGAATTTCGGTCACCTGCTCTCCAACTGACTCATCAGCACATTTCAGTGGTCACACTCTGACACTTCAAAGGCTTTCATTCATCAGGTGGTCAGCTGTAGTAACTGCCATAACTGTTCAAAACCAATTGATTCCAACTGTGCCTTTGCTTGAGCCAAAACTAGTTTCCGTCCCTGATTTATTACAGGAGGTTCACTTCAGCTCATTTCATCATGTTAAACTTCAGTTGCAGGGCGGGAACTTTAACATAATTCTCCCTTTAGCTCTTTGATTTCAGCTGATCTAGGTTGACACAAGTATCTGATAGCTCTTCCCATTCTAATTGTTATTGTCTGTCTGCATCTTGTCTCTCTCAAGGTCCTGGATGTAGCCCGTCTGCAGGTTCCCTCTGAGCTGGTTCTGGGTATGTGCATTTATGATGTGGTGTGGCTTCGTGGTGTTGGTACTTTGCCAGAGTCCACCTCTCCTCGCCTGCACCTCAACGCCACTCTGCGCTGGGACTACTCGAGCAAGACCGTGCGGCACTTCAGGGTGCACTGGCGCCGGTTGAGGGGACCTGATCCCCGAATCCCTCCAGGAGAGCTGGTTCTGTTGGGACGTGCGTATTCAAATCTGTTTAGGGTAACAGAGCTGGAAGTGCAGAGGCCCCCTGGCTTACTGGAACTGGTGGTGGAGCCAGTAAGCAGCAAGGGCTTTCTGGTCCCAGAGAGTCAGTGGGGAAGAAGAAGCATCAGCTACTCAGCAGACGTCACACAATGATTTTACATGAACGTTACCAGGCTGCTGTTTATTAACCCTAACGCAAATGTTTCTATAAAAATAACTGATGCAAACCTCAATATTAAGAAGTTGGAGCTCTTTAGTTGCTGAAAAGTTTTCAGGCTTGGTTTAACAATAACTTATACAGGCAGCCTTTGATTTTAGTGGTAATCGCCATCCACCAAAAATGAATTATTGCCCAGTATATCTATCCATCTATCTATATATATATAGATAGATAGAAATATATATATATACACACATACAATGCTCAAAAAGATCAAGGGAACACTGGACTGTTACAGGATAACATCAAATCGGGTAAATTTCAGGGATATCAATCTGTCCAATTAGTAAGCAATGTGATGGAGACAACCCCCCAAAAGGGAACGGTCTATCTATGTTTTTATTTTACTTGTAAGAGACATACCAAAGAAACATGTCGGTTCACTGTGTATTCAGACCTGATGTTGATGATTGTAGGCAATACTAACATTGTTTGTTTTGCATAATTATATGGATTTGTCTTATTCTATATGCATTATTATAATGTATATTCAATATTTCAATTGGATGTCAGTTAAATATATTTTTCTGCATTGTTTATGATAAGTATCAAAATAACCTAATTTGTATTGCCCTTTCCAAGATCTCATGATTACTAAGTGCTTTTAAAAAAACATCTGTGGAGCATGTGCGGAGCAAGAGTAGAAGCAATGAACATGTGGGCCTCTGTGGGCGTGTGAGGGGTTTTCCTGTAGCCTTCTCCAAATCCGTGCCTCACAGTCCCGTCTCTGAGCTCCTTCGACCTTATTATTTCCAATTGACTTGATCACAGGTGGGCCCAGGTCAAGATATAAAAACATTTCAAAGATGTCATAATAAAATGTCTGAATGGGATGTTAGTTTTTCCTTTTTTTTTTTTAAAATTGGAAAAACAAAGCATTTGTTTGAAGTGTGGTGGGATTATTAAATTTAATTGATTTTGACAAAGCTATAATTCACTGTAAGAAAGGAAGCCCTTAAGTGTACCAAGGGGCCTTCCCAGGAAGGGCTTTACAATTAATACATTTGTTGGCTGTATTTGAAAGCCTGGACAGAAGATATACCTCCTTAATATAGAAATTAATGAGGACGACAGCATTATAAAAATAGTCAAGTTATTAAAATTGCATAGAAAAAATCCGATAAACATTTCACACACGCACGTAGCAGCTAGAATGTGAGAAGAAGATCTTAGACTGGAGTGGAGTGTGAGCGGAGGTTTTTGAGAGAGAGCATTACAAAATCAACAAGTCCCGCTGTCAACCTGAAAGATCAAGCACTTGGATTAAAAAGGAACAAAAGAGAACACAATGTTCAAGAGGAAGTGTGAACCTTCCCTGGTGGAGGTGTGGGTGTGTGCTTTCGAGCATAAATTTTCATTGGTTGAGCCGGGTAGGAGGGACCAACTCTGAAAGGTGCATTGGCAAAGGAGAGACAGACATTTTCCAAGTTTCTCACACAAGTCATTACAATTTAAACTTTAACAGTATGCCTCCACCAACCAGTGCAGTTTCTGTGTACATATCTTTTTCCAGATTTATAGAAGGTCACTCTGACCTCTGAAATCAAATCAGTTAATCAGCGAGTCCAAGTGAGCGTTTATACCAAATTTGAAGAGATTCCCTCAAGCTGATCTTAAGATGTCACGTTTAAGAGAAACATTAACGTACTGAAACTGCTCCTGTTAAAATAAAAAGCGACCTCAGACTAAACTCTAATCCTCCTGAACCAGACCACTGCTTTTACACAATTACGCATTGTTGCTGATCCAGACAAAAAAGCACTGCACACCATCACTAAATGTCTTTCAGCAATAAATACATGGATGAGCCATTATTTCCTAAAGCGTGACGTGGATAAAACTGAAATCCTCTTAGTCGGACCCAAAATCATAGAGAAATGCTGGAAAATAATACCTTAAATCATTCTTGAGACATCCTGTTCAGCGGAATTGGAGGTACGGACAACCTGAAAACGCAATTCCTCCAGTCACTGCCAGCGCGGACGCATAGAAAGAGCATATTTGAAACGTTGAATAATGTACCAGAGAAGAAGCCAGCGTGTACAAAAACAAACAGTATTTATTGGTGTTAAAGCTGAAATCTACACAGGTCTTTGTCATGATCAAGGAGGTGTGAGATTTTGGATTTGGTTTAGCAGAAAATAAAAACAAAAAAAAAGTCAGGATTTCCATTTGATTGTCAGAGCCATTCCAGCTGGCATCGGAGTGGGGGGGGATCAGGCCTGCTGGGTGATCATCTTCATCATCTGTAACGCCATTGGTCCCTGGTCTGAGGGAATCTGTCCACAGAGGAGAAGAGTATATGTTGAATTCTTACAGATTGTTAAATTGTTATGATTCGTGTTACTTTTACTTTAGGGATTTTCTTGTATAGATTCAATTCATTTTGTATAGAGCCAAATCCCAGCATACATTATCTCAAGGCACTTTACATATTAAGGTAGAGACCTTCCAACATTACTGGAGAGAGAAGAGAACTCCCTTTTAACAGGAAGTAACCTGACTAGACTCAATCAGGCAGACATCAGCCTCTAGGAGTTGAGGTGAGCAGAGAACCACAAGGGAAGAGAGGAGAGGTGGGAGAAATGGAGGGAAGAGATGTGTTTAAGAGCAAAGTGATTTTTTTTGGAACAATACGGTGCTACGAACTCTTTAATAAATGAACGGGCTTGTTAAGAAACTTAAGGTACAGTCCCATCCTGTGAGTGATCCCCATAGGCTGAGCTGAACTACTGCTCCTAGAACGGTAGTAATAGTTTGGGACACTTGTATTATAGAATAGATCAAGCAACCGTACACATGACGTTTAAAAACAAGAATTAAAAAATATAATAATCAGTTAATTAGAAGATAATCTGTATATTGCACTACATTTGTATAGAGTAGGCTTTGCCTTTGAATAGCCACTTATTTTCTACTCATACCCGTTTTTATGTTCATGCAATAGTGATTCTTATGCAACCCCAAAAATATCACAAGTTCCATCCAGGCCACCCCACTGAAAAATGTTTGGCTCCACTACTGTCAGCATCCTTTTGAGAGAGGATGTTCCTCATTTTCCGGCTATCGTGCAGGTAGAAGAAGGCTGTCCCAGAGACTTGTTTTATACAAGGGTCAAATGTCCTCGTCAAGCAAAACTCCCCCTCACATGGTGACTATCTGCTCAGACAATGATTCATCAAAGTACAATTAGGTCCCTAAATTGCTGATAATTTACTAAAATGGTACCAGAACCAGTTTGTACCTAAATGCTGCCTCCTCTGTGACCCCCTTTGATTTATTGCATCATTATCCCCCAAACATTTGTTTCACATAATGTTTGCCATCTGCAGCCATTATCTCACCATGTGACCAGCTCTGAGAATCCAATAGAAGGCAAAGTTCTTATAGGTCTTGTAGAAAGCTCCAGTGACGCCTGGGGCGATGGGGTCATCTAGGGGGCGCCACGTCAACTTGTTGAAGCCTGGCAGCCCGCCCCACTTCAGCTGCTTCACCCACAGCTCTTGACCTGAGATGAGAAGTTGATTCGTGAGGCAGATCTGAACGGCTCACAGTTACTGGAGCTGAGGACAAGAGAACACTCTGAGCCAGTTACCAATTGTGTCCACGATGAGGTCCAGCTGTCCATTGTAGACAGTGACATTGACTCCAGCGATCAGCAGCTGGTTGACGACGTCCACCACCGGCCTCATGAAGTCTCCTGCCATGTGGCTGAACACATCCTCTGCCTGGCCTGGATACGTGGCAGCACAGGGAGAAGAAAGAAAGATGGAAACCCTTCTAACGAGGCAGGAAAATCTGAGTCTAGAATGTGCGTTTGAGACATTTAACTGAACCTAAGAGACACAGTACCTCCCCAGGTGACATTCTGGGGAATGATGCCCAGTTTTTTCCTGATGGGTCCATTCATCAGCTGAGACAGTGATTGGCTGTGGAGGGGACGAATGTGACGACGGGCCTGCAGAGCTGGTGGAAAGAAGAAACACATCATTGATAATTAAATAAAAAACTATGATGGCAATAATCCTTGATTCTGTGGTGTGCCGATACTTGATAGCAAGGAAACTAACACAAGAGAGGACAAGAACCTTGACTCTCATCTTCTGGACTCTGCAGCAGCGGCAGTCAGTTTTGCAGGGCCTCATGATTCAATTCTATTTTGTTAGATATTTTTGCAGTTTTATCTCTGATGCTGGTTCAGCTTATATGGAAGACACCTGATCCTACAGATCTGAGTGTGTTCCCTATGAAAGAGTATTAGGGCGACATAAAGGGGAAAAAGAAAATGGAGATTTTGAGAATAAAGTCATAATATTGGGTGGCTGTGGCTCAGGAGGTAGAACTGGATGTCCACCAACCCCTTTAAGTGTTCTTAAGCAGCCGGCTGAACCCAAATGGCCCATAACAGCTGTGCTGACAGTGTGTGGCTGATGTGTGATAAAGAAAATGCTTCACTTATGCATGTGTGTGTGTGAACGGCCTAACTGTTGTGTCAAATGCTTTGAGTGATCAAGATGAGAAAAGCTCAATAAATACAGAGCATTTACCAATTATATGAGAATCAGGTCACAACATCACAAGAATAAAATGATATGCAAGAGAACGGATATCAGAAGATCAAATTGTTCAGCATATTAAAATAAGGAAGGTGGAGCATGTTGTTAGGTTATTCTATTTTCACAAATTATAAAATATCTAATCTCTAGTCACATCTGCTCAACATGAACACAAGTAGCAGGGCTTTGGCAATATTGTGAAAGAAACTGTCTGCACTAGTGATCAACTGTGAAGTTATCATTGGTTACATATATGTGATGTTCAGAGGAGGTTCAGAGTTTCTCAAGAATCCAACAAGTTATCCCTGCTGCTTCTTCTTCTGATAGTAATTCTATATGTTTTTTAGAAATGTGATGACTTTTTCACAATCAATTATGACTTACTCATCAAATAACAACTTTCTTCTTGTAATATCATGACCATTTTCGTTAAATAACATTGCTTTATTCTCATAATATTATGACTTACATCTCAATTGTTGGATGAATGGATCATTTTTACTGCAGCTACTTATCTGGATGTGTCGGACACTTTTTTGCAAAGAGCCTTTGTGGGAGTCGGAACAACTTCTTCCCATGTCACTAAACCCAGTTAGCTGCTCTTACATTTTAGAATTTGATGAATGGATGTGATCACTTGAAACAACTTCTCACCAATGAAGTCCTCTCCCACTGAAGAGCGGACTTTTTCATCTGGGTCCTGGGTGAGGATGTTGTAGAAGTTGACCCCGTTAGTGTACTGACGAGAAAAAAATCAAATGAAAAAGCCTGCATGAATCCTCACGACCCCTTCACACAGACTGGTTTGTGAATGTAAATATATAAAATACTTTTCCGAGCATAGTCAACACCAAAACATTAGTGTTGAACTTTAAAACAAAGGCGACACACTGACATAATTAATCTAATTCAACATTTTGGCCATTACAGTTTTGTAATCCTCTTGCCCAGCACTGATGTTTAATTAACACACATGTCCAGTAAATATGATGGTAGGCTGAACATACGTAAGAGAAAAAACCAAGACTTGCTGACAAGTCTCTAGTGGAAATTAAATATTGTGATGCTTCACTGGACTAAACTAACTTCACTCAAAACAGTGGGACAATGCAGACTTGTGTCCAGAGTGCAGGTCAGACAACACATTAAAATGCTACAGTACTTGTGTAACTACATTTTTTCATCTTGTGCCTTCAGTTCTTACTTTGACACACAGTAACTACACTATAATTCTGTATGTTGTTGACATCGTGGTTGCTGATCATTTCACGGTCACAGTAATCGCTGTTACTCTAGCTTTGGATTCATTTGTGGACGGAGAAGCACCAAATACACACCTTTGCGTAGCTATCCTTTGTCCTGCTCTACTCATCTCATTATTATATACCAACCCTCTGTCCATCCCTTTACTGGCTATACTAGCCCCATGCACATACTTTACCACTACATATTCTTTTATTTATATATATATATATATGTATGTTTTGTCTGTTGTTTTTATATAGATATATTTTATTGTACTATCCACTCCAGCCGCACAAGAACACTAACCTACTGGACACTGACATCATTGCATTCCATTCCTGTATCTGTAAATATGTTCTCTGTATGTGATTTATGTATGTATGTCAGTGATTTGTTTAAGTGTATAAGCTACTGGATGATCTAAATTTCCCACAGGATTAATAAAGTATCCATCTATCCATCTATGTCCATCTATCTACATTGACCTGTATTCATTGTTGACAGTGTAACCATAACCCAAACTAATTAATGCTTAACCCAAACCACACATCTTCCCAGCTAACCTAATCAGGAGCACAGAAATAATACTTAGCCATATTAGGACCAGGCTTTCACACACACACACATCTTAGTAAGGCCACTGATTGGTAAGATACATTCCTTGGCCCCCTACCATGACCTTAACCATCACAACAAAAATGCCTAACACTAAACCTAAATTGAACCCAATTCTAACCCTAAAACCAAGTCTTAAAGTCTCTTTGAACATGGTTCAGATAGTCTGGACCAGCCCAAATGTCCTCCCTCCATAAGTTCCAGGCTCAAAAAGGTCAACAAAGATATCTGTACATACACACGTCAGCTCAGTTTGCCACATGTAACTCCAATCAAGTCACATCTGAAGGATAAGTAAACAGATGATTCACCTGACCACACAAAAGAGTCAGTACTTTTGTTACAAAATAATAAAGTTGCGGAAATATATATTTTGCCATCTAGCTATTGAATTATCCATTATAATGGACAGAGCTTTGTATTCACTGATAAACACAGTTAACATTTTCCTGCATATGGAGTGAACATGTTGTATCAAGCAGTGAAGTGTAGAGGTATTTCCTGCACCAACCTGCTCCACCACAGTTTCCGTCATAGACCACAGCTCTGTGGCCTTCAAAAACTGCTGCTGCTCCACGGCTTGCTTCACCATCTCCGCTGCACTGCTGACGGCCGCCAGGCCATTGTCATCCAGCAGCGACTGCACAGCAGAGACCACAGTTAGATTAAAAACTCAGACCCCTTCGCTCCCAAAAACTGGATGATAGCAGACATCTCTAAGAGGGACAACTCCCTCTCCTGTTAGTTACTTACGGTGGTGTAGAGGTACGGCCCCCACGTCATGACAGAGTCTGTGGATGAAGCACAAGTCTTACAGTGAATGGTTCTCCACAGAAAAGTTAAGATAAAAAAAATGTCACTTTAAGAGGACCTGATCCAATGTAATGTAATATAGAGCAATCATATATATTTATAAATTAAGTCTGTCATATACAACACACAAGTGCGTACCAAAATGTTGAGTCAATAGAAATCAAGTCAATTTAATAGGGTTTTGTTTTTAGCCAAAGTCCCAAAATAATTGAAGTCTTTAAAAACAAATATAAAACGAATACATTATTCCTTTTTTTATTTTTTAAGTTTACTGTTAGCATCCAACACAAACTGTGGAGAGATGTCCTGCTGTTTGTTGCAGGGTTTATTTTCTGCTCTGCTTTAAAACACAAGCCTTCCTTAGGTTAATGATATTCTCTGGTCGTGTGTGGTGCATTTTTCTCAATTGGTCTCCGTTCCCTTGAATTTCACAGGGAGAAATCTACCCGGTAGTCATGTGACAGACTCCACAGCCCATTGAATTCAAACATGGGTTTGAAGTTAATGGAGAGCTACAATAAATTCAACTTGATGCTTAGCAAAATCACTTAACTCCTGAAAAAAAAAAAAAAAAGCATACAAGGGTCTTGCTATTGGGTAATATACATGGAATTTGTGGGCATTGTTACTGTCCCATAATCCAGATGTGCAACATTCCAGTATTTATTTCCATATGTCAATGTAGTTAGGTGCAGGGAAAAAAGACCAGAGATGTTCCAATAACAGTATCATAAATACCTCGGATACAGTCAAAAATACCATGTCGGGCATGGGAGAGAATGCATCTCTTCATTCCGATCTAATACCACATCTTTAGCCTATAGTACTTTTATCCAAATTTTCTTTTCCCAAGAATCACTTCTTTGCCTGTCCAAAACAGAAGCTGTATTTCCACTGGCAAGTATTGTTTGTAGAGCGGCAAAGAAGAAGGGATTTCCAGGAGTGTCTGCAATTTGGAAATTTTCCATGCTGGGAGGTCCCAGAAGAAAAACGCCAACATCTACCATATGCAAGACCTCAGTAGGGAATACAGTTTTTTTTTTTTAAAGGGTTGAACCTGAGCCAGGCCATACCACAATGATCATCATTTCCATACGGGGTTAGTAGCATACAGCCGTTATTTAAGTGCAATGGAAATCAGCCAATACTCAAAATTAAGGTTTGGGAATTGTTATGTGGAAGGAAACATTGTAGTGAAACAGCTCTAGTAAAAACTGAATGATACTGACCCAGTGGGGAAATCCATGAGTCCCCAAGTGCCACACCAGCAAAGTTACATTTCACAGTTCCTTGTGCTATGGCCTGGACAGACAAGGGACATGGACTAAAACACAGCACCTGGTAACAAATGTACCTTTTTTCTCTCAATGAGAAACTCATCTGAATTAAAAAGATGGACAGGAAACCATGAAAATACAATAACTATAACCTGAAATGTCAGACCTATTTACTTTATCTGGCGTTAAGTTTACTGGAACAATATCAGGACTTAACCAAGGGCATTAAAGGAATCTTACTCAAGTAATAAAGAGCACTTGCATGATGCAGTTTTTACCGTAAAGACATTTAATCAATTCCCTCCACATTTAAGTCTATTTAAGTCCGACCATTTAGCTTACTATTTTGGACCCAACAACTGAAATATCACATTTAATAACTTTTCGAGCAACCACCATTAAAAGTAGTCATTTGTTCCTGAACAGTTTCAACTAAGTCTTAAAAAATTCTCAAAATATGTTTATCCTTTCTTCTATACTAGAAGGAATGTTGACAGGAAAACTACTTAAATGATGAATGGGCAGGCAAAAATACCCCGACCCTACAATTGACAGTTCTCTAATGCTCCCCCGTCAGACTCAAAATGCAGTGAACTCACATTGGAGAGTTCCAGTGAGATCGCAGCGGCCATCTTTCCCCCATATGACTCAGAGAAGATGTAAAAGGGGATGCTCTGCAGAGAAGAGAATAACCAGCACTTCAAAGAGAGAAAACCTTGGTAGGTACTGAGCAGGTAGTGCAACACTGGTTTAACAGCTTTCTCTCTAAAACAAGTTACTGTGATGTCAATGATAAGATGTCATAGTACATAACTTATTTTATATATATACATGTTTTTTTTTTCAAGTTTAAGAGAATCGCACATCAAAAATATTTCAGTCTACATTGCACTCAGGTCCTCAGCAATCAGATGAATTCGAAAGCCAGACAGATTCATAGTTGGATTCATTCAAGGTGTGTTAAGAGGATTCAAAGTATATTGTGTTTACACTTTTAGCCACAAGCTTCATAGTAAACCAGGTAATGCCACTGAAATGCACGCAATTCCACACCCGTCACTACAGGGAAGCGAAGAGCCGACATACCTGGAAGTCAGTCTTCTCTGAAAAGAAGTGTTTGAGCAGCACTAGCATGTCTGAGGCCACCGTGGCCACATCGGTCGCAAAGCCATCAGGCCCGTCAGTGTAGCTAAAGCCAGTGCCCACAGGGTTGTCTACAAATAACACACTGGCTGCTTGCACCTGGAAGAGACAATACACAGACGGACACTATATATATATATACATGCTATCATGTCATTTCAACAGTTGGAATACTCTTCCAATACAAGACCTATAACCTACAAAGGGAAGAATCCTTTGGATTTGAATTAAGAGTTCAGATTAATATAGACTGTAAGACACAATGCAGGAAAATGCTCAACCAAAGAACACCTCATTGCTCCCTCTTCAATAATCCAGGGGAATTTACATAATTTTGTATTACATTTAATCTCTGCAGTGTTAAAAAAATAAATAAACTTGATTAAAAAAAGGCAGCCATCATACCCAGCTCTGCTTTCTGGGCTCTAGGTCCCGGTTCAAAGGTCCGATCTCCTCAAAGTTCCCAAAGCCACTTCCTGATCCTCCTGGTCCACCCTAAAGACACAAAAAAACATTATATACAGCTATTAAACGTTTTGTCGCCTGAAAACAAATAATTATAGATTACATTCAACTGTTTTCAGAAGTAAAAAAAAACACTGTTCTTTACATCAAGTACTGCCATATCCCCCATTTGAAGATGACATCCAACTTAATTTTTCATTGAACCGTTGTGAGACATTCAGGTTATCTGAGCTTCGTGCTTGTTGAGACAGCTATTCGAGATTGGCCCACCATAAACTCTGCAACTCAACACTGATAAGACAGAACTTCTGTGGTTGCTTCAGATAAAGTCGTCCCTCTTATTGAAGAGTCTAGGATTTCTTTCCTCAGCCTCCCACTCTAGTCTATGTAATTCAGGGTTTTTATTCCATCACTCACTGTCGTTCGACACAGCCATTAAGAAGCTAATGTCTAAATACCATTTTTTCCACCTGGTGTCTCTAATAAGGAATAAGAGATGCGTTTAAACACACTTTTGTTTTCTCCTGTATCAACTTCTGCGGTGCCCTTTCCGCCATCAGGAACTCAGCACTCGATCAACAAGCAATTCAAAGCTCCGTGCCTAGACTTGTCACTAGGTTAAACAAATAGTCTTGAATTTCACTCAGACTGAGCTCCCTTCACTGGCTTCCTGTCACATACAAGATTCAGTTTAAAATTCTCACTCAATCACTGCACCTTCATCACCTTTCTCATCCCCCTGCTTTGTACTAAACAATCACTGATATCCTACTGGGACAGGTTGACTTGTGCACTTATATTGTATTTTGGATCAAGGGGTCAAGTCATTGGTCTGATTGTTCCTGAGATATAAATACTGGGGTGACACTGCTGCATCGGTCGAGGAGTACGCGGATAGAAGGAGGAGGAGGAAGCGGAAAATGTAAACAATGCAACTCAACTGATTTCTAAAAGATCTAATTAAACAAAAGACCCCATCGAAATTAGGACACCTTTATGACAAGTTAAACTGACCTTTCTACATTTCATACATCCATTTCCAGACAGCATGTTAAGACTAATTTGTGGATGTAGAATTCACTAATGTGTTTATTAAAAGAAGTGTTATATATACTGTCCATCTCTATTGCACAACAAAGTCCTCAAGGCCCTTTGAAAATGTATAGAGTGCTTATCTAGCTCATGTAGGGTTGTTGCAGCAGCGCAAATTTGTTTTCTTTGCTCCATTATTAAATTACAGCTCATCAAATGGGTTTTCAGGCTGGTGGGGGGGGGGGATTTAAGTTAGCCAGTGATACACAGTGATATCACAATGAATCCTTTAACAACAAGAATAGTTACATTTTTTTAACTTTTGGAAGGTTGGCTCTAAACAACATCATTGTTAGTTCCTCTTCTGTGGTTAAAAAAAGAAGCACCAATGCAGTGAGTCATTCAAACTGACCACTACAAGCTTTTTTTAGAGTTAACATGGGATGAGAATCACTCACCCTCCAGTTAGAACATGACTCATTTCCATTGACATGGTTTAGCTCATTAAATCTCGAATTACCATACATTACATCCTGTGGGCAGTACTGGTAACAGGTTCAATACCATTATAACATAAAGGCAGTAGAGTCCAAGATCTGAGGAACTAAACCTTTCCCATAATGCAAATTAGTTTAATCTTTTATGAGACCTCCTGGCTGGTAAATGCTCACATCTGCCAAACCCAATACTCTAAAGTTTGCAGCAGCAGCTTCATTATGAATAGTCGTCTCAAAGACCAAACTGTCACCTCTTCACTGGCCGAGTCGTGCTCCTCATGCACAGTAACTTGGTCTTGATGTTTAAAATAGTGGCTGAGTGGTATATTACAGCTGCATTGCTAAAAACAAAGATGCAACTTGGACAAGAACAAAAGCAGACGTGGGGTTCGAAACTACACTTTGCTGTACTCGAACAGGTTTGGTGAAACATGGAGAAATTAAGCACATACAGCGTACAAAGAATCCCATGAACGTGTGCGTTGCAGCCGAAGACATGCTGCTGTGGACGTTTAGTGATCAAGTTGACAGTCAGAATTTGACGACGTAAGCGTGTCCTACCTGCAGCCACATGACCAGAGGCAGCTCTGTGTATCCGGCAGACTGGCTGTCAGCGTAGTACAGCCACCAGAACATGTGGGCCCCCTCCCTCACCTCCACATAGTTCCAGGCTTCTTTATCTGCCAGCGGGATGGAGAGCCCTGCAGAGGATTCAAGGAGATCTGCTTCAGTCACAGTGTTTCTTACACAGTATAGAAGCCTCCATAGAACAGAAAGCAGGTTCTCTGTTAAAAGCCTGAACTATTAAATAGATTAATGCTGAAACGTAGAGTTCATGGATCCAGATCATCAGAAGGAATTTGTTCTATCAACTCTGAAAGTCCAGTCTGAATAAAGGGCTTGTGGTGAATAATAAAAAAAAAGCCTATAGAAGGGAAAGGAGCTTTTAGATGCAGCATTAACAATGCAAAGGGTAAATACAGCAGCAATTTCAACCTGGTGGAAAAGATTAATGTCCAACATGAATTGAAATGTAAAGAGAGTCAGTAAATTTACTCCTTTACATTTTGTTCCACACTACCGTCCTGGGCAGACTTGATTTATTTCTTAAATTGATGATACACTGCATTTAATGTAAGAGTTTAGCTTTACTTTTAAATGAAATGCAGTGACTTCAGACAGTGTTCACACCAGCAGTCAGTAAGCTTACACTTTTACATTTTATTAAGTACAGTCCATTGGATCATATACTTTTACCGACTTTCATTTGCTGAATGAATGAGAAATCCCCAAGGCCGCTGGATTTGGATTAGATTCAAATATCAAACTGATAAGACATAATCTATCAAAAAAATTGACAATAACCCTGTGGTCTGACAATTTAACAGCCAATTGATTTTTGTGATTTAAATGTTACATTTTGCATTTGAAGGTTTCACTCCAAAGCGTTTTATAACTTTAAAAAAATTTAACAATAATTGAAAAGCTGTTAGAGTTCAGACTACACAGACTTAATTTCTGTCTTTTCTTACCCAAATGTCAAAATTATTTCCAGCCACACCATCATGCTCACTCAAAACGTATAGATCATAGGATCGTACGTCAGAAGCTCCTCACACACATTTAGATCTTCATTCAAAGTAAACCCGTCCTTGTGTTTAACACTGCAGCCATTGGAAGAATTTGTCTTTTATTAAAATAACTCAAATTTGTCATACACAAGAAGGCTCTTAAGCTGTTTTCAGTATATGTTGGAGTTAAAATATAAAACAGAATTATTTGATTAAATCAACAGGAATTTGCCTTGTTTGTGTATCATTTAAGAAAATTAATAAAGCACTAAATGGTTAATGGCCAAAATACATTTCTGATCTACTGCTACGTTACAGACGTACAGGTCTGCTTTCTGTCCCCTAAGTCTAAACTAAACCTGGAGAAGCAGGTTTCAGTTTTTTTATTCTTCACCGACGTGAAACAAGCTCCCAGAGAACCGCAGGTCTGCTGCAAATGTTAGTTCCTCAAATCAGAGCTGAAGACTTCCTGGTTGGTCACAACGCTTTATTAATCAAATATGTCCTCATTTCACTGTTTTTTTAAAAAAAAATTTGTAACTTTAATATGTTTTTTAAGTTTTTTTACTTTGACAAATCGTCCTGATGCCTTTTGTGTATCATGTAAAGCGTTTTGAATATGCTATATAAATAGTCCTGTCTTGCCTATAGATGCATGGTCACGTGTGGTTGTATAGATTTTTTTCTCAGATGAGGATGAAGCCTTAATGTGTGATCTCTGTCTCCTAACACCTCCTCAGCCTCAAGAGGAAGAACAGCTGGCAGGCATCAGGTTAGCTCCACAGTAACATGGAGCAAAACTCCTCTATGAGTCTAGAAAGGAAAACCCAGAGTTTCCTTCATCTGCAGGTAAACTAACCAGTCTATGGAACTAACTCACCACAGAGTCACGGCAGTGCCCCGCTGGGAGCAGCTCGTGTAGATGACTGAGCTCAAATTAAACGTTGCGCATTCAGCGGAGTCAGCAAACGTGAACCATAGACGTGAACACTGGATTTCTCAGTTTACTCGTAAAAAACATACATGTGACCTCCGGGGGCTGCTGCTCATGGAAGTGACCGATCGATCCTACCTTTAGTGACGAGGCCGGTGAGGAGCAGCAACGAGAGGGTCCACGTTGGGACCATGGTTGAAGTGTGTGTGTGTGTTTGTAGCTCTGTGCAGCTTTATGACGACGAGAAATCATGTGACCAAACCAGTCAGCTGATCGATGCCTCCTCCGCCCCCTCCTTTTCCCTCCGCCACAGTTTGAAAATGAACTTATTTTTTTACTTATTTATTATCATTATTAGTTTTTTTTATACGTGGCATAATCAAAATAATATATGAAACAAGACATGGTAACAATAGCAGGTTGCAGAGTATATTATACAACACACACATACACTCAAAACACAGGAACAAACCCCAAATAAAGGGACAGGGGATACTCGTAGAGAGAGTGTGCTTTCTGAAGACGTTGATACATGCCTTAAGGTTTGTATGTGTCCCCATTGTTTAAAAAAAATCATCACCAGCATGACAAACTAACAAATGAATACATTTAAAAAAAACTGTGACTTTAAACTTTCACGAACAGTGTTTCCTGGTTTTAACCAGTTGATGTTGTTTTCCAATATTCTGAAACCACTCCAAGCCAACAGAGGGCAGTGTTTGAAATTAGTTAAAGGGAACGATTGTAAGGAATGACGACTTCCTGTAAGCGCTTGACCATCAAAATAAAAGGTGACATTTTTTTAAGTAACGCAAATTATTTGTGCAAAACATCAGATTTATCGTCATAATACTTTAATAACGGAACTGAAATGTTTATAAAATATATATTTTCTCAATTTTTTCACTTAAAATATAGGACTGGATATCAGTCATATCAAAAATATTCTCCTTACTACATTGATGACTGCTGGGCTATACATCCCATTACAGATTTTTGGTTGTAATTCTGAACCGTGAGTCATAAGATATATTCAAAGGATGTTACCCTATATACCAGTCCTGTCATTTATTAGGTACACGTTGTAGCTGAATGGTTTGATAAGGTAGTTTCCTGCTTCTCCGGGCTGACCTAAGCTTTTAGAAACAGGAGGACCATAAGAGGGCACATAAACATTGTAGCTGCATCCACACAAAATGTGCTTGATTTAAACATCAACAAAGCAGTAGTAGTTGCAAATTAAGAAACGACACGATATAATAGATAAAATATGATGCGATGAAATAAGATACAATAATATATGATACAATATGATAAGACAATACTTTATTATACAACTACAATGGGGGAGTTTGCTGTCTTGCAGCAGCAAAAAGGACTGGCAAAAAATAGACATCAGTAATGGTAATAAATAAGTAAACATGCAATATGAATGCAAGAAAATATAAAAATTTAAATTGAACATAAATAATACACAAAGTAAACATAATATATACAGGGTGAGGAGAATATAAACCCTGAAACAGGATTTGTATATTAGCCGTTATATTGCATTTTTTATTAAGCATTATCATTATTATTGATTACATTTTGTTATGATCTTGATATTTTACATTAACAGAAATAATTCTAATAACAATGATAACAGTAAATCCTTTGCTGATACTTTTTGAGTTTGAAGAAACTGTGTGAAAGTGGCCTAGGGAAAGATACTGTGGTCCATGTCATCTGTCAATGCCAGATATATAACACAGAGAGAGGACAACTACAGAGGAGATGTTGGGTGGAAGAGTTACACCTGAAGAATATGTTTAGTATTGGAGAAGGTAAATATGAAGTATTGTTTGAGTTTTGTTAAAGAAACTGGTTTAATGGAGATGTTTTATTTCTGCAGACCCAACACTCTGACCCACACTCCAGCATAGTAGGTGGCGTAGTAGGTAGGTAAAGCACACTTAACCATAGGGGCCACCCACCAGTAAATAACAAAAAGAAGAAGAGTGAGGTGTGACAGTCTTCAGGTGACTGTGTGATAAAAGGTTGAGGAGGAGAATTAAAACGGGGGCTGCTAAATCCCTCACGGGTCAACACACTTGTTGTGAAAAACCTCACCGGAAAAGCAGTCCTTTCTGTTTCCGTTGGATCACCGGTGTAGCGTGTGGCGTGTGTTCGGTGTGCGTCATGGATGCCAACAGCAGCAGTTTCATCCGCGTGCGTCTGCTGTTCGACTACCCGCCGCCGGCCGTGGTCCACTGCCGCATGTGCTGGCTGCTCGTGGACCTGAAGGCGTGTCGCGTGGTGGCGGATCTGGAGAGCGTCATCAGGGACAAGTTCGAGCTGAGCTCCGGAAGCATCCTGAGCCTCTTCGTGGACGACTGCTACCTGCCGCACACCGAGCACATCTTCGTGGTGCGGGACAACGACAGCGTCAGGTGCGTGTGTGTTTGCATCTGCAGCGAGGGAAGCCTCGCTAACAGGCCTCTGCAGAGATACACTGCAACTCAAACATGTAACAGTGAGCAGAACTTCAGAATCAAACATCAGGCATTGAAGAGAACAAAAGTATGAAAGAATATTTAAAAAGTTTCCAGTGTGTTAGATTCAGGTGAACGAGATCTATTGGCAGAAACGGAATATAAAATAATCCTAGTGATGTTGTCACTATGTATTATCTGCTAAGTTGTTCAAATCGTTGTTTTCTTTACACTAGAATGGGACCTTTTATATTTAATTAGTTTATATTTACTTCAGGAGCAGGTCCTCTGGGTAGTCTGCAAGTTGTTTTACAGTAGCTCACACTGGACAAACTAAACACCATGTGAGTTAACTAAAGGCTCACAAAGGTTCTATTTCATGTTCGGAAGGGGAAGTTGAGGTGAAGGGTATTCAGCTGCAACATTCACCTTCATCACTAGATATCTATAAATCATACACTCTGAACCTTAAACACTTTGATGGTGTCAGGGAATTTGTTACTTACACACACTCTTAAACCTTTTTGAAAGTGGTGTATGACCTGATTTGTGCTTCACAGGTGGTCGACCTGTTCGGTCTGAAGGCCTCTTTAGGAAAGCTTTAGATTTTCTCCCATCTGGAATAATATGGGAATGTTTCTATTTTACTTTAAATGTAAAAGATTTTTCTCAGGGCAAAAGGGCGAGAAGTATTTTGGAAAATTTTTGCTTTGCCTTTTAAAACTGTGTTTCTTCTTTTCCAGGGTAAAGGTGGACTCTCTGCCCCAGGTGAACGGGCACAGCAGCTCTCCAACTACATCAAGTAAAAAGTGTAAAAAGAGACAGAGACCCAAAGAGGACGATGGGCCCGAAGGAACTGAAGTGTGTGTGGACTTGAAGGAAAAAAAGAGGAAAAAGCGTAGCGAGGAGAGTGTGGAGGGGGAGGCTAAACCAGCTTCAGGTGACAAGAGGAGTAAGAAGTCAGAGGAAGAGCACGCAGAGAAAAAGAAGACGAAGAAGAAGAAGGCCAAGGAAAAGAGCCCCGCTGCCCCCCCCAAACCAGCTCCAGCTACCAAACAAGCATCAGCTAGTGTTGAGCAGCCAGTTAAAAGAACCAAGAAGGCCCCAGAAGCACAAGGAAAAATACAAAGCAAGAAGCCCACCGTCTCTTCTTCAGATTCCAGTAGCAGCAGTAGTCAGGAAGATGAAGCTCCCAAAAGACCACCTGCCCCAAAACCGGCCCCCAAAAAACCCTCGTCCACCTCTGCTAGTTCAAAGGCACCTACAGTCGTTAAACCCACCCCCAAAAAAACGCAACGTGCCTCGTCATCGTCTTCAGAAATGGATTCCTCCTCTGATGAGGGCCCCAGCGTTAAGAAAGTCCCAGCAAAAAACAAAACTTTAACCCCTTCATCTCCAAAAAGCAGAATAAACGACACCTCAAAATCTCATCCGGCTTCTTCCACAATGCGGTCCACAAACTGTGCAAAGACTGGCAGCCCGGCCCGGCCTCCTGTTGGCAAAGTTGCGGAGCCTCGTAGCTCCGACGGAGAAGAGGAGATCGAGCTGGTTATCCGAAAACCAATGCTGCCTCCGGGGTTCGGTGTGGGGGGTCTGCAGTCACCTTGGAGAGGCTCCACCCGTGGAAGAAGCGGTCGTGGGGATCATGGAGACAGGGGAAGGGGTAGAGGCAGAGGTCAGGCTGGCAACTTCGAGTTCAGCTCTAATGGATCCAGGGAGCCAAGCTACCAGACGGATTCATTGAGCAACAAGTCAGTGGTTATCCAGGTTTGTTTGCATGTGTACGCACCCACTTATACATCTATAGCCCTGTTCTGACCACAGGAACTTTCCCCTGGAACCAGGAATCTTTGCAGGGACATCTTGGGTTTCCACGGCAGAGACCATGGTCTTAGGAAATCATTTTACCCCCAAAAAGTCCCTGCAGGGGGCGTAGTTGTATGAAAACACTGAAACTCTTGGGGTGGAGATTGCAGTGCTGATTGTTTCAGTCCTCCACCATTTTATTTCAGCCAGCATTTTTATAAACCTGTAGCTGTGTACACTTTCTTGTTAGGGTATTTTCAATATGTTTGGTTCAATAGTGCTCCTCTCATATCCAGTGTGATTCTACAAAAGAACATTTGCAAGGCAGTAAACAACGAGCAACATGGTTTAAATCTCCATGTTTATTGTGGTGGTAATATTGTGGACTGAAGTAGAACAGCTCAGGAGGTCTCCCATGGCCTTTAGATTACTATGGAAAGATCTGTAGGAATCTTTATACTACATCCACATTGTTACGTTTTTGTTTTCAAAAACATCAACCTCGCTACGAATACACCTGACGTCCACACTACCCCGGAGATATAGAGCTACTTAAATGGAAAAGTGTGGAAATGCTGTCGTCCACTTTTTTTAGATTGAAAACTTTTACTGTAACTCCAGGTACAACGTTTCAACTGGTGAAGAAATGTGAGCTTTACAGGTTGTACCTAATTATAGTCACTAAGCGATGATTGGACAAGCACTATTCAGGGGAGGGTTTTGGCAACAATTTAGTTACATTAATGAAATCTCAGAATACACAAGTCTTCCTTCTGTCACATTTTTTTATCATTGGCAGAACAATTACAAACAGCCAATGTTCCACATGTCATTTTAGTACCTGTCCATTCTGAAAATACTAGAAGGGATCAGGATCATTAACCTGTTGGTCTCCTGCATGTGTCTGTTTGCAGAATGGAGTGGAGCCTGGCCCCAAACAGGACTACAGCTCTTTGCCCCTGCTGGCCGCCCCCCCTCAGGTGGGGCAGAGGATCGCCTTCAAGGTAAGTCTGCTTTCATCTCAGAGACAGTCAGCTGGGGAAGTAGATTTTGTACATTTATTTGTGTACATTTTGTGTACATTTTTATTTGAAAAAAAGACAGACAAAGCAGAGTCAAGAGTGTTTCTTGGATTTAGAGTAAACCAAAGCTGGTTCATGAAAAGAGACACTGAAACAGGATCAGAAAGCAGCTGTTATTAAAATAATAATATCATACATTGTTCTCCACCTGTGTCCTAGCACACTTTGTCTGTTTGTCTTTGATCTTCCAGAGAAACTGATCTCACTAAAGCCGCTTAGGACAGTGAGCAAATTCTAACGTACTCCAGTAACTGACAGAAAGCATCAGACACTGTACACTAGCAAAGAATATATCACTGACTCCAGGTGCTCCACATCTGCATACAGCACAACAGTGAGCATCAGCAGAGTGTCTCAGCAGAGTGTCTCAGCCATGAAAGTGATGGTCAGGGCATATTAAGTGTTGATAGTCCAAGAGATGTGATCACATCACTCCTGTTTACACTGGCTCCCAGTATGTTTTTGCGAATGTATGTTAAGATGTTACTGATTACTTTAAGGCTCTTGCTCGCCTATTTCCACTTTTAGTACAGCACTCACCAGCTCATACCTTGATCACCAGGCAGAGGCCTTCTGTCTGTCCCAGACTCCTGAGTGAAAGTTTAAGAGGACAGAACCTTTGCAGTGATGATGATTTATGATGTGGTGGTTGTGTCTTTAAATGCAGGTGGTGAACCATGTCATGGTGCATCTTTCATCGTGACACGGATCACATCATTCAATCTAAAACCGTAGTGTTAATAGATTTAGTTAAAGACTGAAATCTAAAGATTGTAGCTAATTTGGAGGTTATCCATGTCTGTGTGTGTTCACAGCTGCTGGAGCTTGGTGAGAACTATGCGCCAGAAATATCAGAATATAAGGTGAGTGTAATCCTATCTACTGCAATAATCTAATATGACTGATGTCAGAAAGTAGGTAGACGACACTTGACCGTTTTAACCATGTTACTGTGCATTTTAGGAGGGAAAGATTGTGAGCTTCGACCTAACAACCAAACAGATTGAGTTGCAACTCCTTCATGCCTCTCAAGGTAGGGTCATTTCACCACTGACACAATATTTATTAATATAATATATATATATTTTTTTTAAATGCCAAGTTTAAAAGTAATAATTCATTGTGTGAAAGACTGGTTTCACGTCCAACATTTTCTGGGAAAAACATCAATTGAAAAACTCGAATTTCAAAAAGGTACTGGTGGAATCCGAATTAGAGGAATTCCTGTTGTAATGCTCTCCTTTCTTCACTTTCTGCATCTCTCTCAGCTCCTGTAGAACCCGGAAAGTTTGACCTGGTCTATCAGAACGCTGATGGCTCAGAGAGTGTAGAGTATGCCGTGTCCAGAGGTGCTTGGGTAAGCCTTAGCAATGTAGCTACAATTACAATGACACAGGCTGTTAGCACAAACAGTCAAAACCAAAGCAGTCTTTTGTCTTTGAGCCCAGTTCATAGCCCTTTTCTTCTGAGTCAGCTCATTCACACATCCAATCAGTAGAAAGGTGGACTTGGTTAAAATCGGCTACATATTCAGAAATATTAAGCCTAAAGCATTCGGGTACTGTTTGCGATGATATGTTTGAATCCTTTTTTTAATCTTAGTTTAACCAGCGTCTTTCCTTCCCCTCCGCAGGTGACAGAGCGCTGGGATTCCCTACTGGAACCGAGGCTGATCATTTAAATCAGACAAGTTTTTACATTCACCTGATACTGCAGGAAGGAGACGCCTTTTTATCTCATTTACTTTATGTCAAGTTTAAATTGTGCTCCTAGGTTAAATCTGGAGTTACTTTTTTCATGGCATATTTTAGCTAAAGGATTTGATACAGGAAAGGAAGTGAATATGATTGATTATATCCTCTTCCCCCCTTTTTTTTTTTAACTGTTGCATTTAAATCGTGTTCAGATATTAAATCCAGTTATTTGAAAATGTAGGTAGAATGACTGACTGTTTCCAGGGCTGGGACACACTGGCTTAGTTTTTTATACAATGATGTGACGGTGGATATCAGTCTTGTTTAAAGTGTTTTCTAATAAAAAATTTAATAAAAACTACATTTGATTTTTTTCTTGAGGGCTAAATGATTATTTAATCAATCAAAAAGAAAAAAGGTTAGTTGAAATGGTGGAAATGATAGATACAAAATAGTCAAAGTTGGTCAAGGGATGCAGAACATTTCAAAAGTCTGGGTTATGAGATTATACGTCTATATACGTTTATAAGCCTGACAAGTTATGCAATATCCTTTTTTTTACATTGTATCAAGTATAATTTTTACAGTCATGCTGTATCTTAAATTGGTATTTTTTAGACAGTAATAGTAATGTTGTCGCACTTAATATGTAGGACATCAACATACTTCAGTGTTTTATGCTAACATGAAGTTATACAGATGACATGCACCTTTGGATGACATTAGAAATTAGAAAATTGCAACATTAGAGTGACTAGGACTCTAAACATGGTTTCATCTAAAAACTCATGTCTAGGTAAGGTGTGGTCTGGATGTGAACCTATTGTGGCCCATGTGAGAAATTATGAATATGGTCCTAACAGCACAACAGAACTTAAGGGCACCTTTGGTTGGTGTGGTTATGCTGTGGCCCAGATATGGCAAACGGGAGCTGGTCCTGATTGTGGTGGCAGCTGATCATGGATATGATGAGAACAACACTGCTTGATATACATGTGGCTCTCTCTGAGGTTTCTACGTTTTTCCCCCTGTTAATGGGTTTTCTTTAGTAGATATTTCTTATTCTTTTTGAGGGTTAAAGGGATAGTTCACCGATATATGAAAATGTACTCATCTACTCACCACTCAGCCGCTGGAGGGGTGGGTGTTTTGAGTCCATCCAACACTTTTGGAGTTTCGGGGGATAAACTGTTGCAGCCAAATCCAAAAGTTTTGGGCTTAAAACTTGGTGTAAATGATCTTGTTTAGAGTAAATTGTCAGGGATTACAGACACTGGATTGACAGTCGCTCCAAGCCACACATACAAACACACTCACAAGACCACGACGTTGCAATTACAACTTTATTAACATAACACACACTGTATCAGCAAACAAACACAACCATGGACAAGTTTCTGATTCGTAAAAGTCAGGCAACCGATGCGCCAGTTGAGAAGAAGCCAAAGCTTTGCAAACACGACGAGAGCTATTTGCAGTTTGGTTTCACCGTCACTGGCACGACTGAGTAACGTCCTCAGTGTGTTTTGTTCATTGAGTTCAGTCTCTTCATCGATGCAGAGTCCACATCGTGATGCATCTAAGAATCGAGACATTTCCAGACCTCTAGTGTGGAACGTGGTGAAACTGAACCCTTTCAGGACCCTGAAAAAAAAGAAGAAAACTTGCTCTGCCAGAGTGTCTCTTTTGGCTCATTTTGCTGGTCTCAAGCCCGGATAAAGGAGGAGGTTTGAACGTAGAGCTAGCAATGCCGACCCACTAACAGTGCAGCGCACATGATCGTGTGGCGCACATCGTCTTGAGGCCCACATCGTCCTGCGGCGCACATCATCAAGGGGCACATCATACTGCGGCGCACATCATCCTGCGGCGCACATCATCAAGGGGCACATCATCCTGCGGCCCACATCATCACCGCACATCATCCTGCGGAGCACATCATCCTGTGGCGCACATCATCGTGTGGCGCACATCATCCTGTGGCGCATATCATCATCACCCACGTTATCATGTGGCGCACATTGGAGCACATCGGCCTGCAGCGCACATCATCCTGCAGCGCACATCATCCTTCGGGGCACATCGGCGGCGCACATCATCCTGCAGCGCATATCATCCTGCAGCGCATATCATTGTGCGGCGCACATCAGCATGTGGCGCACATCATCCTGCGGCGCACATCATCCTGCGGCGCACATCATCCTGCGGGGCACATCATCACCGCACATCATCCTGCCACATCATCCTGGGGCGCACATCGGCGCACATCGTCCTGGGGCGCACATCGTCCTGGGGCGCCGTGCACATCATCCACATCATCCATATCATCATCACCGCACATCATCGTGCAGTGCACATCATCCTGCGGCGCACATAATCATGCGGCTCATATCATCATCACCCACATCATCCTGCAGCGCACATCATCCTGTGGCGCACATCCTCCTGGGGCGCACATCAGCGCACATCGTCCTGCGACGCACATCATCGTGCGGCGCACATCATCACCCACATCATGTGTGGCGCACTTCGAGTATGATGATACAGAATACGCTCATCCCATTGGTCGAGGAGGTACTGTTGCTCGCGGAGAAGATAGTGGAAGATAAGTAAGTATAAGGAGAAGATAGTAGAAGACAGCAAAGCAACATGGATGACAGTGACACAGACGCCGACACTGCTTTAGAAAGAAATACAAGTAGAAAAAGTAGGCTATCTCCACATAATGTGGTATTGAGCTGTTGAGTTCATGATTTTTTTTCTTCCTGTATTACTACAACTGTAGCCTACAGTCATGGCCTTTGAGGCACAGATATGTTTAAAATTTTTCTACAGACATTCTGTTTTGTTATTGCACTAAAAATATGCACTATTTCAGGATGGATGTTCTGCTTTCTATCTATTGTTTTATATTAATGAATACAGTTTTAAGTTAAGCAAGACAGGTTTCTGTTTAAGAAAGATTCTTATTTTATTCAGTTAATTTAGTTTATTATTAAAGTGAATTGCTGGATAAGAATTTGTTTTCCACCTGTTCATGTCACTCAAAAATCTGCATATAATTCAATTCAGGGTCAAATAGTTAAAAAATCATTTCACTCACAAAATATGGGGCTAAAAGAATTCACCACGCCAGGAAGGGTGAAGGCAATGGGGTCGGCCGGCCCTGCCAATGAGGAGTCCCTTGTTTATTTTAAAGGGAGTTGGCCACCCTAGATTGACACCACATGGAGCAGTATGGAGACATTGTTTTTTTCTGTTGATGAAGGTCACCAGCTACTTCCTTTGTATTGGATTCGGCTGCAACACTGTTTACCCCTGATACTCCAAAAGTGTTTTATGGACTCAAACACTTCACCCACCCCTCCATTGCCATAGTGGTGAGTACATAATGAGGGAAATATAATTTTTTTGACGAGCTATCCCTTCAAGCCGATGAGACAAATTGTGATTTGTGAATATGGGCTTTTCAAAGAATTGATTATTGATTGATGGCTGCAGAGGCGCCATCATGCCTCCACGTGTGTGGGCTGGATGTGGGGTGTTGGACAAATCTGGGCCAAAACAATTTTGCACTGTGGGAAGCAGGAAGTGACGGGTGGCTACCATGGGAACAGGCCTGCCGTAATATTAATTGGCAGTCGGCCTGTGACGCAAACGCCTCGTCTCCGAATCGTAACTCATCGTTCTTTTCCGTGACTTCTCCCGAGCCAGCGACGCTGCTAACGTCACAGCCACCACAGGCTGAGGTCTCGGCCGCAGCGGTGCGTTCAGGTTCGGAGCAGCAGAGCGATGGTGGCCTCCGTCCCTCCGGTTCTCTCGCCGTCCATTTAACGAAGAAACCCGGGTCTCCCGCCGACGAGGCCCACTACGCGATGGCGAACCACGTTTTCCCAGACCAGGAGCAGCTGCTGCAGTTCCTGAGGAGGCTCAAGGAGGTTTTCGACGTGTGTGACGAGGATGCCGACGGCTTCATCCGGGTGGAGCACCTGCTGGACCTCGGTGTTCAGTTCGGACAAGGAGACGAGGTGAGACCCAAGCTCACACAAGCTGCTCCACACGTCCTGTATCCCAACTGGCTTCCGTCAGGTTCATCGTGTGTTTTAACCACACGAGCCGTCCTGCGTATTGAATGCACGTCTCACCACTGTCACGTTCGCCAGCAGCAGATGTGTCAGTCTGCTGTTCCAGACAGAAACCTGTCAGTTCGCCTCCTCCACATCCACCTGACATGTGTCCTCTGTGCTCCGTGTTATTTAAACGATGAGCCAGAGGAAGAGCAGGTTTTAACACATCAGGCTCACGACTGTAAGAGATCTTGTTTCTGACTTGAACCTTGAAAGAAAACACTGGTATTTGCATTAAGGCTAGACGCTAGGACACAAATGACTTCAATATAATATCACGATCACTATCATCTCAAGTGTAAAGACGGATCCGCTCCAGAGTGAAAGCTGTCACACTTAATAAACACACTCTCGATCTATCATGTGCTTTATCTCCTCACTGTGTTTGCACAATGCATAAGCAATTTATCGATATATGTATGCATAAAATGTCGTACTTTTGTTATATTGCTATTGATGGAAATGATATTTTTTTTATTATTAATGTTGTTTTACTGCACAGCCCTAATTGGCATTAAAATGGCTGTTAAGATGACTTAACTGGGCTACGTTAATCCTAAAACACCCTCACTTAAAATGAAGTAGATCTTTTTGACATCAATCTATTCCAGCAGGTTACCTAATATAGCAGTGGTTATTTGTATTTATTTGCACAAATTAAATCTTATCATTAGGACCATACTGTTTTTAAAGTGGTAAATGGCTTTACTTATCCTCGTTGTAGGCCATGCTTGGTGTTACGCCGATAGCATCGTCAGTATTTACATTTTTGATTCTTTTCATCAGTTTTGTCAGGTATTAAACAATTCTTAAAAATTAACCATTTCACTATTGACCTTCCATTAGATATAAGTCATCGTGATGTGCTGTACATTTACTGGTATCATCCTCTACCACTGGTGGTCTCACTACTCCCAGAAACCTCAGCGGAGCAGACATTCATGTTTCTGCATCATTCTGACTATTGCCTTGCTTTGTCCACTGTGTGATGTTTGAAAGTTAAATCTGCACTGTGGCCTTTGGGGAATTTACCTCTTTTTGTGAAGCCATGACAGATTAATGATTTGGAGTGATGCGTTGCAGGTGTAATTGAATAGTTGTGGGAGATGAGCATTCTTGGGTAATCAGATTTAAATCAGACTTTTTGTTCTTTGTGTTCCACTTGTGACTGACTCCATGAGCCGGTCAAGCAGCAGCAACTGAGACAATCTAGTTAAAAAGTAAAGTGAATTTCCCCATTCAGTCTATGTTCAAAGGGCCATAATCAATAGTATCTTTAACATCTTCTGAGAGACTTGAAGATGTCAGGCCAAGACTCATCTTATCCAATCGGAAGGAGCTTGAGAGATTCGTCTGGAAGAATGGGATAAACGATCCTGAATCTAGGTGTAGAGAGCTTGTAGAGAGAGATACATATTGACAGACTAGCTACAAAGAGAGATTTAAGTGTGTAGGTGATGTGCTGTTTTAGGCCTAACAGAAGGAGCCACAGCCAATTCCAGCCTTAGCTTCAGTACCATGGAGAGCGCACCAGTACCACATCACACTGTAAATATTTGAAGCCAAATACTGTTTAGATCTTGGTTATTTTAAAAGTTTGTGCTGAAAAATTCAAGGTCTTTATCAGTGTGTTTGAAATGATATCTGGAGAGAGGTGTTCGCACAGCTTCTCTGCCCAGTATATTGCTCTGTTACAGCTCATGGATTGTGGAGTGAGAGTATTCTGTAATGTTATGTATATGCTTATGGAGCATTTAATTGTCAAAGGCCAGATTCTTTGTGTGTGATGAAATAGTAGGGTGTGTATATGCTGACATTGTCTCCATATTTGATCTATTAATCTATTTTTCAGTACGTAATGAAATCCAACCAGCAGAGACTTTGTTAAATACAGATATTGTTACAATAAACACACTGCAGTGACTTCTTTGGTTGGTGGAGAAGAAGCAAAAAAACAATCTGTTTGAATGTACCTTTACGTGTTGGGCCGAGCTAATCTTAATACATGTGTTAAGAATCAGGGAATGTTGAGAGCAATGATGTAGATTATATTCTGAAGCCTAACTTTTGTAGTACTTCACTGGTTTCTAATGCACACGCTCTTTTTTTAAATGCATAAATACTACCACCCGATGCATCAGTGACATTGTTGTCCCTGTGGTGGAAAAACTCTTTTGTTTGCACCAGGATATTTGATGACGTTTGTTCTGATCTAAGGAGAGACAGAAGGCAGTGTTACCTCAGGCAGGAATGTACCGATCATTCCACATAAATGATAACTAACCGAGAGAGTGGATTTTCCTTGAAGCTGTCATGGCGGCTGAGCACCAAGAGCACATCGCTAAAAATAACTCAGCTGTGCTAAAAGGAAGGTACTTTTTCATGGTCCTCCTCCCCTCTCCACTGCTCTCCTCCCATCTCTGTGTTCGTTGTCACCATGGCGATGAGAGCTTCACAAGGAGTCTGAGCGGATCGGTGGTTGATTAAGTAATGAAATGATCCACCGAGCTGCTGAAAACTGCCTATGAGATGATGCTCTGTACCAGTCCTGTGTTTACATTTGTTCATCAGATAGTTCTCATCACCATAGACACTGATGTGAGTGGTTGTGTGATTGGAGAGTTCACTGAAGTGTCAGATTGCAGCATTCAGTCTGAAATGAGATTTTTATTCCTGGTGTATTTCTTGTAATCACATTGCTGCTACTCTACTGTACACAAGGACACACTCACTAGAGATGACATGCGATATTTATCAAAGCACATGAAATGCATTTCATACAAATGCTTTGTCTTTCTATATTTGTTTGGTTATCGGGATATATTTGTTTTTGTGCAACTAAAGTTCGAGACTCATCTCAAGGATAATTAAATCAAACAAAAATGGACCTGACCACAGTTTGTAATATCCCAGCATAGGATGTGAATGCTTATGTAAATGAGAGATTTGCATTTTGTTATAGAGTTATTCAATGTAGACTGATACAAAATGTAAATTGTATCTATCTACAACACAAAAACAATGCAAAAAGTGAAGGGCTCTGAATAATTACTGAAGCCCCTGTATCCTACAGGTCTTACTAGTCTCCATCACGCAGCCGTATCTATGATTTTCTTCTGACATGCTGTTTAGTCCTTGTTCATGTTGCGAAGACAGCTCCATTTAAAAAGGATAAATGCTACATTTAAAATAAATAGAATTGGCAGAATAGTATTAATTGATGATCGTCCTCATACAACTGACACCTGCATTATTGGCCCTGTTCAGGTCTGGTATTAATATCCATTCTGAGAGTTTTAATCACTAGTAGACAAATAAACACATACTTCATTTCCGTTTGCAAATATAAATGATGTTGTTTTTAGCCAGACTGACTATACAGTGTCTGTCAGTGTGAGAGCGAGAGAACAGAGCCAGCAGGGCCTGGAATCAATGCCCCTAGCTTTACATTTGGAAATCAGTCATCTCTTGGGCCCAGGACACATTTGCTCTCAAACTACCAAAATGCATCCCAGACCACTTCCGAATGTGATCAGATCTCAAATCAATTGAGTCCTTTTTTATGGAGACATGTGGGGCAGAGATTTGTGATTTAGTGCTATATTAATGAAATGAACTTCTTCTGACTTCTATCTCTTGCAGGTGAAGGCATTGACCAGGCACCTGGATCCTAATGCTCATGGGAAAATCAACTTTAAAGACTTTTGCCATGGAGTGTTTGCTATCAAAGGTAAGAAAGCTAAATACTTTATTTAATCCATGTGTGTAATAAGCTGTAGACACACTGGTAAGAGACCTCTGGAACCTTCAGACAGAGGCAGCTGACCTGTGTTTGTGCTAAGCTTAGTAACTGTTCCTTCATATTCACAGTACAGAGGTGACTGTGAATAGTGTCAATCTCCTTGTCTTAAAAATTTGTCCTGAATAATCTTCCTGCAGCACTTTTCTGAAAGTAACATCATCTTTGACAGAAGGAGAAACATGAGTTCAAGCTGATACCATCTCCCTCCTCCAAACCAAAATCTACAGTGCTCACTTACGATGTAATATTCCATAAATCAGACCTTTTTTGGTTTCATTTATCTTTGTATGTACATAACTAACTGCCTGGCACCGGTGATAAAGAATACACATTTCAATCAATACAGGCTTGATAAAAAGCAAACCACTTAATTATATTCTGCTGACACTGATCATATGTTCTGAATCCCAGTGTAACAACTGTCTCTGAATGCAAAGTGTCTGTGCACTGCCTTTAGCTCCAAAGTGTAAATGTACCCTCTGCACGGGTCCATTTTTGCAAACCTGCACCAGCCCACACCTACAAAGCTCCAAACTGGACCTGACTCCTTACCCTCAATTATCTCAAAGTCAATTCTGGACCCGTGACCCGACCCATCACGCTGATTAAACACACACGCTGAGTTCTTGGAAAAGTCTCTGTCTGGGCTCCTGCAGCTGCTGGTGTGTTTTCACACTGACAACGTGCTGAGCTAGCTCGCGCCTACCACAAGCTATTTGTGTCTGTTTATCATCCATTTTGATTCAGTAGTCAGTTCTGTGTCAGTAGTGACAGTAATCTGAGGGGTAATGAAGGATCGAAGGTGGTGTCGTAGGCAGCTGACTCTGCTTCATATAAGTTTATTTAAACGCTAGAAATACTGCACACATTATTTTTGACTGCAAACATTATTTTTACCCATCAAACTTCCTTGAGGTTAATAAACCCTCTGCCATTGTTCCTGACTGGCTTACTGTCTCAGACCCACTCTTAATCAGTGAGATCATTTTATTCCAATACACCATTAAACACTCCGCAACAACAAGCTCTCCCCCAACCACCACCACACTGTGTATGTTCAAGTGTAACTGGCAGTTTGTCTGAGAGGAGGGAGTTTCACCAAGCATCTACTGCTGTTATTTAATCTTAACTCACTGTCAATCCACTGACATTGCTTTCTCTCTCTCTCTCTCTCTCTTCCAGGTTGTGAGGAGATTCTGAAGATGGCTGTGGGTCCTCGGAGTGCGACCTCCAACCAGCAATCTGTTACCGACAATGGTTACGTTTACCAGGTAAAGTCCGTTCTCTGTGAATTTTTGAGCCAAAGTTTGGATACACAGAGACTGCACTGGTTGTTGGAGGCATAAAATCGCAGTGCGGTTATTCTAATTATATTTGCCTCCATATGAGCCTCCATATGAGCCTCCATTTACTGAAACTCTGCTTTAGTCAATATGAGTGGATTCCACCATGTACAGCCGCATAAGTGAAACAAATATATTGTGTATTGCAAAATATCACACGTTACTGTGTGTATGTAGCAGTACAGGACTAGATTAGCTTAACTGAACTGTTGCTTAGCAACAAGAGAGTGCGAGCGAGGAAAGCTATTCTCCATTTGGCCAGGGTGCTGGGCTGCTTGGTATGTTCTGGTGTGTGGGGGAACCCTTTTAAATGGTGTGCTGAGGTATATGAGGGGACGGCTGCGACTCTGAGCTTCATTAGCTGACAAACGATGGATGAGGATCTAGGAGAATCAGTGGTAGTCGTCCTTGTTGGGACGAGATACCATAGAATGAACCAGTCGAAGCACAGAGCACGTGTCACATCTAACTGGCACGCCCATCCAGCACAAACCAGCACCATGCCAGTGGGCTGCACCCAGTGAGACGGAGGTGTGGCTTTGTCCCAGCTAAAGCTTCAGTGTGTTTTGGAATATAAATGACTGAGCTGTGCTGAGAGATGCTTCTGGTCGAGATTTGAACACAGGGAGCCTTCAAGCTTCAGGAAGACGGTGGGTTCATCTCAGTACTACCTTTGTGATAAAAGATGCCAGGTGGTTATTAGGAGGACACACCGGCTCTGGACTGGACTGGGGACATGTGGCTCACACACTTTTTTTGGTGAGGTGTGCATGCATGTGCACATGTGTGTATGTAAGAGGGAGACTTGTTGTGTACCTTGCCATGGCCCAATCGTTGGGTGTAGCCAGACAGTGACATGCATAATTTAATAAAAGACTGATCTGGGGCACGCTACCTCCCACACTGTATGAGATAAATCAATCCAGGAGATCATCCAGGCCAAATACTACACAGGCCACATAGTTTTATTAATTCTGTTTAAAACATACTTAATGATACCACATCAAATGAAATACTTATGTGAGGAAACAATAAAGAGAAAAAAGCTATTCAATTGCAGATTGAAGTTAAAACCAGGTTTAATTTGTGTTAAACAGAACAACATCACTATTGCTGTGTCCTCAGAAGCTGTGGTTATGTGTTGTAGGTTATGCCAGGCTGCTGTGTCCTGTTGAACTAACCTTAATGTCACTACATGTAGTTTTCGTCTGAAACTGCTGCAAATCTTGTTTTACGGAGGTTAAGTTTAGAGAAGGTCTGTACTTACAATTTATGTAATGACGTTTAAAATGTGTCACATCTCTCTGTTCCTTTTTTGACTCAAGAGTTAATAATAAAACAGTTGAATCTGTGCTTGTTTTGTCAGAGCAGTCAGGTTTAATTACTTAAATCCGACCATCTGGATGGAGACTGTGGGTATGAGTCATTCGCTGCATATTACAAGTGGATACATTTTTCAAATGTCTTTTTAATATCCCTTTTGTTACAGGAAATAACAACAAACTCCAATCGGAAGTTCCCACATCTTTTTACACTGACAGTGCATGTGCCTGTGACATTGACTTGGCCACTGTAGGGATAATTTCACTTCACTCAAGCTTTTGTGATAGTGGTTTATTACATCTCTGCAAGTTCCAATCACAGCAAACAAATCATCAGAGTCCACAAGCACCCCCCCCCACACACACACACCCACACCACACACACATAAAAAAGCAAGTGTTATATGAATACTGAGTTTACTGTTATTACTCCTTACTTGATTTTCGGTAGTAAAATGATGCTATCAACCTTGAGTACCCTGAGATATCTTTGCTTTCTCTGCCAGTCGGGCTATAGTTTTGCAAAAGTTATATTGGACCCCATGTTATTTAATTTGAATCACAAAGTGGTTTTGTGTTTGTACTGAATAATATGCACAGAATACAAATATTAAAACTCCTGTCCCTCTTATTATTGAGCGCATTTACTGACACACAAGTGTTTAATATTCACACATGTGTTTCTTGTGTTTGTGTAGAACGGTGAGGCCAGGCTGCCCAATCCAATCATCATGTGCACCCGCTCCTTCCCTGAATGCAGTGTTTACAGGGAGGGTTGTGGTCCTGATGGGGAGTGTGACATGGACAGCAGCACTGAAAACGCCAACACCTCTGACTCTTTGCACCCAACACGAAAAGACAGGTCAGTCACACATCAGGGGGACTGAGCCCAGATTAGGACCAGTTAGTTGGTTGTTCTTAGACTTTGTCAATCCTCATTGTCGTTGTATTTCCCATGCCACCCAAGCCAACTCGCTGGCTCAGCGTCCACGTCCGTCATCTCTGGTGAGGAGCAGTTTGAGGACTACGGTGAGGGGGAGGATGTGGATTTCATTCCCAGCAGCCCTTGCCCTGAAGAAGACAACCGAACAAATGGCTTCTCAGATCTGGGATCATCGCTTCCCTCGAGGTCGGTGGTCTGGCGATGTGCTCACTCTAAATGAGCACATCTAGATTTTGACTGTTTTCAGCAATGTTTTGCAATAGATAAATTAAGAAGAAATGGTAATTACAGTTACAAAACATTACTTAATTAATCAAACAATCAAATCATATTTGTAGAGCTTATTATCATAGATCACAATTTTCATACTTAACAAGGTGTGACATCTCCTGCCCTTAACCCTCGACAAGAGCGGAAAAACTACAAAAACAAAACCTCAGAGAGAGTCACTTGTGAGGAATACAAAATACTTACAACTGGCACAGATGAAGGGAGCAGTAATGACAATTACAATGATAGAGGCTTGCGCAAGGCAGACCTTAGCCAGCTTCAACTATAAGCTTTATCAAAAAGGAAGGTTTTAAACCCACTGTTAAATGTAGAGAGGTTGTCTGTCCCCAAAACTGAAAATGGGAAACGATTCCTCAGGAATCGTTATAGGAATTGTTTCACAGAGTTGTTATATTCTTTGTATTTGCAGTGCGGGGCAGACGCCCCAGAAGATGCGGCAACTATATAACAGTGAGCTGCTGGACATCTACTGTTCTCAGTGCTGCAAGAAGGTGAATCTGCTCAATGACCTGGAGGCTCGACTTCGAAACCTCAAAGCCAACAGGTAAAACACACACACACAAACACTTTTATAAATTCCCAGCATAAGATGCTGCATCCATATTAAAGGGGAGACTTATATGTTACTATAGCAACCATATCCCAGTCTGGTGGAGTGACTGGTTGTAAGTTATTCTCTATGTAACCATTTTCAGACATGAAATCTGGAGAAAATCTGCACAATCGGGTCAGAACTTTGTCTTTTGTACATTATTCAGAGTATTTGCTTGGGGCCTGAAAGGAGAAACTCTGAAGAAGTTCAGAGTCTCTTGCTGGGACATTTGTGTTTACACATATTATCTGGAGTTCGATGCATGTCTGAAAGCAGCTTGTGAGAGATTGATAAAGCGCAGGAACAAAGAGCGTTTTTTTGGTTAAAGATTACGCAAAGTAGATCATAAGAGTTTGTGACATTGATAATGGTCTCAGAGACCAAACGCTCTAAGCAGAGCCAACAGCGGACAGGAACAGTGTCAGCACTAAAGCAGAGGTAGTGGTTGGAGTAAGTGAATCTGTATAAAGAAGTGGAAGTAGGAACAGAAGGTAGAATGTAAACAGCACAAACTGCAAAGCCGTGTGTGTGTGTGTGTGTGACTGAGTTTCTCTCTTGTTTCAGCCCTAACAGAAAGATAACCAGCACAGCATTTGGACGGTGAGTGACCTGACCTTCCCACTAATGAGCATTACAATAAAACTGCTGCAGTGACTCTGAGTGATGGCTTCACCATTTAGCAGTAAGATGATTAGAGCTGTGATAGAGGAGCAGCTTCCGAAACACAGCCTCAGCTTGTTCAGCTTGTTCAGGGGGTGATGACGTGATAACAGTGCTTTTGGTTTCCACCGTGTCCTCTCCTCTCTGCAGTCAGCTGTTCCAGGCCAACCACAGTGTGTTTGGGTCGAGTCAGGGCAGCAGCACCGAGGATCTGTTCACCGACAGCATCGACTCCTGTGATCTTGACATCACAGAGAAAGTACAAACCATTTCCCCCTACTACACATTACATGATATGTATCAGCACCATCATGCAGTTTCTGTACAGTATATTAATTAAAAGAATGCTTGTTTTCCATTTCTTGCTCAGAGTTAAGTTCCACTCTATGTGTGAGGTGAATTTGAAGCTAAAGTCAGATGATTCTTCTTAATGATCCTAAACATGTTTGTTATAATGTAAAGACGGAAAACAAATATAGAAAATTTAATTAGATTTCATTTTGATTTTATGCTGTTTGTGCTCTCAACTCTTTAAAGTTCCAGTGTGTAAGATTTAATTGAAAGGGATCTACTGGCTGAAATGTAATATATATTAATCCTAGTGATGTTTTCAAAAGTGTGTTTCATCTCAAATGTACGAATTGTTTTTTTCTTTACACCAGAATGGGTCTTTTATATTTAAATACTTTATATTTACATCAGGAGCAGGTCCTCTCTCCAGAGGCTGCCATGTTTTTTACAGTAGCCCAGACTGGACAAACTAAACATCCTTTGAGTTTTATGACAACTGAAGGCTACCTCAGGTTCTCTTTCATGTTTGCAAGGTGAGGATGAGGTGAGGGGGACTCAGCTGCAACATGCAACCTCACCACTAGATATCAGTAGATTCTAAACACTGAACCTTTAATGGTCCTGATATAAAATTAAGGACTTTTCTTCTTAACCTGAGGGGAAACGCTGACATGCTACATATAAGCTAGTGGAATTAAAGCGAGACACTGAAAGCAAACTGAACCTCAACCTTCTCACCCTCAGTTTAGGGGCTGAGACAGTAGGAACTTTTATGATACAAATTGTATAACACAAACCTTGCTCTTTTCTAGCTTCAGCCTCATGAGTTAAAGGCTTGATTGTTTCCCTCAGGTCAGTTATTTGGAGAAGAAGGTGACAGAGCTGGAGAGTGAAAGTCTGGCAAACGGTGACCTCAAGTCGAAACTTAAACATGAAAACACACAACTAGTCCACAGGTAGGAAAACACACACACACAAACCTCAGGTGCTTTTTTCTGTTAGAGTAAATTTAAACTCTTTGCTTTGCTTGTCTAGATAACTATCTAGGAATAATACACTTCCATCTGAAGCACTGTGTTAAACATAGCATATGTTTTGTGTAATACATTTTTTTCCACACTTTGTGCCTGTGTTTTCTCTCCAGGGTCCATGCGCTGGAGGAGCAGGTGAAGGATGCTGAAACGAGGGCAGACCAGTGTCTGGAGGAGGAGAGCAAGAGGCACCGGGAGGCTTACACCAAGATGGAGCGAGACAGAAACTTTGAGATGGACCTGCTCTGTAACAGGTAACCCCATCAAGAAATACACCATCCATCCCAAAGACAAAACACATCATTAACTTGTTGTTTATTCCCATATTCCACATGATTAACATTATCAAGAATTACACCTAGCTTGTTTACTCTACAACAAAATAACAGATGTGAAATGAAAGTTCCTCACACCTAAGTACATACCAGCGCGCCAAAATAATTCCTTCCAAAAGAAGTGGTCTTGGTCTGCCTCAAACTGAGTCATTGTTCGGTTGCTGTGTGAAAACACTTTTTTGGATCATTTAGAATTTCTGACCAATTACAGGAAGTTGAGACAGAATTAAACAATAGAAGAAGAAAAAGAAGTGGACGACATACTGGTCTCTCCAGAAACAGAGTTGGCCAGGCTGGCAGGATTGTTGCAGTCTTTACCTCTGTCCATATATTGTTTGAAAGACAGGGACGTTCATTTAGCACATTCAAACTAGTGTAGAGTACTATACCTGAAGTTTGTGATGCTGGTTGTACTGCCATAGTGACATATGTGTTACACAGGTTACAGCAATTAGAAGAGGAAAATGGAGAGATGAAGTTAAATGTGTGTCGACTCAAGTCTCAGACCGAGAAACTGGACCAGGTGAGTGTGGCTCACTGAAAGGATAATTCTACAGTATTACTTATTCATTGTTCTTTGTATTTTTGGCCATAATTCTTATTAGTAATGATACTATTTTAATCAAGTGTAAGTTAATTGCATAGATGGTCAGACCCGTCCTAAATAAAGCAGATTATCCCAACTTGTATGTTACTTTGCAGGAGAAGCAGAGAATGACAGACAAGCTGGAGGACACTAATCTGAGGCTGAAAGATGAGATGGACCTTTACAGGAAGATACTGGACAAGCTCTGGCACAACCGCCATGCGTTTCAGAAGGAGAAGGAGTCTATGCAAGAGGCAAGTCAATCTAGTTAACAAAGAAGTACGTGAATAATGTTTAGCACTTGGATTCGATCTTATCTCCTTCTTGCAGCTGATTGATGATCTGCGCCGGGAGCTGGAGTATCTGCAGCTGTTTAAGCTGGAAATGGAGCATCCTGGGCAAGGCAAGGGGTTATCCGAGTTCAACGCCAAGACCAGGGAGAGTGAAATGGAACATGAAGTCAAGAGACTGAAACAGGTTCACACACACACACACACTCCAACTTGTTCGTCTGGTCTTTCACTTGTCTTCATTTATGACCTTGTTGTTGTTGTGTGTGTGTGTGTGTGTGTGTGTGTGTGTGTGTGTGTGTGTGTGTGTGTGTGTGTGTGTGTGTGTGTGTGTGTGTGTGTGTGTGTGTGTGTGTGTGTGTGTGTGTGTGTGTGTGTGTGTGTGTGTGTGTGTGTGTGTGTGTGTGTGTGTGTTCTTTTACAAAAGTGCTTGTGAACATTTTCACCGAACCAAACTCCAGATCATTAACTTTTAGAGATGTCTGGTCAGGATAGGTGAGGGGGGATACACGAGATGAAATGCATTGTTACCAGTGTAAAGCCAAGGTCTCTTGTTCTGCAGAGGATGATGATAACACAATAGATATTTTAAAGGACCACCAATGGTGAGTCTGACTGTGACAGGGAAAGAGAGCAGGCCAAAGGGGCGCGGCACTCAGATCTACAATGCAGCAACGGCAAAGTTTGTATTCATCATGAAACTGGAGAGGGACAGATTGGCCACTACAGTCTAGGTACTTGATGGTAAACATTGTGATGATGTGTAGAACACGTGTGCAGGGAATGCCTCAATCCTTAAAATGTTTTTTATTCCCCATGGTTTGTCACACTGTTCTGGTTGATTCACTTTGACCTACATCTACACAAATAGTGCAAAATATACACAAGCTGCACAGAGATTGACTGTGTATATGTACATGACAGATATCATATCATATCATCACTATTTGTCATAAATAATTTAGGTAATTTGAGATGGAGACATTTTATATAGCACAAATTTACTTTTGGTTAATGTGATAATGTTTCTCCTATATATTTTCTTACTTACAAATGAGACTACCTTATTAACAACCTTTTGATACTGTACTGCACTTTCTGTGTTAGAGACACCAAACATCCAGAATCTTCTCTGAGGATTCGTTCTGCATTTGCTCCCACAGGAGAACTACAAGCTGCGGGATCAGAATGATGACTTGAACGCTCAGATTCTCAGTCTGAGTTTGTATGAGGCTAAAAACCTCTTTTCCTGTCAAAGCAAGGCCCAGTGCTTGGCAGCCGAGATCGACAACGCGTCCAGAGATGAGGTAAGTCTGCCGCTGGTGGACAGATGTAACGTAGTTTTGATTTTGATGTTAATACCCTTCAAATGGGTTTGTCTTTTCTGTCTCTTTCAGCTGGTAGATGCTTTGAAGGAGCAGGAGGAGATCAACCTGCGTCTGAGGCAGTACATGGACAAAATCATTCTGGCCATTCTCGACCATAACCCCTCTATTCTGGAGATCAAGAATTAAATCTCTCTCTCTCACAAACACACACACACACACACACATAAAACACATGTGTCGCTGTAGTTGAGTTGAGCTTCCATTACCTGACCATTAGCCTGATTATTATTAAATGCTGATAATTAGCTGCAGTTGAAGGGCTGGGAAGAGTGGAAGAGGTGTGAGGAGAGAGTGGTCTACTTTCAGAAATGACATATTTTGGCTTTCAAATGTCAGTCGTGATTGATGTGTCAACACCCATGATTATAGCAAGTGCAGTTTAATACTAAAGCTCCCAGAACTCTGGGGTCAATAACCACTTGTTGGTCAGCGACTTTGTCAGAAATACAGAATAGCGATTTATTACAGTGAGGTTCAGTTGATCGATTCCTGTGGATCGCTCCAACTCTGAATTTCCAACCCTGCAGCAAACAATTACAGTTACTTTAGAGAAATACTTACGGTGTGTAAATACTATCACCGCTACACACACAGACACACACACACACACACACACACAGTACTGTATTATTCATCAGTGGGATCATCACCACAGCATTTTTCCTCCTGGACCACTAATAATATTGAAATGTCTGTCAGTCACTGCAGAACTACATGTGCCACCAGTGTTTTATTACCTCTAATATTTGAAGCCAGTGTAACTGCCACTGTTCACTTTATTACTTGTAGACACTGTCATTTTTCTGATGGGGATTCAGACTGAATCAGAATCCAGATATAAAGTTAGCATGTTTACTACAAACTGTTGCCAAAGCTGTCTGTCATGCTGCAGGTGTTCCAGACAGCCATTTGTTTCTTTCACTTCATGATACTATGAAAATCTCTTTGTAGAGACTTGAAATCTACTCAATATGACGATTGCTATAATTCTTCACAATCATAATATATATTTGATGGCAATGCTGAGCAGATTTTTCGAACCGATCTACGATTATATATATATATATATATATATTAAAGTTAGGATGAAAGTTGGGAATGAATAAATACCAGTGGAAGAGTTTAAAAAAAAGAGTTCAAGATTTTGGGGATTGCAGCTTTTTGTAGAACAGATCCTGGAGTCAGGATGTTGTTAGCTTAGCTTAGCATAAAGACACAGCTGGACAACTTCTCTAAAGTTCATTGAATAACAATTATCTCAAATGAGTAAGCTGGATGTTATCAGTGGAGTTATATTTTGGATCTGCTTCTTGAGTGATGAAGAACTTATTATATTTAAAATACTAGAATGGCACCAGGTATAGCACATATCTCTGCCAAGGACAAACTGTACCTTATGAAACTAAATCAGTTTTTTTAATTTTAGTTTTTCATCATGATCCATGAATTATTTCCCAGGAAATTGATGAAATGTAAAAATGACAAGAAAACGCTCTATCTCCCAATCTCCTGGATTCGTCCAGATCTGTGCCAAAATGTAATTGGTCTTTCTCGGCCCACGACCCATCCTTCCACAAAGTTTCATTGAAATCTGTTTGCGTAATCTTGCTGACAAAAGAAACTAAAAAAACATCTGACAGGGTGGAAAACAACACTTGTCTGTGCAAAGTTGCACTTATCTTATGGCCAAAATGCACTTGTTTGTTAGATGTATACACACAGTGTGTTCTGATGAGAAGCACTGAATGTTGAAAAAATGTTTTTGTTGAAAAATCTGCACAGGGTGTCTTTAAGTCAAATTGTTCATTCACTGTATCTTAGCCTATAAAAAAATGAGGGAGAAATCCGATTTGACTGACAAGAATTATTTCCAAATAGTTTTTAGAAATACTGAAGTATGTATCCTTATTAATAAAAAAAACATTAACCTCATTTTAAGTGAGTAAGTCACTCACTTAAAATGTGATTCTGCCAGTGTTGTAAGTTATTTTCATTTACTCTTAATCAAGCTAAATATTTAACTGTGCTGGTAGATAAGCTAACCAAACACACCAGAATGTTACTCCACGTGTGTGACAGTGAGGAAGCAGTATTGAGCTGCCATAGTGAGCATCATACTTTATAACTAATGAAGCTCGATTTGCTCCATTGCACAAACGTGTCACCAAGTGATTGTTTCCACTGTTATTCGCTTGTTCCTTTACAGGCTTTGTGCATTTACATATGAGGAATTAACACATTATTTTGTATGATTTTGCCCATTGTTGCCACTGTAAGTGAACATTTTTTTTATACTGACATTTTTTATTTATTTGGACACAGTATTTGTGGTGTCACATGTTATAAATGTACAGAATGTAGTTACTATGTATTTGCAAGTCATTCAGCTTCTTAGAAAGTCTCTTTGAGAGATCTGACACAAAATAAAAAAGTATGTGTTTGTAGATTATAATAATCGTGATATAGCACACTTCAAGTGTCATATTCAAAGTATTTACCTGGAATAATGATAGTAAAACAATAGTCTGTCACAGCTCACATGTTCACTCGGATTTATTTTACTTATGTTATGCACACGGAAATATATGTGATGATGATGTACAAATTAGATGTGTAAATAAAATGCATTTGCTTTGGCATGATGAAGTTGGTTTGGTTGTGTGGTACTTTCCTCAGAGGTTCGGTTCATGTGTGTCTACTTTGAAAGTGGATCAGGCCCCCTTCAGAAGGATCGCTGGGCATGGACATGTAACTGCTGCAGGAGAGTCTGCTCTCTCCTAGAAATGCTTTGAGGGCATAGAGCTCCCTATAAGCCTCCCCTTCAGACACACACTCACACACATACACACAATAGAGCAAAGTGGGAGGTGCATTTTTAGAATTTGTTCTGATTGTCCTCTATTCAATTTGGGGAAATACAATTCTGGTATGGTAAAACATGAACAAACTTAAAGTTGGTTTGCAATTCAAGATGGATTTGGTCTAGAATTACAGGAATCTAGTCATCTAATTTTCTTTAATTGTTTGTAAATATCCTTTTTTGATCGTAGTAGTTCAATGTTATCTCATAGGTTTTTAAAAAAGGCACAAAATACCAGAGGAAAATAAATGTATGTGATGCCATTATTCTTAGTAAAATACAGGGAATGCAAGCAAACAATAGAACTATAGACATCCATAAGGAGAAAATACAGAAATATCTGTATATGTTTTACGTGTCTGATGTGGAATGTTAAAATTCTACATTTGCTGCTTGATCTTTTCTTATTTTCTCCGATTTTACTGTTTATCTTGGATAATACATTCTAACCCGAACCCTCTGTATGAACTTAATATTTTTATTTCATTCATAATAAACTTGTACTTATACTTTCATCTCTATATCCACATTTTTAGATTTAATTATTTATTGCTTTATTCACTGTAGTCTATTCTATTACATATATATTGTATTGCAATGTAATCTTGGAGCAAGCTGGCACAAGAGTTTAAGAAGAATTATACTACCTAGAATTATAAGTCCTATCTTTCATGTGTTTTTCCTATCGTTGTAGTTTGATATATATAATTAACATGTTATGTTATATATAAAATTGACATTATGTTATTTAGTATATATATTTATACGAATAGAACATAATGTTAATTTTATCTGAACACATACCTATAAATAGTAAAGCCATAGCAACGGATCTAGCTGTAGTCTCCTTTTTCTCAGCGTGTACGTTGTCACCCTCCGGTCCAGCAGGCGGCAGTAATGACCTGCATGCTTCGATATGTCCGCAAGCAAAACGCTCATTTCACCGAAGCAATATTTTTCTTTTCGGAAGAAGATCCCGACAAAGCGGCCCTATTTCTTTTCATCCAGAAAAAGTCGAAGAACCTGAAAAGCGACGATGTACGCCCGAACAAACACCGGCAGCGCACATGGAGACTTCCAGGATCGAAACGGAGTTAATTATGTGACATCGACAGAGACCTTCGGTCACTGCTCTCAATTGTTCTGGAAAAAGGATCCCAACGACTCCGGAGTAAGAAAGCCAGCTGCCACCAGCCTTAGCTAGCTCAAAGCTAGCTGCACCAGGCGGCTAACGGGGCTACATTTTTACAGAAAGTTTGGGGAATTATTACTTAAGCATGGCTGCTGAATTGGTTTAGCAACACCGGGTTATCTCAAGCCACAAGGTAGCCCTCGGAAGAGCTCATTTCTCTCTCTGCAAACAAGACCGTCGTCACGCTGAGTGGCTCTTGGCCTAGTTGACTATTAGCTTCCGAGCTAATCGGCTAGTGCTCATGAGCTCCTGCCCACTGTGTATCTATTACACCAGTTAAATGGTTTGGTGAAGTTTGCATTGGACATGTGCTGGTGTCTGGAACTAGGAAAGAGGTTTGGGTGAATGTGTTTTAATGAAGCCGAACATTACCGAGCCGATGCTATCACCAGGCAACTCTGCTTAGCTAACAACAGAGCAAACACGGCCAGCGGGTTTTCTTCCGAGCACAGCCGCGCGTATAAACGCCGGCCGGGAGCTGTGCGGAGGTCAGCTCCTGCACAGCGGTCCAGGGTTTTTTTTTTGAGCAGTGGGAGCAGAGGTGCACACACTCGGCCTGGGATATTGTTAGCGAACAGCGCAAAGTAAACACGGGCAGGCTGTCCCACAGGAAGCGGCGGCGGAAGACGCCCCGCGGAGGACTTTGAAAGAGCTCTTTGTGATGCCAGACTGTGCGGTTCATTCATGGTGGCTCTCATCTGCACACACACACACCCACACGTTCAGCTACACCTCCTTTCACTTGTTTATTTTTCTCCAGATTTGAATGTGAAACACCTGACAGGATACCTTTATATCGTCCACACGTGCAAGTCAAATTATTTTGATACAACTATGTGTTCGCACGGTGACGCTGACTCCCCGGGAAGTTGGCATCACTTTATTCAGGCCTTACTCTAAAACACTCGTTCTCCCTCTGTTATTTGTGTGTTTACTCACACTTACTGCATCGCTGAAAGGATAATTTAACATCAGGGATTTTAATTGTTATATGATCTAACTAGATAACATTTGTCAGTTGTGTCGGTCTCACACAGCTCAGCAATGGGAGATTCTGCATTGAAAGCCACACTTGAATTATAGGAGTAGTTCTTGTAGAGGAATTGCTGAGGGAGACAATGATGATCAGGTTCCTTAAGAGAGAGAATTCGCCCCTTTGGTCATCTTCAAAGTGTGGTTCCATAATTTTAAATATTTTTCACTCATCTCATACCTACATCACTTTGGCAGAAAGAGCTCAATTGTAACTTTGACAACATATTCACAGCATAAAATGCAAATGAAATGCAGGAATCCTGCAGGTTGTTAACACCGGCACACATTTTCGCAGGACACCCTAATTACCTGTTCGTACAGAACATAAGCCATATATGTTTATTTCAGCCGTTCTTGTGTGCACCTTTCCGATATTGCAGGAGGCCGTACGTCTCAGCCTTTTACCGAATGCCAGTGTCACTCAGAGATCTTATTAAAGTTGCGTTGCTCTGCATCATGAGCAGCGTCTCGTTATTTTGCCATCTGTATTATCAGGTTGCTTCTGTATGCCACATAAATGTTGTCGAATTGTCGAGTGGTTTTGTCTCAATCCAGCAATTTTAGTCGGTTGACAAAGTCATGAAGATTTATATAACATAATATGTAGTGTATATAATACTCAGTCCAACTTAAAGAGTTGTATTTGCAAAAGATACAGCAAAATGATGTGTGGAAAATATGGTGCTGTACAACTAACAAATTATATGAGGGAACATGAAGATATGTCAGAGCTCTGGCAGGAGTGGACCTCAGGGTGACACACTAGACTGCTGCTCCTCTGGATTTTTTTTTTTTTGAATACACAGTGGGTATACAGCTGATTGAATTGTGGGTCCTGATGAAGCATAGTGCGATGACTGCTTGATAGTTTAGACATGTAAGGACTGAGTTGCCTTTGAACTTGCATCGCATTCAGCAGAATACTTAAAGAGAACAACATTTCTATAGTCTGCCTTATGCAATATTAATATAAATAGGGGTTGGACGACAAATTCAAAATCTCATACCACTTCTTAAATCAGAAATAGTATTTTCCAAACACCGCTCGCTGCATCTTTGCACAGATTAATGACTTGATATTGTTCTCTGCTCTAAGCTGTCCCTTTTCTTCTCTCACAGCCGAGTTCGACCATCAGTTGGTGTGATCAGCTCCCGTCGTCCTCAGCAGCCCTCACCACCTCCAATCTGTCCGCAGCGTCACTGACCACCTCCAGTCTTTCCCTGGACTCCAGAGCACCAGCCCCTGCAACGACAACGGTGCCAGATGACATGGAATCAGACGAGAGGCCATACACCTGTGACATGTGCACCTGCGCCTACAAGCACGCCAGCTCCCTGCTCAACCACAAGCTCACACACAAGACAGGAGACTTCAGGTAGGAACTTGAGACTCAAAAGCCGTTTTCAGACATGAACTCTGGAAAGTGTCTGAATAGTTGTGTATGGACATTCTCTGGACTTTGCCTTTCACATATGGACACCGCTGCCAGAGACTAAGTCAGATGGGTTCAAAAAACAGTACTGGGGCAGACACCCAGGGTCATGCACAGTTCCCCAAGTGGTCTTCCCCGATGCAGAATGCTCAGCGCTGGGACATGGCCTCAGGGACCACGGACAGCTCCACTGCCCGAGCCAGACGGCTCACAGCCTGTCTAAAGTGTCATTAAGCCCGGGGCAGACTCCCAGGGAGCCATGCACAGCTCCACTAAGTCCGCTAACGATATTCATTTTGGGTCTTTTCATACACATTTTTTTATTTATTTATTTATTTATTTATTTATATATATATATATAAATATATATATTAGGGCTGCTCGATTAATCAAGATTTAATCGTGATTACGATTATGGGGTCAAACAATCTCCAAACTACTATAATCGAGTTGAAAAGATTATTTGGCATTTTTTTCCCAAAAATTCAGTCCTTCCCCCAAAGCATTCAGCGGCCCAGCTGGCTGGCTCTCACTCTCAAGCAGCAGTAAAGTGAAGGAGGCGAGTTGTGTGTGTGGTGATCGGCGGTGAAAAAAACAGTGCGAGTGGAAAAGCAGGGAGGGCAGCAGCAGACCATGAAGCGGCCGCGCCGCGCACCGCTATTCTCAAGCGCGCTCCCGCCTGGCTGTTCAGACCGGTCAGACCGGACCCGCATTTCTCCGCACCGGTCAGTCGGTCAGAGAGTGTTAGGGTTGCCATCATTAAGGGTTTGGAAACTGGGCACCGATATCCTGGTTTCACGGAGGAATAAGACACGCAGCCATCATCGGTGTTTACCGGAACCGGACGTGATTAAAAAAATAAAGCAGACTTCAGAATAAGGGCACAGATTAATAATCGTTTAAATAATCGTGATTCTGATATAGTCCAAAATAATCGTGATTATGATTTTTTCCATAATCGAGCAGCCCGAATATATGTAGATATATATTATTTTTTTTACAGGGTCTGTCAATAATTTACAGCTCCTCTCTGTGTCTGTCATTCGTGCCCCGCCATCTAATTCGGCATTCTGTCCATACATTGTCTAAATTTACAATTTCTGAAATTTTACCCTCTCTGAGATTACACATGTCTGATGACACTGTTTGTGTGTGAGTGTGTGTATGTATGGTTGTCTGGGTTTCAGAGAGAGAGAAGTAAGCAGCAGAGTCAGTGTGTGTGTGGTGCTGTTACCTTTCCTTCAAGTTCTGTAACTCTCATAGAGCAGCTGCACAATTCTTCAATAGTATTCTACTGCCAATGATAAATTGGGCCCCAGGACAAATGTGATCACTAAAAGCGGTTTCAACTTCACTAGCATTTTGTTGGTAGGGGCCACAAAATTGGACAGAGATGCAAGGAAAAGTTATTTATGAAAAATATGAATATGCAGAGTTAATTGCATGTCGGAAAGCTGCTGTAGATAGTCCAAATGAGAATTTTCTGCCCTCCAGCTTCCTATTATTTGGAATTGATGTCAATAAATCTGTGTTGTTGGAAAAGACACAGAACTCCAACCACCTCACTGTAAACCGAGAGCATCAGTTGAATGCCTGAAATGATTTAACATCTTTTCATCTTTTCTTCTCCAAACATCAGATGTGACTTTTGCAGCAAGCCCTACACCAACTACATGTCCCTACGCAACCATATGCGAATCCACGGCCAGAAGCGCTACATGTGCGACTTGTGCGGGAAGGCCTTCCGTTTGGCCCGGTACCTCCGTAACCACCAGAGGATCCACGATGACGGACCCAACCGCTTTGATTGTCCCTCTTGCTGTAAGAGCTACAGGACCATGCTGGAGCTGGCCCAGCATCGCTGCACCTCTGCTTCAACTAGCCAGGTGGGTGTGTGTGAGAATGTGCATGGAGAGGAGCGCATGATGCTTGGATGATGAGTGTGTTGGGCTGCGTAGATATTGGTTATGTCTGAATTTTTTTTTAAACCGTGCGAGAGTTTGTATTTTCTATCTCCATCAAATGTGATATTTGATTACAGGTTTTGTTTTGCTACATAAATGAGATCGATACAAAGTTTATGAATCCTTCTAGCAGAGAAGATGACCGAAATCTTTGCTTATAGCCTGCACTGAGCTAATCAACCGTTCCTCTAGGACTTATCTGACCTCTGCTCTTCTTTTATCTCACTCCTCTTCTATCAAGATGTTATTTTTAGGGATGTCCCGATCCGATATTGATATCGGAAATCAGTCCGATATCAGCCAAAAAAGTGAATATCGGATTTTATCGGACTGAATCTAAAAACTCCGATATAAGCGCTCCGATATAAGCTGTCCATTTACCGCTACAGGACTTCTATAATAGGTGACTCTGGTTTGATCACACTCCAACACAGTAGGTGGTAATGCCCCTTAATTAACGTTGGTGCCGGCCGCGGAAGAAGAGCGTCTCTGATCCAGCATGCACAGCCCACGTGATCACAACAACGACAACGTGTGTGCCTGCAGCAAGGTGTAGTGATGTCGGCTGTGTGGAAGTATTTCGCTCAATTGGATAGACCTACAACCAATCAGAGCAACGTAGTATGTGACGTATGCTAAGCAACGCATTGTGAGTTATTTACTAACCCGGGTTCACACCGGACGCTTCAGCGCAGCGCCAAGCCTTAAATAACAGCTGGCTCCCATCCACTCCCATGTTAAAACTTTGTGCCGGTCACACCGGAGGCTGAAGCACCGCGAGGCAGCCTTGGCGCAGCGCGGTGCTTCAGCCTCCGGTGTGACCGGCACAAAGCCGTGCAGCGATCTACTGGATCAACGGGTGATATTATTAGCGCTGCCCGGCGGTTCAGCGTCGCTTCAGTGTCCGTTGTGAACAGCCAAGCGCCGGGGCGATAGGGATTAGCGCGGTGCTCTGGCGTCGCCTCCACGTTCTGTGTTCCTCTTTCAAAATGAATGCGCTGTCGATGTCTTCTAAAACAGACTCAATGGCAGCATCTACACATCTCAGCTCGCCAGCGGCAGGCATGTTTGTTGAAAACGAATTCAACCCGAGGGCACTTTGGTGACGTGGTTGATTACGTCACCGTTGATCATCTGTCAATCATCGTATAAAGCCCGCCCTGACAATCTGATTGGCCCAGTCCGGCCATAATTTTTTCCCAATGGAGCGACCCCAGACCGAACTGCCCGACCAAATCTGTTGTGGGCGGGGCTAAATTCGTCTGGCATCCAGGCTATGACAAACTACCACGGGACAGCAAAAAGGCAATGGCCATAACAGAAAAGATAGCCCAGTTTATTGTGCTTGATGACCAGCCCCTGTCGGTGGTGAGTAATGTCGGGTTTAAACGCTTAATGGAGCACCTCGAACCTCGCTACATTATTCCTATAGTTTTTGTTGTTTTTGTCCCTGCCCACAGTTGTTTCCAACATATGCTGACAGTAGAAAAATAACTGAAGTGAACTTGAATTGTTTGCACTTTAAAATTTAATTTATTCTATTCAATTGTATAATGATGTTGGTAACCAGTGGTTTTTTTGCACTTTAAATATAACATTTTGTTTTCATTGGATTTGTTGAGGTAATACTCTTATGTTGAAGGTTAAAATTTATGTAACCAATTGGTTAATAATACATGGGTCAGTTTTTCCTATACCTACTGTTGCTGACTATTGTTTTCTGTTATATCACTACAACATCAGTAACAGTAACATCACTTTATCAAGCCTTTTCTAACATTCCACACAACAAAATAAGGAATAAATATATGTATGATTTGTGCCTATATCGTATCGTATTGATATCGGTATCGGCCAATACTCAAGGCTACAATATCGGTATCGTATCGGAAGTGAAAAAGTTGTATCGGGACATCCCTAGTTATTTTCATTCTACTTAAGACATTGTGCATACAACAAGTATTTTCTGTGGAAAGTTATAGTGGAGTAATGCCTCTCACTGTAGAATGTTTTTAAAAATGAAGTCTGCACAATTGAGTCCAGACAGATGTATGTTAATGTTGGACCATGCGAGTGCCCCCTGTGAAACTGAAGGCCCTCTCTGTTGATAAAGGGAAATTGCTCCAGCCTTAAATTGGCATCCAGATGGATAAGCTTAAAGGACCCATCGTATGCCCATTTTACCACAGTTGATATAGTTCGTTGGGGTCTTAATGAAATGTCTGTAACATATTTTGGTCAAAATACCACAAGGATCATTTAAAACAGCACCTTTTTACCCTGTCTAAAACAGCCCTCCTCAGATTGACCTGATTTGATTGCCCCGCCCCCCTCTCACCCCATCGTTTCTGACATAGAGGAACCACAACAAATCGCAGGAGTTGTTTTTGGGAGGGTAGACATGCCGGATACCCAAATGAACGTGTAGAAGCGCTACAAAATTGGAATTTCATAATATGTCCCCTTTTTAATGTTAAATCTTTTCACACTACACATACATGTTTTAGTGACATATGTTTTTAGATTACACATTAGCCGACCAAAGGACTTCACATTGAGTTCTGACACTGACCACACTTTTACCAGACTGCAGGCTTATTTGTTTGTCGGTTCTCCTTTGCTCAAGATAACATCATTCAGTTGTGGTTGTGTCTAGGGGTCTTTTTTCTTGGCCTCACTCCACAGACTGAAAGGGCAACACAAAGGGAGGTGTGGTTATTTTTTCCCATCAAGGCAACATCTTTTTAAACAGTTGTAGTTATATTCTGTATACTGTATGAACACTGTCTTTTATTCAAGAGGAAATGCTTTGTTTGTCTGGGGCTATTTTCAGTGAAGGACTAATGCACAATAAGAACTGTATACTAGGACCCTAGACTAATCCATTTTCCTTAAGAATAGTTTTTCCTATTAACAAAAGTAATTCATTGTAACAGTAACTTGCTCGAAATCCCAAGCACGTAAATTCCATGTATTGGTGTTGTGATGCACAACATACCCTTCCTTATGTGATGTTTCTACCGTAGCAGTGTTTAGATACAGCCTTTTCTTTCGGTTTGTCACTTTTCGGATGCAGATTTAGAATATTAATAACAAATATCTTGATTATATCGCCTTTTTCCTTCCCCAATTTTGAGTGTCCAGTTCCAGTCCCTCCCCTGCAGCTCTTGTCACTGTTAACTCTGTAGTTGGCCTGAGCACAGTGACAACAGGCACCAGCTCCTGCCAGTAAAGAGCTTCAGCGGGAGGGCCTGATATCTGCCACGCAACCTTTCTCACTTCGACCTCCCTTCCTGACATCCCACAAGCGGTCGGTATTTAAAAAAGGAAAACCAAAAAGATCTTTGTTCAGACAAGCGTTTAGGCTCCGTATTGGTTTTAATCCCTGTCCCTGACCTGAAAATGCATCTCACATAACACCCACATACAATGGGGATGTGCCTGCAGGTGTACACAGGAAGGACTGCATGGCACGCCCCACCCAATTCCCATTGGACACCGGAATTGTCGTACACTAATGCTTGTTCGCTGTCGTAGCAGCAGTGTTTAGAAACTTCTCTGTTTTGGCGGCTCTAAAATGTATGGATTCCATGCGTATCCATAGCAGAGAAGATGTGTTTAAAAAAAAAAAATTGGATTTAGCCTCAGTCTCCAGCTCTATATTGGGCGTGCTCTATATTCTCCAGTAAATACATGTTACCGGTGTAGTAGAGGAGGTCTGGGGATGTTGTGTGTCGGCCAAGAGGGGATACACGTCTTGTGCTGTGTGGTTGCTTCTTAAGTAGCTGCTAAAGGATTTGAATCTTTCAATGTTTGGGTGGACATTAGGCAGCTCTAACATCAGCTTGTTCTGCTTGACAATAGTGATCAGCAGTGAAACATCATGCAACCTACAAAAAAGAACTAGGAGCCTTTGAAAGTTAAATCCTGCATCCAGAATAATCCACTTTGGGTACCACTAGGGATGCACAATATTACTAAAACATGCAATAACCTTGTTTAATATCGCAATGACGATGTGACAGCCCAGCCACAGCGCCACAATGTCCGGGGCAGACACCAGGGATTCATGCACAGCTCCACTAAGTCTACTTACAGTGTTAATTTGGGGTCTTTTCCTACTTTTTTACACTTTTTGGCAGCTCTGTCTGTAATTGACTGCTCCTCTCTGTGACTCTACCGACCTCGCCGCCATCTCCTCCAGGTTAACAAAAACACCAGGAACAGAACATGGATAGAACATAAATCTGAATTCATGAGGTTTTTATAAAGATCAGCCCCCGTTGTGAGTGTTAAGAAAAGAACAGAGGATCAGAATCTCTTGACCAGCGGAGTAATGCGCCTTGATGCTGCCCAGGAGGGCCATAATGTGTGTATGTGAGCACACAGCGGATAGCGCTGTAAATACTGCTGTATAAAGATATACAATGCAGCAATTGAGCTTAACACCAACCTAGTGATCTCTTAAATTATGACAAGATTGTAAGAAATTGATCATTATGAAACTGTACTCAACTGTAAGTCTGAGGTGGCCTTCTGGTTCTCAATTAACTGTATGAAAAGTGAGAGCAAACGTAAGCTAAATGCATTGTTGTAATGTAAGTAGTCTGTTCTCTCAGATGTATCTTCACAGTGCGGCAGAGCGGTCAGGCTGTACCTATCATCATTCTGCTGTAACACAACGGCTAGGTGGATTTTCTGTGACTGTTTTACACTTACCTTGGGAAGTGCTTAGTGATCGACATTTAACAGATTAATTTGCGTCAAAGAGAACCGCACAAATCCAAGTCCTCCGTACAACTTGACCATTTTCAGGCCGAAGGTTGTTGATGTAACAGTAAAAGGTGGAAAGCAGAAGGGAAGTAGAGTGTCATGCTCTTGCCCACAGCCTGCATCCTGTAAGTCAAACTGATGCAGGTAATGCTGACTTCACTGAACGGATGTGATGGTGTTTGGAGTGCGTTGTCTATTGCAAACCATTTACTCTAGTTTTGTACTCTACCTAAGTTACCGTTCCTAAAACCAGTCTGGTCATCTCCTGTGACCTCACCTACAAGGCGCCTCCATCCACAGAGCGGCTGCCTTCTTCTTGGATTTGGCTCCACCATGAGTGAAAACTCTAGAGACTGTTGTGTGTATGAAAATACCTGGAGATCAGCAGTTTCAGAAACCTTAAACAAGCCCGTATGGGACCGTCAATCACACAAGTCACTGAGTTCACATTTTTGAACCAGCAGTAAAAGGCTGCTACATGATTGGACGATTACACAAATAAGCAAGTTTAAACCGATGTTTCTAATAAAGTGCTTGGAGCGTGCGCAGAGATAAATAACAGTAGAATGACTTTCAGCAGTCCTTATTGTGTAGAGGATAAACAGTGTAAAACCTGACTTATAGGGAGGATAATCTTTATCCTTAATTGTTCTTGACAAATTAGTGACAGCAGTGCTGTTTATACACTAGGAAATGCTTTTCTATTTTTTTTTTTACACTTTTTATGTTTTCAAATTATATTTGAACTTGTTATTGCTTCTGTTGTAACCTTGATGTGGTCCACTTTTGGGGAGTGCGAGTGCATATGCATGTATGGCAAGGTGTGTTTGGCATTGTTTGCTTTGATGAAATGTGCATGTGACATGTTGTAGCTGATTTTTCTGGACACTCCCTTCTCCAGCTACAGTTTTTTACAAGCAGCCTGCTTGGCAGAGCGTGTCTCAGAGTTAGACCAGGGTCAGGGTAGTGTAGGCAAAGGATCAGGGTTAAGATATGAGAAAATGGATACAATTCAGTTTATTTTCCTCACAAGTATAGTAATCCAATTATGTGTGCGTGTGTCTGTGTGTGTGCGTGCGCTTGTGTCTGTGTGTGCGTGGGGTTGGTTCATAAGAACCGGTTCAACTGCCCGTCCTGCTTTAAGAGCTACCGAACCATGCTGGACCTGGCCCAGCACCGCTGCAGCGCCGCGGCCAAAAACCAGGTTGGTGTGAGCATGAGCAAGCGAGCGAGCGTGTGTGTGTGTCGTGCGTGTTTTGTGTGAGGCAGAGTCAGTTGTTTGAGGTTTAGCAGTGAGGAAGGGCCAACTTGTACAAGTTTTGGATGTGGTGGTCACATAAAAAATTTGATTAACTGGTGAACAGTTGATTGTATCTGCCATGTAACTGTTTTCAACCTCTTTTCCAACCTGGCTGTTGAACATGAAATCAGTATGACAAATTTTGGAAACTTTTTGTTTCAGTGTCTCTACAGTGGTGGCAAACACAGACGATCATGACTGATCACTGTTGTCCGACCATTACATCTAAAATTCCATGCACTTACATTTGGAAGTTATTAAAGCTCATCAGAATTAGGAAAATGTTACATCCCTTAACGGTGGGACTCATTTTTTTACCACCAGGATGAAAGCTACATGGCAACATTCTTGACATGCGTTGTGATTTGATCTTAGTAGTTATTAGTAGTAATTTATTTGTGCATTTTAAAACATTAGACCACAAGGAAAGGTCAAATATTCCATTTCAGGAGATACAAATTCAGCAGCATCTTTGTTATAGTGTAAAGTTTATGGTCACAAAAAATCTAACATTTGGACTACCACTTAAGATATAAGCAGGTCATAGGTCAATGTAAAAGTCCTGCGAGCTAAATGTAATAAAGTCAAGCACTGACATAATAAAGTTAAATAAATAGCTGTTCTAAATAGTCAAATGAATCAAACATTGGGGCTTTTATTTTGAAAAGCTTCTGGTCAAGAATGGGACAGATCGCAACAGTTAGCTCTCCGGTTCTCTTGATTATCCTAACAGTCTACCTACCTCAATTTAAATTTTATAGTAAAAAACTTTCCAGAATCAGCCAAGTGAATTTAAAATTGAATCTATAATCTAAAAATGCTATTCTTAATTGAATTCTCAGTGGTGGTCGTTTGAGGCCACAGCTAATTTTTGCACAAATTCCCCTCGGTGGGTTAGGTCACCCCTGGCCAGAAGGAACAGCTTTAGATGAAGCTTTAAAACAAGTGCAGACTTGTTTTAAAGCTATTTAATATTTAGTATTTAATACTGAAACGGATTAAGTCCAGTGAATACAGTGGGTGACAAGATTGACAGTTAAAAAATTCTTGTTGATTGTTTAATGTGTGGTAAAAGGACTTCCTACTTCAACTTGAACTTGTCCTTATGAAAGGCAGTCCCAGATAACTACAACGGCACATTGTTTTATTTTTACTTCCAAGTCAGTGTTCCTCTCATTTCATTTAATATCTCCCATTGTCTCACGGGGCTCCCAAATTATAAACATCCCCGACATGAATGATGGTCTGAACTACGTCCAAAGTTGTAGAGAACCCCTTCCCCCCCCCACCCTCCCACTGAGTTTGAAGCATGAATTTCCAAGTGTGAAACTTAGATGTTTCATGTAGCAGTAGAAGGTTAGGTTAAACTCGCTTAGAAATGGTTTTATTCTCTCTTTCAGGGACAGGTAGACAGGGCAAGCATCTTCTGTAGTTGTCATGGTTACAGAAGAGGCTATGGTTTGTAGATGTGGTCATTAGGTAAATATTTGTGAGTGTATTTGTGTGTGTGTATGCGTGTACAATTTGATCACTCCATCCTGTCATATTAATAGTTTTAAAGAAGTGAGGGTAGTGATAATGAGACTGAATCTCGCACCTCAGACATTTGCACTGAACAAAAGAGGAGATTGAAGGATCTGATGCATTGTGGAGGAAAACAACAGGTCATTACATTCATCTGTCACGTCTCCTCCGCGCTATCAGATGTGTGTGTGTATTTCTGCTTTGAATGTTGCATAAAGCTGTGAGCAAATCTGTTAACGCCCCTCTTCCTCCTGTCTTTCGCCCTTCACCCTGTCCCTCCATCCAGTCTGGCAGTCGCCGGTCCAATTTCCCCGCCACTCCTCGCCGTCAGCAGCAGCGGCAGAACAATGCTAACGCCATGATGCAACAGCAGCATGGAGGACACGGTCGGCAGGAATCTCTTCCCTCCCACTGCGTGTCACCAATGTCTCAGGGCGGGCAAGGCGGCAACGTGGCCAGCCAGTCCATACCCGACCCCCACCAGGTAAGGAGGAGAAATCTGGTCACATGGGCAACACAAGCAATGAATAATCATTACCAGCTGTATGATATTTGCAGTCACTTTGAGAGGGTGTGTTGATCTGTGTGTTCCCAGCAGGGCCGTCCCAGTTCAGTGTCCTCCCAGAGCAGCCAGCAGAGCATGAGGAGCTCGTCCTCCAACAAACACGTCTCCTCCTCTAGCGCCGCCCCATCCTCCTCTTACTCCCTGCTCCAGCCCCTGGTGCCTGAGGTAAAGGAGATGAGCTTGGGATACACTAGGCTGAGCGCCAACCCTATGGTAGGAGAGAGAACCGCCACACACCCGCCACCCACTGTCTGCTGGCTAGCTGCCTTCTCCCTGTCTGCCTACTAACATCAGGAGAGAGAGGGACTAATGTTTCAGTGCTGTCTGTGTCCACTGGGACTCTGTCCTCCAGCTAACCCTTCTTCAGAAAACTGCTTTGTTCCGTAGGGAGGCCTGGTGGACACAGAACTAAATCTCTGGGTTTTGGTCTGTTGTTTTTTAATTCAAAGCATTTTGAGCAAAATGCCTTCGTTTTTTGGGGGGGAAGTTCAAAAAGACTAATAGAGTGGGGTTCGCTGTGCAAAGAAATCCTAGTGTTGGTGTGCATCATTTACGTGCGGCATACATTGAAACTAGCCAATAGTCAAGTGTCAGGCAACAAATACATCTCTTTATTTTAAATCCCCTGTTCCCTGATTAAATTGTTTGGCAACAAGCTTTTCACTTGGATAAGCAGGGAAATGCTGCAGCCAAGTTCAGGAGAGATGCGCTTCAACAAACAGGCTGGAATAAACAGAGCTAAGATAATCTTTAAGAAGCCTAAAACTACCATCAGCTAATGTCAGGTGAGTGGTAGTGATGCTGGTAGTAATACCATAGTGATATAGTAGTGGCCATCAAATTGACTAAATGAGGCAATACACAAATTTTCTCCACTTAAATGGAAAGAGAATCAGCCACTGAATGGTCACACCACTGACATCAGACACCTTCCTGTCAACTAACCAATCAGTGACAGGTAGAATCTGCCCATGTAGGTGATGACCACAGGATGTATGTATGTATGTCATACAAACCTAATTTGGAAAGTGAACCCACGTAAGTGGATCAAATGTAACAAAGACATGAAGCTTGGTTCAAACCTTGGTCTGAACTTTCAGGTGAGAGAACGCTATTAGACAAAAAAATGTGTAGAACTAAGAAGAAAAAAGGCCCGACTGAGGATAGAGCTCGAACATGTTCTCCGACATTTCTCTGATTGGCCAGAAAATAAAACCAGCAGACTAAAATCCACTTGATGAGGTCATTCCTTACGTTGGGCTCTAAACTGTTGATGGACCCTGGCGGTAGGAAGCTCTCTCACTCTACTAACCGGGGGCTGTGCTGTTAGCGTAGATCTTTCTTTCACTCTTTCCCACTAATCATTCACTCAGCTTGTGTTGCACATCTCAATGTTGTGTGTGTGGGGCTGCACATGTTTCACATCTCACAAAATTTGACTCTTTGTCATTCACATTGTCTTCTATGGTTTAACACTCAATACGCATCATGGTTACTTTCATAATTGTGTTCTACAGGTACTTTTGTAAATGTAAATAAATGTCTATGGTGATGTAGAGTTATCTGAAAGGTAGATAGGATTGTGATGTTTTTGTCATTGTTTCATCCTTGATTTAGATATCAGTCATTTTATATTAGGAATCTGTCAAATCCAAGTCTTGAACTGATACAAATATATTCAAAGTTAGAAACCTCAACCCCAGCTGACAAACAGCAAAATAATGTTGGTCTGTGTAAAGAAAGTATTGTCTGCATCACAACTTTGAAATGTAGCCATTTATAAATTGTTGAACAAAATAAAGTGTAAAATCACTGCACATTAACATTAACCATCATACCATTGTCTCTGGGTAGAGCAGGACCACATCTGGAAGTTATTGGATATTGAACTATCAAATTACAGTATCGTCCTTTTTTTTACTAAATGAACGGTCTTAGACAATTATTGTGCCAGTTCACCTCCAGATTTGTCTGATTACCTGTTCAACATTTAAACCATCTTCCTTCATTTCCTCGTGTGTAAATGTGCAGACAACAATCCTGAACATTTGATTTTACATGTTTTTCTGAACTCATCTTAACCTTATTCATCCAAATTGAATAGGTTAGTTAGTTTATTTTATTTAATCTGAAAAGACACCGCACTGACTGTTTTCTTTTTTCTTTCTTTCCTACCTTCCCTCCCTCCCCCACCTCCCTCTCCCACAGCCGAAGCACCAGGACACTTTCTCTCTGGCCCCCCAGCGGCCCCTCACCACCATCAACCCCATTGGCCACTCCCTTCATCCGAACGGAGCGCCCACACTCAAGCCTTCCCCCGTGCCACGCACCATCCAGGCCATGCCCTGGGAGCAGCGCTCCCTCTACAATCAATGAGACCTCCACCCCTACCCATCCCCTTCACTTCGCATCTGCCGCCACCCCCTCTTCGTCCCCACCCATTTCGGATCCAGCATCAAGGACGGAGGACTCCAGAGGCGCCCCCTCCTCCACCTCGCCCCTCCTTTTGGAACGTTATGTTTGGGATCAGGGACGGGCACTATTGAGAACTAGTTAAGATTGATAACCAAGTAGTTAGGTTAAAAATGTGTTGCCTTGACCCTTATGTATGATCTATGCCATGTACTGGATATAAGTTAAAATGTCCCCTAATCTGTCCTCTCACTGAGAATTTATCCTCCCCCCCACTCTAGCTATGAAAATATCTATCCTCCCCATTATGAATAGTGTCTCCCCTCACCCCCCACTCTCCTTATCCATATGTTAAAAGAAACAAGAGGCTATTTTTTATCAACAGTCTGTTCCAAGCCCTGAGCCCTGAAGTTGTCAAAGTAAATGTGACAAAATTCTCCATTTCAGTTTGATATGTTTCCGAACATAAAACCCAACTTTTTGCTAAAGGAGGCTTCTGGAAAGTAAAGGGAAAGGGGGAAACAAACTTTTTTTTAAACGTACCCCTTCAACATGCTCCAGAATGAACTTTGTGTATATTGTGCGTTAGGAGGTTTCATGGCGATTTCAAAAAGTCGTTTCTGTTCTGTTTGACGTTACAGCACCCACACCTCTCATCTCTGAGCACCAGGCAACAGCGAGGACCACAACTATTGTTCAGCAAAGCATTTTGGGAAAAGTACATTTTGTGCAGCTGGGCTTCTGTGTTGTGAAGTGAACTGAAGCCCCGCTGTCGGAAAAGGACGTGTTCACTACGCAGCCACAGAATAAGGACAGTGTGGTGCGGTGACCTTCTTTCAACACACAAGTGAAAGTTCACTTTTCCTAAATGTGCACCTGAGTGGTGGCGCGTTGTTAGTGTAGTTTTACTGACTGTTGGCTGGGAATCAAATCTAGAAGAAACAGTACAGGTCTCCATCCTTTCTGTTCCAAACTCACCGTTAACATGTGTTCCTTTCACTTTAAAGCACTTGAAGACAAGTGCTGTTTAATTATTACTGTTACTGTCTCTGCCACCCATCCCCTCCCTCTGTCTAGAGCTCTGTGTAACATTGCCTCACATCCTGCCCTCATCACAACTCACTGACATGATCTTCGGCAGGGATGTCTCAGTGTGGAAATCTTCCCATTGGGTAATAAAATCATGCAAACTGGTGTTACTGGTTACACCGGACATTTAACAGGAAATGGCTCGGTGTGTACAGCATTTTCTGAGTGCGATCTGTAATGTCAGATATCTCTGCAGGCAGCCTCAGTCTTCTGCTTGCACATGAAGATGTGTGCAGTGTTAAATTATCTAGACTGTGGCCATCATGACTAAAAGATCTTGAAGAAACAAAAAATCCAACGTCTTATTTAACTTTAAACCCCAAATCTTTACAACCCCCGTCGGTCAGCTCTCCTCAAGTTCCTCGCGTTGTGACTCTTCTGTAGAGCGACACGACGCGACCTGAACCTGACGGGACAAAAGACCTGTCGGGCTTTGTAGCTACTTGGTCAGGTCGGACAGACACTTTCTATTATTAACTGCAGCGTCACACTAAGTATTGATAATTAGTGACGTGGGAGCTTCCACTGACGCACAAAAAAAATGAATTAGTAGTGGCCACTGAGGGAGTTCTGTATTCGGAATGTGCCTGAACACTGTAACCAGTAACACCGATTACCACGGCAGCCCTTATCGCTGGTGACTTGGCAGCAGAACTGGTGCCTGGTTTGTTTCCGTAACATGGCTGTCAGTGTGGAAGCTACAGTGGTTAATGGGACAGAATGTTGGCAGCTCTGGACATCACTCCCACCCTCACCCCAGCCTCACCCCTGCTCCGACATGTCCTCCAGTGTTGCTTTTCTTGTAGAGAACGTCATGCCTGCATCTCACTGTTCCTGGTATGGATTTAGTTTACACCTACCTGCAGGGTGTTTCAATAAGCAGCCAGTCGTAGTTGGCCGGATGAATCCAAATTCGCCCTAAAGTGTTTTGTAAACAGTTGTTTTGATGAATAACAGTTTAAACATGGATCCCATAGGTAGCTATGTTAGGTTTTGCTTGCTAACACGGTGCTCATTGAAATACCCACAATTCTACTGACATTGTATTTTCTCTTTTAAAAGTTGTTTCTATTTTTATTCATGACATGTTTTCATTGTTGCTTTTCTCTCTCCTTGTAAAGTGTCTTTGAGTATTTAGAAAAGTGCTATACAAATAAAATGTTTTATCATTATCTCCACCAGTGCTGCTTGTCCACAACTTACAGTCCTAAGGGCTGCAACTAATGATTCATTTTGTATTTATTAATTGGACTTTATTATCTGCATTTGTTTAGCCCACAACGTGACAGACAGTGGTGAGATATCCATTGTTGATCTTTTCATTGTATTAGAATCACAGACACAATGTGATGAATCAAATCGCTTCACTTCCTGAGGAGAAAAGAGCCAAACATGGTTGTTCTGAACCATCAGGTAAACTACAATGGCACATACCGCTGCGAAGACCTAACATCCCCCTTCATGAATCCACATTTAAATTCACTACTTCTTGATTTGGGGGGGGATCTGCACCAAATTGCATCATGTTTATGCTTTTTTTTTAATTATTTAATGAAACATAATTCATTAAACTATAAAGTTTTCATCTATTCAACATGGTACTTTGATTAGTATTCTGAGAAAGTTTGAGAACTTGATAGTTTCAGGAACAACAATGCTCCTTTTTTAAGCTAATAGGACAAGATGGTGAATATGCATTTTTAAAAGGATAGTTAACCCAAAAATGTAGATTCATCATTATCTACCCACCACTATGTCGAGGGAGGGGTGGGTGAAGTGTTTGAGTACACAGAACACTAATGGAGTTTCAGGGGTAAACAGCGTTGGGGCCAAATCCAATACAGTTTAATTATCTGATAACTGATTCTTCAAACATACAAAAAAAAATAAAAAATGCCACATGCGGTGTCATCTAATTGTTCACGAGCCCCAATATTCAAACTCAACTCAAACTGTCATTTACACCCTGTTTTAAGTCTAAATGTGTGAACGCGGCTCCAGGGGATATCAGAGGTGAGTGAAACATATTTTGGGGGGAACTATCCCTTTAAAGGTGTTCTGCACCAGCTTGATGATACATTGCCAACCACCAGCAGATCAAGGTGTCCAGTAGCGGATGTTAGGGACAAATCAGTTAACCTCTGGTAAGACAGACCCACCACAGGCTGATCCGATCTGAGTGTGTGTCCCTAGCATCTTAGGACCCAGTTGGGACCTTTCCTCCTGGTCCAGAACCATTGGCTGCAGTGTTCGGCCGTGCCTTTCCTTTATTGTCTGGTGCAGGACTCGTCTGTGAATTTTTAGCTCCTTGAGCAACTTGATGGTTGATGATGCCTTCAATCCAGCAGCCAAACTCGACTGGGGACCCTTTGCCTGCAGTCCACGTTGTTCGTTCTGAGATGCCATCACCTCGTCCAGCAGCCTCTTCCTCTCATTCGCTTCATCAGCAGCATCCTGGTATCAGGGTGCTGCTGACAGTTTGTGATATGCCACTGGCCTCCACAAAACATCTCCCAGTCTCGGGCTTGCTCCTCCATCTCACTACTCCTGGTCAGTGAAGGAGGTCCCTCTCTGTGCCCGTTCCCCTTCTAGTCTGGGAGAGACAGTAATTAAGTCTTGCTTTATTTATTTTTGGAGCTTGACGACTCTCAGAAATGTTTTAGAGTTTCCATGACGATGCACATCTCTTCCTATACTAATGAGGACTGTGTGACTCCAGAAAAACACAGCTTAGTGAACACTGAGAGACGGCCTACAACTGTCCTTTTCAGTTCTAAACAATGGAAAAGTAACAGGTCTTCCAGTCAGTCTACCTTCCAATCGACTGAGTTTCAAATTATCCTTCATACTGCATCTCCTCTGTGTCCAAGCCACAGAGAGACAGTTAAGAATCTCACATACTTTGAATGATTTGTAAATGCTGACAGAAAATGTTACTATTTGAACACCTTCATCAATTCTTTGTGATATTAATAATGTAATAATTAAATAAACCCTGCACAGTGACATGGCATCTTCTACAAAAGGTGAGAGCGGGTGAGTCTATATGAAGCAGAGATGACACCGAATACATCTGTACGTAGCCAGGACCTTAGAAATACTGAGCTGAACATTTTCTCTCACAGTCTCTTCTAGACATGACAAGAATTTAATAATTCACCTTGAATAATCCAGATGAGCAAATATGGTTCATTTCAGAGGGGCCAGTGTTGTGTGCACATGGGGGTTCAAGTTTTCATTATCACACAACGTGCATAATTCTCAAACTGCACAGAGGAAGCAAAACTTTTCAAACAATTCATGGAAATATTTTGTTTTTCAAAATGTTTTTCAATTGTTTGTATTAGAAATACAAATAAAACAGAGATTCAGTATAGGGCTGAGTGTAAAGGCTGTTAGTTAAAACCTTCACTCCTGTCGTTATGTGTTGGGACGCAAAACTTTAAAGACCCAAGAGAGTTCAAAGGAATATCTTCTTCTCCTCAATATTAATATAATATAATATTTTATAAATATATAAAGAAAAGTGCTATTGTGAGGAAGAAGAAGAAGAAGAAGATAAACTTTATTTAAAAAAAAATCCACTTACAGCAGCAGAGAGTCATAAGGAAGCATAAAGGAGAACACAAAAAAAGTATAAAAAATTGAATAAAATAGGCAGAAAAATTGAAAATAAAATACAGAAAAGATGTGCAAAATATTCATATGGTTCAAAATATTTGTAGAGAAATGTAGTACATTGGCAGAGGGTTATTGCAAGAGGATGTATACTGTATTTGTGAATTATGTATTAGATTTTATAATATATTATATTACCTATTAGACCGCTATAAGTATATAGGCAGGTATGACATAAAATAAATATGTGAGGAATACTACAAGCACCAGGGGAGGCATTGTGGAATACCTTGTAAGTAAACACTAGATCGTTCATAGTATAGTTAGTCCGTTATTTACCAGGGGACGTTAAAGTGTCAAAGTGTGTAAAGGAGAATTTAATAATAATAATAATAATAACAACTAAAAAAACAATAACAACATTAACAATTAATGATAAATAGTTCCGTCTCCTGTGACTCCCCCCGAACTAAAATGTTTCCTCAAATTAATCCAACTCTAACCAGCAGGCTAGACTTCATCTGACCGGCGTGCATGTTTGACGGGAACGCGCATTCTAATTCGACTTTTAAACGGACTCGCGCGCCTTTACCGGCATCCTCTGAAGACTATGGAGTGTCCCCCCGCGCGACACCGCGGCGCGCATCACCGCCAACTCACGTCCTCTAGTCGCCGATCGGAGCCTTTGATCTCTGCCGACACCCGTTATCGGGGAAAAATCATTCGCGTGTTCGATGCCCGTGTTGAGGCGTCAGAGGGCCGCGGTTTCACAGCACATACACATGCATACACACTCTGACACACACACAAACACACTCTGATACACGCACACACGGGACTCTCGACTACCAATTACGCACGACCGACGAGGCTAATTAATAATAGCGGCGTCACCCGGAAATGTGATTTTTCCTAAAGCAAGAATGCGCTTTATTTCTCAATAGCGAAGACCAATGAAAAACATGAATAATTATTAAAGTAGAATAAATAATTTTCTTTTTTTTTGTTCTTGTCTCGTTTTGATTCATTAAAACAAATCAAAGGGAATAAAGATCAAAGAGGAATAAATGTGGACGGTCTGGCCTCCTCCGCAGTGAAGGCCCCACTCCCTGCCCAGAGCAGGCCCGCGTGTAGGGATCCCCCTCGGCCGCTAGGTGGCGGTAAAGGCCCAGACTGACGCACGCAGTTGAACTAACAGTAGTAGACCTGAATGGGAAACTTGAGTCCTCTGATACAGTCAATATGTTGCTGGTACCAATACAAGTTAAAAACAGCTTATACAACTAGAACCAAACATTTACGCTGAGGATGAACATCTGGAAACAGAAATGTTGTTAAATGTCCAATGACTCAAGTACAGCATGTTTTATTCACTGTTAAATTGTATTGATCATTTTAAAATATTGTTTTTTTTGTTCTTTTTTTTATCTCTGCCTTATAAATTGGCATTGAGTGCAACGAAATAAATGATACTTATTTTTATTGTTCTTCTTATTCTTCTTATAGTATGGGGTAAGGATGGGGTAGATTGTACCGTAGCTTAGGTTGTAACTGTGTTGATTTCCCTGGTTTCTGGTGGTTGAAGGACGTTTTAAAGTTCTGAATATGTAAAGCGGAGGAGTATAGATGTCGCACACAAATACAACCAGTTTATTGTGTCGTCGGGCGGACTGTGTAGTAAACCTGAGCCATGTGAGAAGCAGGCAGAGCCCACATGTTGTTTCCTGTCACAGAGGAGTGTGTGTATCTCCTCCTCCCCCCCCCCCCCCCTCCCCTCACCCCGCCCCGCGCTCCATTTTGTGTCCGCAGCTCCACTTCTCCTCCGCATCGCGCACAAACGAGCAGTCCATCCAGTCACCGTTCAACCCCCTTGAAAATCAGGTTTTTAATTCCTTCATCCAATACCAAGCCGTCGTAGGGAAAACTCGCAGTTTGTCATTTGTTGTGTATAATTTATTCCGTTTTTTTAACCCCCGCCTGAACGAAGGACTCAGATCTTCGCCTCATGAACTGATTCCAAAATGTGGAAACCAAAACCAGAAGCTGAGCCTGGAACAGAAGGAAACGATATCAGGCCTCCTCAAACGCTGTACAACACATTTTATATTTATCAGAATGGAATCAATCAATTCAACTTCTCTCTTTCTTCAGAAGAGAATTGATTCCATGTGAAAATGTCAGATTTTCCTTTTCTTGTTGTAATTATTTGTATAGTTGGCATGTACAGAGTTCACAGAGTATTTGTAATACATCACTGATTTATATGGAACGTTCAAACGTTGTATATATATTCAACAAGTTAAAACTAAATCATTTCATTAGGGTTTCATATATTTGGCTTATATCCAAACAGGTGAATTGTTGAATCTTGACTAATAACTGATGTTACAAATGTTTTATTTCCCTTCCACATTTTTTTCGTGTTTCTCATTTCACCTATGTGTGTTTTTCCTTACTTTCATCATTCAAATGAGCACATAGCTATCAACATGAATTTGTCATATATAAACTAGGCCACTTCTCATGTTGAAATTAGTCTGAACTAACTAACTTGGTTTTGTTGTGTAGTGCTGTGGAAAACACCTCAAGAAAGAAAGCACCCTCACTGCAGAAACTCCTATTTACTCATGAATACATTATATTCTACTTTCACCTTTGAAAACCATGTATGACTTGGTGCGGTGTCCTCTCGGTCTGTTCAGTGGAGCTGTTGAGAGAACATCCTGTGTCTGCACAGGAAGTTACACCTACATGCAAGAAGTCGATCATAGCCATCTCTGATTGACTTTTAAACTTTTGAACTCCAGTGCCTCATCGAGAAGTTTTCAAACTCTCCCTGCAGATCAGCTGATTCCAGTATTCACCCTAAAATGATCTTAAGCAGCCTCTGCATTTAATAAACAACAACACACACTTATCTTGCAGTGCCCGTCATATACAGACTTTGTTACAGTTTTTGCTCTGTTGTATTAAATTGAATATTACTGTATCTCATCAGCTGGAAGTATTGCTGCAGGTCAGTTCTGAAACTTTGAAAACATAACGCTTTTAATTTAAACCAGATTTAGAAACTAAGACCTTAAACACTGCATTTGTAGTGAGAGAGCCAAGAGTTGTCTCAGTTCATTAAGAGTCAAGACGAAGTTTTAAATAGTACAATCAATATTCTACAGCTCTTATTCGTTGGGACTAAAAGTGACAATGATGACCTGCTAAATTACATTTTCCTAAGAGTAAATGTTCATGGCCGATTCAATCAAAGAGTTGAATTTCCTCTGAATGTATCTCAGTTCACGTTGAACTCAATTTAAAGTATTGTAACTCCAGTTAACAGTTTAAGAACTTTCAAAAGTTAATATTTGAAAATAAACCCATGGACAGCCACTCGAGATCGACTACCTATAGTTTATTTTTGGAGCTTGTAACCACAGCAGGAGGAAGACTGTGAGACATGGTTGAAACATCAGGGAAGAGCTAGTAAGTGGACCGTACCTGTTTGGGTCTGTTTTGGGGGGATTTAAGTTGCATTATTTAGTATTGTTCAAATTAAATAGGATAATCCCTTACTAGTCCTATAGGGGGAAATTTACTAAGATACAGCAGCAAAGAGAATGCTCGAAATCAGTATATATTAATATGTAAGGATACACAATTAACAGAAGGAAATATTAAAAGAAATAATAATAATATATGCAATGTAAATAGAAAATATACAGAGTATCAGGTTAGCACATATATGAAAGGGAAAAGCACTGATTGAAAATGATTATTGCAGTTTAACGTCTCAAAGCCCTTATGATTCTCATGAGTCATGATTTTGCTCCCTTGTCTGCACAAATGGCCCCAATGCACAAAAGTACAATTCTTGTTGTAGTTTTGATTGTCACTCAAGAGGAGCGCATTTCCCTGTGCTCACCTTTAATCTGTTTTTAAAAAGAAATATATCTTAAAACATGTCTGGATGAGAGCTTTAAAATGGGTTTGGGTCAATACCAGTGAGGGCAGCGAATGTTACTGTGTGCTCTGACATGTCCGAGGGGCCAGTTGAGAGAAAGGACCTAATGATGATAGAAGCCCTGTGTGCTCATGATAACTATCTGTGATTAGCCATGTAAGTTCACTCCGAACTTTTCTTTTGTATTTTCACACTCTTCTCCCTTTTGGATGTATAATAAATTTACCTTTTTTTGGAATCTATTTAATTGTGAATGCATTAAATAAACAATATATTCCAAACAACTCCAATGTTCCTCCTCTCTGTTTGTTGCAATTGTAGAATCAGAATAAATTTCAGTACAGGAGAAGGACATTGAAACATGAACCAATGAAGGAATGTTTGCATGTAAGTATTTCACAAGTTTCTCTTTTAACAGATTGAAAAATGCCAAATCATCCCCACCCTTAATGAAGTGAAATAATGAGAAATTATTCTAAATCGTACCGTAGTTCTCAGTGGTTGTGTTACGTTATTCACAAGGTACATTTACCATTAAACCATGTTTATATTTCACTTTTCATATCGATGGTCTTGTATTTTAACATTTGGGAATAGCAAAGATGAGCTTGGCTTGGCATCACCATCTACAGATACAAATAAAATGTAGCTTAAACAACTTGGCCAAATTTTTTTTTCCTGTACTGAAAAAGATGTGCAATAAAACTACCTGTTCACTGATTCCTCCTGGCTCTTATCTGGTAGGTCTATGCTTCAAGGACGTATCCATCACTGCTTTCTTCATTTTAATTAACTAACAAGCATGTGCACTAAACACTTAGACCCCCATTATGTATTTTACTCTTCCTGTATACTTTGGGTTGATCAACTGGTCAAACATCTTATTCTTGTTGTATGTACACAACATAAGCAGCCAGGGACCAGGAGGCCAGAGGTCAGAGCAGCTGGAAACAGTTAGCCTGCATGGGGTCACATTAAAGAGTAATACCAGGGGGCAGCATTAATAGGCTGAAATGGTAAAATAGTTAAGAATAACATACAGGCACTAACAATCTGTCTCTGCAGCCTGATGGCATATCTCATTAGTCCAGCAGTACACATCCCCTTCCTGTTCCAGTTGCAGTGAATTCGCAAGGACAGCGTTTTAGAACATGCAGTCAACATGGCTGAACCACTACCAGGAAGAACGTCTACATATGACTGACACGCTCATGAGGCACAGCGTGAAAGGGGATCAGCAAATGCTGCTAATGGTTGCTTTAAAAGAAAATATAAGAAGGAGTCCTGAGCCTGCTTTTATGTAGAGGAAATCATTGCTTGTCATCAGCATGATTCACGTTACACTAAATTTAACGAACAACAGTTACATGATCCAATTAATACAGAGTAAATAGAGGAACCGCTTTCTGAAAAGGGATAAGAGGATCTTTGCAATTACATGAACAGTGAGCCTCATACAAATGATATCCACAGTCTTTATCTATTTTCTCGTTCACTTATGGAACTGCTGTGCCTGGATCTCATTATTTGGTTTTGAACGTGCGTCTCTCTTACTCTCTGAGTGACTTCTTCAGCCTGAGCAGCCTCATCATTGCAGCACAGGCCGCCTAATGAGGACTGATCCTCTCAGTCTGCTCGTTTCTGCAGGAAGGTGCCAAGGTTACACAAGACTTTACCTGCAGGAACAGCGTGCCTGGAAAAATGCTGCAGAGAGAAAATCAGAATGGAGATTTGTCAAGTAGTTAAAGCACTGAGCCTCTAGAAAGGGGGATTTCTAGGTTGACAGGCGCTCTTCTTGTTTCTTCTCACAGAAGAACACTCATTCTTCACCTGCTTTTTGCCTTTGATGTTCTGTCACCTAACACCTTTTCATCCATCTCTTCACAGGTATCAGTGACTTATGAACCTTTTGCTCTTCGTGTCGGGGGAATCTTAACATTAAAGAATAAGTCTGGCATTTATTCTACGATTTTATTTCTTTCAACAATTCTGAGAAATATCATGAAACATCTGTCTCCGTTAGAGCATGTTTCACAACTAATAGCTACAGCTCTCAGCTCCAAGTCCACTAAGGACAAATCTTTGAAATCACCTAAATAACAGTTTTATTTATTTATATTTTTGTCTTAAAAACTTTGAAGAAACAAATAAAACAAGGAGAAAGAGGTGCACTTGTTGGGGACTGCACATTTGATCGCCCTTATTATTGCTTAAGAACTATTCATGGGATTTGGTGAAGTTAACAAAGAATACTGAATATTTTCAGTCTTACACTGAAAAATGTTGTAAACATGTAAAGGTAAATGTCAAAAGGACCACTGGCATCAACGTTGACTTCAGAGATAGAAAACAACTCGTCTTTAGGTTTTCACCAAAAAATGTAACTGCTCTAATCTTTCACTTATGAGCTGCACATAGCAGGAATGCTTTGAATGTTTGAATGTCTTTTGAGCTTAGACTACATTTCCCTGGGGGCTCGACTCTGTGAGACATGAACATGTGATTTTATTACGCTCGTTCAACATGCAAACAGGAGGAAAACAGGTCGGGAAACGAGCAAACACTTAAATACATCCATACTGTTTCTCAGGCTGCAAAATAGACATGACTTACACTGTGAGTCCATCTTTAATATCTGGTTGGACGGCAACTTAGCAGTCAGCTCTCTCTCTCTCTCTCTCTCTCTCTCATATATAGAAAGCACTGGTACTACAATGTGTCAGATTGAATCAGTGGTGGAAAAGATTGAAGTACATTTACTCAAAAACAAGCCTACATTTTGTTTGGTTGTTTGTGCCCATGGTTATTTAAATGAAGCATCCGGCCATGTGAGACATCAGCAGTCTTGTGAGACAGCATCCGTCTTTCAAATGTCCCAAAACAACATCTTTACATCCAAAGAGACAAAGTCCCCTTTTGACCACAGTAATTGTGATGTTGAGCAGAGGAGGACGTCAGGGGATGTGGTTAAGTAGCGACACCGCCTGTGAACAGGGGAAACACAAAACACTGGACCTCACTCATCTTTGTGTCCTGAAACCATGACCAACCTATGACCCTACTGTAGCCGTGATGACGGAACTATTCTAACCTCAACAAAGTAGCTATTTTGTTCTTTTTTTGCGTAACCTGACCCGATGTTTTTGAGTTGAAACCCAACTAATCGTTAACCACATTGTTGTCACCAAACCGGTTGAGTTAGTAATTTTACCTGTGGCATTTCTGCTGTAGGTTATATCACAGGGTACATGGACAAACCCAAACGGTTATTTGGGCTGTAGGGTCACAATCTACTCACTGCTCTACCACTATACATGTTTGAGAACTTCATTTGCAGGTTCACTTTTAATGCAATATTCAGCTAAGAAAGCTATGATGTATTATACACCAGATCAAATTAGATATTTAATGTGCTGGGGGATGGAGAAAAGGAGGAAAATCTACTAATGCATCATAACACTTATCACTCTGCACAGGTAATAGTATTATATACTTGGGTAGTTTTTCTTGATTTTACCTGTAAAAGCGTCACTTCACAATCAGAAAAATGAATTGTGGTCACCCAGCATTTCAAAGAGACAACAAAGTGATATCAAGGAAGAAAGGAGGGAAGAGATTGAGAGCGATAGAGAGAGAGAGAGAAAGACAAAGTAGAAGAGCTGAACATTACCTCTTTTTCATTTCCCTTAGGCAGTTTGTCTCTCTTCCTGCATTCCCGACCAGTTCACCCTGTTTCTCCTCCACAGCCTTTGACCCCAGCCTATCGACCCCTCCCCCAACACACACACGCAAACACACACACATGCGCGCACACACAAGCACGCACGCACGCACACACACACACTCAAAGGAAGATACTGTTGATGGCAGTGTTTAAGGTGAAAGAGAAAAAAATCGAACTTATTTCCTGACGTTTCTTCCTCTGAGGAGTAGAGGGCTCATGTGCAGTTGTGGAATGTAAACAAGTACAGTTACTCATGTACGGTTTCAATGTGACAGATTTGAGCTTATATATTTTACTTGGGGATCTCTGTTTGGTTATCACTTATATCTAGTCTAAATGTATTTTGCAAATTAGTTATTTTATATATCAAGGCTTTTACGCTTAGGAACACAAGCTAACATTGTATATAATATACTATAGTTATACATATATTGAATATTTGGGTTGTTAACTTTTAGTCGAAGTTATGACAATTTCCATTTGATGGGATGCACACTAAATCACATAAATGCCACCAAGGGCTAAATAGGGGTATTTGACCTGTGGAAGCCTGTGCCCTAACCAGCACCCATGTGACCCATGTCTCTGCAGTTCAAGCCACCTCAGGAGAGAACAACTCCACCTGTGTGTTCTCAAAGGACAAGACAGAGGTGGAGGAGCGGCTTCAGAGCTATGGACAGAGACTCGAAATCCACTGGACTTTGATTGCAGGCCAATACATTGAGTGCGTTATTACCAATAAATAATCAGAAATGCTCTTGAAGCTGTGATTAATACATAATCACTATAATAGCTCTACTCCATATTCTGCACTTCCGGCTGTTTAATCCAATAAAGATATGACTCTGGCTTGGATGTGTCAAGTCTTTATGTAACATGATTATTACATTAATTTAAAAATAATATGATACTTGTACTTACATGTAGCTCCAGGACTTATACAACATTTACATATGGGACGAATTAAACAAATGGATTCATAGCTTGAAAACATGTTAAATAAGCTTACGTGTTTACTTACAGTAAAGGGCCAATTTGCAGAATAGATAGAGAACATGACGACATTTTACCATCTGACATCAGTAGAACAACATATAGACACAGCAGCTTATTTATTCCTATATATGCTATGGAGAAAAAACACTAATATAATTATTTTACAAGGCCCTCGTGTGTGTAGGGTGAGACGTGGCGAGGCAACAGTTTGGCCACTGTACGCCAACTTCCAGGGTTTGGATCCATTTTGTGGATAGAAGCCATTTTCTAACCAGGCGAGCGCACGCGTCGCCTCCGGGCCTGTGCAGTTGTGCCTCCAAAGTGTAGAAGGCGCCTGTCGGGAGGACGGAGGGTTTGAAAAGCCAATCCTGGACCTGAGAGATGTGAAACCAGCGCCGGAGAGCGGGAGACGTGCACACACAGAGCGACAGTCTGTGTGTGTGTGTGGAGGGGGAGAGGCCGGCCTGTGCGCCTCTCTGCCTCCATTTTGAGAAGCCGTCTTCGACGCAGAGGGGCGCGCGCTGTGTGTGCGGTGCGGTTGCCAGGCGACTGCGCCACTTTGCAGGAGTGCGGCAAAATGGAGGAGGCGGAAGTTGTGTGTGAAGTCATCTGTTGGAAACCATGGCCTCAGTGAGCCAGCAGTAACCGTAGCCAGGTTGGAGAAGTGCTTGAAGAGCAGAGGGGGCGGTGCGGTTGGATACCCAACGTGAGCAGCAGAGACCCCCGCCCGCCTTCTCTTCACCAGCCGGCACCCGGTGCTGTCATCGCGGTGTCGCCGCCATATCTGGTGCGTTATAGTTGCAGTGGATGAGGCTCCGGGCGGAGACAGTGCATCAGAGTAAGTGGAGGGTCTCCAGGTCGCAGCAGCAGCACCCCCGGGCCCCCCGGGGTAAACACAGTGAGCCCTGGGACCTTCTACTCCGCCATTCCCCAAACACCCCGGGGTTCACAGGAGGTCATGTATGAAAGGTCATGACAACTTGACCGTATTCATGTCACATTCACGGGGAGGGCAGGGACACGAGTGCTGGGCCACCGAATTAGGGAGGCGCTGCTCGGGTTGATTAAGTGTAAAGAAGACCCTCTGATACCCGACGGGAAGCTGGAGTGGTTAGATCACATTACTGAGCAGCGGAGGAAGTCATGTCTCTCTTTGCGTTGCCGGTTATCTCCGCCCGCGCCGGCCCGAGAGGCATCAGGGCGCATGTGCGCTCGCCTGTACGTCATGTTGCGTAAAAAGGCCCCCCGCGCCGTGCACGCGTACAGTACGTAGTGGGGTGGAGGGGGGCGAGCCCGGTGCAGAATTGAGATGGGGAGGGGGGGGGGGGGGTCGCATGTAGGCTACGCACGCGCTCATCTGGTGAATACCCCGGGATAAGATTGGAGAGGACCCCTCCCCTTCCTCCTCTCTCCAACGTACTCCGAACGCACCACGTGTTTTCCTCTTTGCAAACAAAAAAAAGAGAGAGAGAGAGAGAGAGAGAGAGAAAAAACGTGAATTGGAGTCGGCGGATGGGCGGCGTCACCGTAGAGAGAGAGAGAAAGAGAGAGAGGGGGGCGGGGGGCGTTTTCTCCGGACTCGATCCTGCCACAGTTTTCCCGACTCTTCCACCGTAGACCATCATCCAACCCACCTCCTCCACAGTGCGGTCCGGAGCCCATAGGCTGCTGCTGTTATTCGTCTGCTGGGGCTGCAAGTCAAAGGATTTCACTTCTTCTCCTGCTCCACGTCCTCTCCTGGATTTATAGCTCGATTCCAAAACCCATCTGTTTTTTTTTTTTACACTTTTCAAATCTCATTTGTAGTTTGCGGTCGAGAATTAATATCCCCCCCCCTCTCTTTTTTTGGTTGCATTTATTTGGTCTTTCTTTTTCCGTTAAGCGACCCAGCGTGATATCCACTTTCAGTCAGTGTGGCAAGTGTGACACTGTCTTGTTGCGCTATTTGCTAAATCAGGAGAACTTTTTCTTCTTCTGCTGCTGGCTTCAATTTGAGTTATCCCCGGGTTTGTCTTTTTCTGACTTTTCTTTTTTTTGGTTGGACTTGGGACACAAACAGTTTCCACCATGCACAAGCTCTACATTGGGAATCTAAGCGACAGCGTGACCGCCGAGGACTTGGGGAAAACCTTCGATGAGCACAAGATCGAATACTCCGGACAGTTCCTCATGAAAACCGGCTACGCGTTTGTGGACTGTCCGGACGACCAATGGGCCATGAAGGCGATCGAGACGTTTTCCGGTGAGTTCAGGTGGACCAGTGACAAAAGACGACACCCCACTACTCTCTCCAGCGTTAGTTTCATTCATTCTGCACTGGGAGCGGTGTTCAGCCCTTGTTTCGTGCCCACCTTGAGCGGCGTGCCCCGGTTTTGCCCCCCCCCCCCGTCCAACTCCCGGCTTCTTCATGAACATGCAAAATAATGATCGCAATGATTTTTATCGACTGAGTGAATTGTGGTGTGCGGAGAGCAACATCCCCAGGGGAGCCATTCAACTTTTGCAAGGGGGAGGGACAGGAGTAGTGTAAACGTAAAGCTACACAGAGGAGGCTGAGCGTTCTGCTGCACTTTGCAACACTGATCCTTTTAATCAGTAGAAGTATTCATTTCCAATGGTAGTTCTGCTAATTCCGGCTGTTTCTTCTGCTAAACGTGCACGTGAGTGGCATTCTGATGTGTCGCACGCCTCGCGCTGGCTCCTGTGGTGTAGAATGAAGCCTCGCCGCCTCTCCCTCCCCCTTTAACTCGACTGTGACAAAGATATAAAATACACCTTCACCCCCTGTGTAGCCTACTTATCCAAACAGGCCCCGGACACCACATCAATGTGGGACCGATCGACCAGGGGGAGCGGCGGGGTCGTCAGCACCCGTCTTCACGCCTGAGCTCCGTGGCTTATTTCTCGTGATCTCACACGTAGGGTGTATGTAACGGGAGGAGGCAAGGTCGCCATGCCAGGCAGCTTCTTGTGCTCCACATGAAGGCTCACGAACACGAGCAGCCGCCCTCCCAGGGCCGCGGTGGAGATTTTGTAAAACACCCACCCGCCAGCTGTAGGCTAAAATTAATATCAGTGGAGATGTGGCTCCTGCATTGGATCTCGTGCGGGGGCTCCAGTGGCTGATAGTGGGCCACAGGGGGACGACCACTCGCTCTCCCCGGGACTTCCAGGTCGTGTTGTGGGCCATTTGAGCCCTCCACCCCTACCCTTGACCCCTTCACGTGGTTTAGCGTCTCCTCGGTGCTTGACTCAGCCGCAGCTCTAAAAGTAAAGTTAGCTGCAAGGTGCCATTTGCTTTAGCCCCACATACCCTAAATACAGCCCCCACCACCACTCACACACAAATACACACACATGACCGTTAGCATGTAGCCCCAGCTGATGGTGAACTCGTCCTTCTCTTCCAGGTAAAGTGGAACTTCAGGGGAAGCGCATCGAGGTCGAGCACTCCGTCCCCAAGAAGCAAAGGTACTAAACAGTGCACACTCCCCCCTTACCCCCCTCCTCTCTTAACCCCCTTTCATGTGTTGCATCACCTCTTCCAGGGCCTTTTCTTACATGGACTCTCACTGACTCACGCTTTCCCTCACTACTTTGCTCTAAGTGTGGGTCCAGTGAGACGTGCCCCCCGCGCGCTGTCTGCAGCAGCCACTGTGCAAAGTTGCGTCCGCCACTAGTTTCGGGTTGTTGTTTTGTTGGCGTGGTTGTGTAGAGCTTTAACTTTGTCGGCCATTGCTGTGAAACTGAGCAGTGACAGCATGCCCCAGGTCCAGCCCTCTCCTCCACTGCTCGTGAACGGGGTTTCAAAAACACACAGGGAAATCCACATGTGACAAATCTGCGTGTCATGAAGCAGCTTCATCGTAACTTTAAACAAAATGGGAGTTTGACATGTGCAGCCATATCAATGCGCATATAAACCATAAATCCAAATTCGTTCATTTACGTGTTTAGGTTGCCAAGGTCGTTTTAAAAACCGATCCTAACCGTTATGACGGATTCACGCATTGTTAGGCATGGTACAAATAATATCCACCCTAAATGCAGAGTTTAATGTGATTTTAAGGAGATTACATTATTTCAAAATGCTGGTTACACTTCCCATAAATCTCGAGTTAAATCTCACTCATTTCTACAACTCAGCTATTTTTAATTCTAACATTTATTTTTTCTCTTTTTAAATATAGAATAGTGTAAATATTTGACCATTTAACATACTGACTGTAAAGCTTTTTAATAGACACATTACAGCTGATTTATTTATTTTTATAAAATTACAGGGATAAACTGACAGGTCCACTGCAGATCAGCTGCTTGGTTTTAACAGCCAGACTTGACCTGCATTAAACTGTATCATGGAATCGGCCTATAGACCATATTTCATGCCTGTAACCTTTGGCACAGATATGAGATGAGCCGTGAGCTCAGCTCCCCATGTTCTGCTGTTGGGCCATATGTGTGCTTATGTGTGTATTCATAGACGTCAGCCTTGTGGTAACTTGTTTGCTACAAATGAAATTCAACATTATTTGTGTATCAGCATTTAAGGCATTTCTTTGTGAATGTGACCAAATATTTGAAATGGAGCTGGTCTTGGGGGCTTGCTTTTTGCCATAAATGTTGCAACATGGCTGTGGCGCAAACAATTGTCAGCAGTGTGGGGGATCTGTTGGATTTCTCTTTATTTTTCAAGGTCTGGACCTTACTATTTTAAGCGCCTTGAGATAATGTTTGTTAGGATATGGCCCCATACATATACATTTAATTGAACTAATCAGCTGACTGACATTACGCAGGGAGGCTGAATCTCACTGTTTATGTCAACCTGCAGAAACAGGTCACTCGTCATGCTTAGGGAACCAACATGGCAGCAGGCTGTAATTTCTTATAATCTCTCAGCGGGTCAGTAAATTATTCTGATGGTACTGTGTGTCGTGCAGTGTCCCAGACCTCCTGTGTGATAACCTTGAAGAGCCATAATGATAAAGGTGATTTGTGAGATGAGGGGCCAACATGGGCGAGCCAAGGCCTTCAGTTGCTCCACAACACGTGGTGCCTCCACGCAAAGGGGAGTCACTGCACGTCAGCCAGTGAGGGTAAAATGGCGAAGCTCTGAATGAAGCAGAAACACTGCAAAGGCTGCTGTTTTTTTCTTTTTCTTTCACTGTAGTGCGTAGTACTGGGTCTCCTCAGAGCCCAGCCTGCCCAGTAGTAAAACAGCAGAGTCCAGTAGTTGTTCATGATAAAAGGATAACAGTTGGAAAAAATGAATGCAGAAGAACTGGATTAATTTGATGGAAAACACATTTTTGAAGCCCCATTTTTAAAATGGCCGTCAATGTTTTCAGCTAACGAGAGAAAAAAGATGCCCCCAAAATGATTCTTTAAATATTTATGTCAAACATCTGCTCAGCTGCTGGACCCTTATATTTGGACATAATGTTTGAGTCATCACAAATGTACTGAATAACTTGTGTTTATGTTTAAAATATCCACTCTGTGACGCAACAGCAGTCTAATTCTGAATGTTAATTTGAGCCAACAAATGTATTGTCTTCACAAGGTGTAAATTTAGACTAAATAGGCAAGATTATAATTAATAGTAACTAGTTTTCCACTAACTAATGAACAAGTTGTTTCAGTTTCATATCATTTTGACCTTTACCTTTAAATCTGACCGCAGTCGTGTCCAATTCTGACAGTTTGTTTTAGTTGCTGCTGAGAGTAGTGGGTGGTTTCTGCAGCTTACTATGTTGTAGAATCCCAGTGGAGGTGTGTGTTGTGTGGGAGGGGCCGCTGTTCAGAGGGAACTAAACCCTTTTTTTTAAGGGTCTGGGGGGAGGGGGCAAGGGGAAGTAATTTTCTCCGTGCTGTAAGAGTCAGTGTTGAACCCCTTATAGGCTACAGGGGGCGCTGTCCATATCACCCCCACCCACTCGATCTAGACCCCTAGATGTGTATGCTATGGGTGGGTGGGTGTATCACAGGGGCCTGCTGTAAGATGGAGATGGAAGGGTTTTAAATTTCGGAGACGGTCATAATATTCGTCAATAGGCCGACTGAAATGTGTGTCAGGCTGGAGAGGTTTGTGGGAGGTCAGCGAGAGAGGGAGCAGGACGAGGGGAAGAGTCCCAAGGGAGAGCAGGAGTGGGGGGACGGGCTGGGGGGTGAATTGTGTATATAAGAGTGTGTGAGTGGGGGGGTGCTCAATGAGAGAGAACAAGCCATCCTGTCTGCAGAGACCAAAATGTACACAACGTCTGTAGTGAGAGATTGCTTGTAAAGCTAAACAACACACACCTAATATCATCTGAGTATTTTCAGTTTTTGATTAATAAAATGCTTGTGTTGAAATCTTATTGGTCCAGTCTGAAAGAAGCAAACATCAAAAAGGATTTATTTATTTATCTATAATTACAATTTATTTTTCTTTTATCTTACAGCTAGAATTAGCTTGTAGTTGCTGAACTTATTAAAGCATCTAGAAAAATGTAAGGAAACATTTAAAGAAATCTGATTTTCAGGAAAAAAATTGAATTTCAAAATGAATTAGACATTTAGAAAGTAAAAGAAGTAAACTTGTTTGTATTATTTCTATGGAGACTCTAAAGTATAAAACGAAGCAAGGTCAAACTTTGAGTCAAATCATTCTTTTTGGGGAACTTTTGCATGGAATCTACTGCAGTGTTTGTTTTCTATTATACAATAATTAGCTGTAAAAAGTGTTTAATTCATTCAACACCATCTCAGTCGACACCATCTCCTTTTCTCTGTTGCTTTTTGCTGTAATTATGCAACATGCCAGACTTTGCTAAAACCAGATATAGTGTTGTCCAATTTTCCTAGGTAGCTTTGACTTTTGGTGTGGACAGTGAGTTGATCATGAGGTGAGCCAGAGAGATTCACTGTATTCAAAAAGTCAATTCTAAGAAAGGAATAAACCGAAATCGACTGTAGTTTGTAGCAAATGCACACACACACACAATGTTTTTAAATATTTCCTTCCAAGAAAACTAAACATGCAGTTGTTTTTAATCTTTTTTACAACCCTGACCTAAAAACACATTTGTAATTTAGGAAAATGAAACAAATAACATGTATTGCCAAGGTGTGTGTGTGTGTGTGTGTGTGTGTGTGTGTGTGTGTGTGTGTGTGTGTGTGTGTGTGTGTGTGTGTGTGTGTGTGTGTGTGTGTGTGTGTGTGTGTGTGTGTGTGTGTGTGTGTGTGTGTGTGTGTGTGTGTGTGTGTGTGTGTGTGTTGTAAAAACAAAAGGCAGAATCAGATCCATTCCCTCTCATCCCACCCTTGTGCCCAAATCCTCCCTTATGATGTATGGATGAAAGACGGTTATTTTCCTGTGAAGTACCATACACGCCCCCCAGCCTCCATCAGTTAACCAAAGATCCTCATGAACCACAATAACAACACTTTGGTTTTGTGAGTCATTTCTTTTGTCCTTTCGCCATCTTCCAGCCCACTTGTCTGATAAACTCTGTCACAGTCATGTTGACATTATTAAATAAATCTTTAAATTGGTTCACTATTATTTAAAGTGTATCATTTTAATTTGTGATATTCAATTGAAGACATCTTTATTTTGCTTTGTAATATTCAGGAAGAATGATGTCCTAAGCTTCTGTGTAATCAGTAGAATATTTTAGTGTAGCGTGGCGCCTGAAGCTCGAGAACCAGCCTGTTTGTAGCTCCTCTGGAGCTTTGAATGTGGAACATACAAGAAGAATCCGTCTTGATGGTTCACAATGAGTGTGGTTTGATAAATTGTCGGGAATGAATAATAAGACCAGGATTTCTGCCTCTTCCTGCCACAGACACTTTACTCTAATAGGTTATAGTGAAAACCAGTCTTAATATTCTCACTTTTTTTAACGTAGCTTCTACTAAAATGTTATTTTTCATAATGTGGTTGTATATCTTATATATCAGTAGTTCCTCTGCACCATCACAATAAGTGGCAGATTCTCGATAAATGAGTCATTGTTTTATAATAATCGAATAAAGTGTTGTTACGACCCAGGCCACACCCAAATTCTGAAGTTGTCTTTCTGAACAAAGAAAAAAGTGAATTCTAAACCAGCTCTTTTTCCAGAGATTTCAACTGTTTCTCCCAGTCTGCTTCAGTGGATCATTTAGACACGTTCCCTGCACCTAATCTTTCTGTGGTGGAAAAATGTCTCACTTAAACTCATGTATTTACTAATGTCATTAATGTACACATGGTGATTAAGAAGAGTTGTGCAGTGTGTGATAAAGCCTTGTGACACTTGGCAGAGGGAAGCAGAGGAAATGAGGAGTTGAAGTTAGGGACCACCTTAAAGCCTGCACAAAACACCTTTCTCTAATTTCTACTTTAGATAAGTGAAACCAGCTCAGTCCTTCTGTGGACCACCTCCCCTCTTCTCTTTTAAATGACACAGTTTGACCCAATGAGGTGTAATTGCCAGCTGTTCTGTTTCCACCACCTGAATCTTTAACATGTAAAAAACGTTTATTCAGTTTTGGCTTGCATTCTCCCTTTACTTTCAAATCTGTGCTTGAAAAAGAAATGAACCTTTTTATTTGATTTATATATATATATACACATAAAAAAAAAATTGCAACAAAGTTCATATGTAATTTATGTAAATAGAAGAATTTAACAAATAAAATGTAACAAACCTTTGGCTGCACCATCCTCTTTATGTGAAAATAATTATTTTGTGATATGTATATATATATATATATATATATATATATATATATACAAATAAACATTGTGTGTTGCATGGCACAGCTTCTTTTATACCTCCCACACATTGCAAATGTCCGTGGCAATGCACAATGAGTCTACTTAATAGAAAAAAAATATCCGTGTTGCAGGAATTGCGTGTGTGTGTTTGTGTAAAAAAGCAGTGCACTTCCACAGTGATTCTGCTTTCTTTAAATTAGTTAAGATGTCCTTGATCACCTGCAGCCTTAATGCAACTGTTGTTAATGAAATCAATCACATTGAGCAGGAATGAAGCTGGTTGGGATTTGGTGTTTTGCTCAAGGACGCTTGAGCAGGGTGGGTGCTTTAACCCCAGGTTAGAATGGCTCAGAATCCTATAGAATCTGCTGAAATCCCGCTGATGCATGTGAGTCATACCTTACCTCGCTTGGTGGCCTCAATGGCTCTTATTGGAAACGGTTGTTGAGATTGAAAAAGGAAAGGTGACGTCCCGAGATGTTCTCAGACCTGCGTGGTTTCACATTTAGACATTTTGAGTGCTCATACTGTGTCTGGCTCAGGCTCTCGCGTCACTAGCTGGACAGGAAGTTCCCGTCTTTAGAAATACAGAAAATCGGAATTTCCTTTTTGTCTGAGTTTGTGTTCAAACCTGATGTGTTGTTCACTTAAGGGAGCTGGGTAACAGGCAGGTTGTATTAGTCTTTCCATTTACTCTTATACTTTGCAAATCGTAGAGAATTATGTTAGTATTTTGTTTGATTTACAGGATATTTAAATATCTTCTTTTCTACCCTCTGAGTAGAGGAGCGGCGGCAGCATTCCTTCTTTCCTTTTCTGTACATCATGTAAACTCTTGCAACTTTAAAGGCTCTCAAAATATACCGTGCATGTGGGGAACTGTGTGTGTGTGTGCGTGTGTTGTTGGAGCTTTCACACAGCAGCACACACAGAAAGAGAGAGGGGCTCGGTGAAGCACACCATGGGCTGCCTTCCTCTCCTCTCATGGCTGGAAAGAAGGAAGAGGAGGAGGGGACGGTGGGCGGAGGCAGTGAGGGGGGTGCGACCAATCGTCTGGCAGCAGCACCTGCAAGCAGCTTAAAAAAAGACAGGCCCTCCCTCCCTCCTTCCTCCCTCCCTCACAGGCATGGACTGACTTTATCCTCCTCTCTCTCTGTTCATGCCTTCACTGTGTTTTTTTTTTTTGCTTTCTTCTCTCCCTCTCTATGGTACAGTATGTTCGTTTCTCTCTTGCTCTCTCTGTTTTTTTTTCTTTCACCCCCCCTCCCTCCCTCCCTCCCTTGGCGTGTTGCCATTTTCTCTGCACCATTCCATCGTTTTCGCGAGCGAGACCAGAGCAGCCAGCAGAATTAAAGGCAGACAGACACATGAAGGGGTCCAGTGAGAGTGACTGCACACATAGATGCATGTGTTTTAGATTTGACTTGAGCCAAACTGCCTCTCTACAGCGGAACAAGAATGGAATAAAGGATCTAGCTGAATTGTAATCTGGAACATTTATTACTTTCTTAATAAAGTTAAAAAGGGAATCCCTGCTGGTTCTGGCAACTGAAACATGATCCTAAGACCTGCAGTGATGAACTAGAAAAAAAGAAGGAAACTGCTCTGCTAAATGGTGAATCGTCTTTGTCTTAGAGCAAAAACATCAGGTTCTGCGTAAAATCTAATTGGCCTGTGAGAAGTCAGGAATGTTTTTACCATTTCATATTGGTGAATCAGTTGATTGAAAAAACGTTGGAATGTGAAGCTTTGACGTACTTGTAATGACGTCCTGTTCCGAAAAGGAAATCATTTTTACATTTCACTCTGGGGCACTCGTCTGACGGTGAATGTTAAATGCACCACTAATTTAAATACTTCATCAAAAAACGAAAAAGCTTTGTAAAAAAAGATGCTTTGTTACAAATAGAAGAATTTAATATATATGCCCCAGCTTGACCATCAATTAAAATACAACCTATGGTCTAATCATGTGAATAATCATAATAATGATAATTATTCAATGCTACGAAGCTATTTACAAGAATGCTAGTGTTCCCTCTGCAATCTGCTTATTACACCTATGTACGTAAATAACAAATTAGATATCAACCATAATGGTGTATCTTTAATTTATGTTATTGTTTCATTAAGCAAAGCATTTAAATATGTCACCTCCACTTTTATATCTGTGTTGTGTCGAAATCAACTTCTGGACCTTTAGATGGTGTCTACCTTATCTATTGTTGTCACACTGGTTGATTTTGAAGATATCATTTCACGTGTATATTTAATTGTTTATAGGGCCCCAAAGCTTGTACATTGTTTGTGTGTGTGTGTGTGATTGATATGTAACTGATGCTGAAGTTGCTCTTCCTCTGACTTGTATATCCTCCGCCCCTCGGGCTACGTTTGAAGTGATCTAATTTAATGTAAAAATGCATTTTTTTATGAAAAAAGACGCCTGTTTTGCTGCTGTGACATATCCAGTCCTGACCCTGTTTTAGATCAATTCCACTGATGAAGTCATTGCGATGTCAATGCAGTTATCAGCTTGGGCTCAGACAATACAAAACAGACCTCCCTGGTTACAAAAGGAAGCGTGACGTTAGAGTGACCTGGCTGTTTACCCGGAAGGGGAGCCAGCTAAAACGGTGCTATCATGTTGCATTGTGGGCAATGTAGGATCCTGTGGGTTTTCACTTTACTAAGTCACTGGAATTAGCCTTTAACCAATGAAGGATAGATTATAGTGAATGGTGAACAGCTGTGGGCATGCACATGCAGTATGTTCAGAATAAGCTGACTAAATTTTATTTTATTTTTTACAATAATCTGTAAATGAATCACTGGTGGTTTGCGTAAGCAGTGATCGTAATGAGGAAAATAAACTCGGAATGACAAAGGTCCCATCTTATCTCTCTAAGGTACAAGTAGGCCTTATGTAGGTGAAGGGGTAAATGAGTCCTGGCGCTTTAAGAAGGAAACACCCACTTCCCCCCACCTCTCTCCTTCTGCTCCGCCCCATCTTTCTGATTGTTTCTTCTCTCTGGTTCTAACCATCTGTCCCCCCCCCCTCTCACTCTCCCTCTGTGTCTCTCGCTCTTTTATTTTTCCTCTCTCACTCTGGCTGTCTCTTCTGCTATTTCTCACTAAAAATAAATTAGGAAAATACTTATATATCTATACACACTCACACATGCATGCATACACACACACACACATAATGCACACATTTGGGCACATGCAATCTGCACCTGCGCGTCAATCGCAAGCAATGACTAGCTTTCAAGGAAAAAAAAAACATAAAGAAAGGAAAAGGGGGGAAGGGAGGGTTGTTTTGGATGGGGGGTGGTTGGGGCCCAGGGGTCGGGGTCTGCTGGGGCCTCTTGTGCATATCTGTGTGTGTGTGTGTGTGTGTGTTGTAGAGATTGTATGCATGTACATGAGTGTAAAAAACGCATTGGAGCTCTTCCCTGGTGGTCATCCTCAGCCATGTCATCCTGTGTATGTGTATTTGGTGTAAAGTAAACCTTTTCCATACCTGTAAAATAGTTTCAGCCCTCAGATGTTCTTCTTCAGTCCACCCTGTTTTTTGATCATCTCCATCTCTCTCTTCTTTTTTTTTAAGGCATCAACATGTGTTCCAGTACCACTCAGTGGTTGTATGACAGCAGTAGTCATATGATTCTCTTTAATACTTGTGTTGTACAGAGACATGGTGTAAATAAGAATCAACTGTATCTGTAGTTTCAAGGGAAAAATGCTCAGAACCAGGGAGGAAAACAATACACATAAATCCCACACAAGAACATGTACTATTTAGAAAGTATTCATTAAATAGTGTTTTGTTGCCTTTTCAAGGATTTTTTTAGACAAAGTCCTTCAACTTAAAACAGAACACCAGAGTAATTCAGGGTTTTCATGGACAATTAGCTCCTCTTAAATATTATTTGTTGATTTAATGTAAAAAAAAATCAGCATTACTAAAGAAACATTTTCAAAATTTTCTAGAATTACTGTGTACAGTGGTTTCGTCCAACAAGTTCTGTTTTGCTGCCATCTTAAAAGACAAAAATGCTACATTATCCTTCAATATATATTTGTATTATATTTGTGATATTTTAAAATCTCTTGCACATATTTGCCATTTCCTGGAAATATATTTGAGCCATGTTATACTATGTGTACCCTTTGCTCTGAAAATGCAAGTCAGTGGAGTTCCTATGTCATTATTTATTGCTGCAACATAAGCTCCATGATTGCTGTTGTTAACTCCACTTAACCACTATAAACCGGTCTGTGTGTAATTGAAATGTGGGCCTCAGTGGTAGATTTCTCTTAAAATAAATTAAACAAAGCCATGAACAAATTGGATCAATTCGATCTAAACTTGCAATAACAAACTAATAGAGATTTCTGGAAACTATGCTGCCGTTTCTTGTGCTATTTTCTGTATAACGAGGCTGACGTTTTCTTTAATTGAGTTATTAGCTGAGAAAGTTCAGTTAGGGAAACTCTTTTTGTGTAGCGCCTACAGATATAGAATTAATTGACAAAAATCTCTTTGTAAAAGGAGAACCAAAATGTCTTGAGGCTGTATTGTAACACTGTAAAACAGTAAAGCAAGCCCTTCAATTCGTCGAAGGAGGATACCGACTAACTTAACATTCAAAAACACCACATTCATTCGTCCTGCCTCAGTCATAAATTCATCAAGTGAAAACTGTGTTTTGGTGTGACTCAGAAGTGCAGCTCTCGCAGAATGTGACTCTTTTTATATAGACAATACCAAATAAAGGCCATTACGCTTGTATTAAAAATCAACAAACCCCTAGAACTGAGGTATTTTCAGATTTGAAACCAGTGTGCATCATTAAAATACATTCGTACACTCTGTGGCGATTTTATTAAGCTGCATTCAGACATTTTTGCAGTGAACTCCATATTTCCTTACGGACATTCTCCGGGGGGGGGGCAGTGTGAGAACACAGCAGGAGATCCTCTGCAGAATTCGCCACGAGAGAATTCTGATGATGTTTCTGACACTCGACAGACAGAAAAATGAAATGAGGAAAGGAAAACAAATATTTTTGGATGAATAGCCGAATTTATACTTTATGTCCTGCCTCTGCCTTCTGCCCCGCCCCTCACCTGAGTGCTTTGGAGAGTTGTGTGTTGTTGTTTACGCCTCTTATTCGAAGAATCTCCTGCTGCGTTTTTCATTTGTGAAAAGAAACCTCCGGAGAAAGTCAGAACCATTTCTTCTATCTGCGTCATGTGAATTTTTGTTTTGTTTTTATTAGCTTTTTTAATTTGTTCTTAGGTTGTGGTTCAGTTTTGAACTTGTGTATCGACAAGGAATTGATCATTCACTGGCTTCCCGCTTACAGAAAGGTGACATTTTTGTGCATGATTATATTTTAGGTGACAACCTGGGATGAAACAGAGATATGACAAGGAAATGATCCCTCACTGGCTTCCTACCTGTGGACATTTTGTAAAAATTCAAAGATTCTGGTTTAAGTCAGCTGCTTGTGTGCCATGCATTTAGGCCACAGATAACTGCACATAGATGGTTTCCTCTGTACTTTATCAATTCCATTTTACTATTTAGATGCATTCTAAGAATACCTTCCTCGTGTGTGTTCTCTGACGTAGAAAGAGTGGGAGTTATTCACTCTTTGTTTTCAACCCACAGCCCCAGTTTTGTTTACCTGTTCGTCTCAGAAACGGAAGCATTTTCTTTCTGTCAATGGAAGCAAAGCTAAACTGAAATGATTGCTGGCTTTCCTCCTCAGCTCCTCAGCCTCGGAGAGCAGTGGGCCTCTTGTAAACTGTTGGACAGCCTATTGTTTGTTTTACCCTCGCTAACACTTTTCCTCCCTTTGCTTTTTGTCTTTAATTATTTCCTCAGTTTTTCTTTTCCTTTAACTCTTCCCCCATCTGAGCACCATCAGATTGAGGTGTGTGTTTGTGTGTATGCAAGAGGGGGTGGGGGTTCTTAAATTCTTGACATTTTTTACAGCAGTAATGAGAAAGAAAGTGGAGGTTAAGGAGCCTATAGGGCACCCAGCTTTGGCTTGACCGGGAGGCATGTTCACACTGGGCTTTGATTGGTTGAGAGTTTGAGTTTCAATAGTTGCTCTTGCGCATATAGAACTTCCTGTGCTGCCTTCTTCCTGGTTGTGTGTGTCTGAGCTGTCAGCCAGTCTGCCCGTTTGACTGAACTTCTACGTTTACTTTACCACTGTTGGGTTTCTCTACAAATGTTTAGGTCGTGACATTATGATGTTATGATCCGGTGCTTAAATTGAACTAAATTTAATACATTTTATTTTAGCTAGTACATTTTGGCCATGGATTTAGTGAAGCACTACGCAGCCCTTTTTTAGATAAGTGCTAAACAATAAGGTATTATTATACTATTATTGTTGCTTTGATCTCTGTAATTTCCCAAAGACGATGGGTTGGACCTTTTGCAACTGATGATAACAACAACAAATAAAATGCTCTCCAAAAAATGCAAACACCCAATTAAATCAAACTGTTTTAAAGGGAAAAGTATAATTTGAAGTATGAAAAAAAAAAATCCACTGTCTGATAAGCCACCATAACAAAATGATTGTGAAGAGCCATAGTTAATTAAGACTGAAATACAGTTTTACATATCTCATTCGATTGTTGTCCCAGAATAAAACGGATCCTGCATTACCTGTAGATCAGAATGCAAGTGTTAAATGTTGGTAGATCTAACCAGTAGCAGAGGCCACATTTAATGTCTAATGTGTCAGTGTGGAGGCATTTGGGCAAATTGACAAATGCTGCTTCCTATTCCCGAATCTGATTCCACAGCGTCTTTTAGTAGAACTCTTGTGTAAAATTTGTGCCCCTTTAATTTTGTTTTTCTTCTCTAAGAGCATGTAGAGGAGAGGTGAGTTGTTTTTGGGGGAATTTATTTTGCAGCCAAGGACAGGTTCTGTTTAGCTTAATCCCTTATTACTATTGCTGCAGCGTACAGTGATCTGTGAAGGCACCTATGGGTGAGAAGCAGAGATTTTATTGATGATTAAAACGATGTGGTACGCGTCGTCGCTGTCTTTGGTGGGAAGTACAAACTTGGTTATGATTATCTCAACAAAGTTGTGTTATCTTGCAAACACACAACGAGTGGGATTAAGAAACTGTCACATGTCCATAACGGTACTGATATTCCAAAAGAAGCAGACATGAAGAGAAACATTTAATCTATAGTCAACAGGCGTCTCCCTCCGGCCCTTTCTAGAGAAGCCGTCAGCCTGTGAAATAAACTACCGAGCTCCTGTGCGACATAAAGACATCCATTCAGTTTTATTTATTGAAGATATTCAGTTTCTCATGTTCCCCACCGTTTTTTTCACTGTCACATGTTCTAGTGATCTCATGCCTAATGGCTAAAATACTTCAAATGACTGCTTTGTTCGGATCCCACTGCAGGATTTTATGTGCATAAAAAAAATACATTGACTTGAATTACTTTTAAATATCAGTCTGGAAAGGTTTGAGTCCGCTTTTGGAGCACACTGAAGCTTTTAGATCTCAATGTTCTGCATTTATGGATTTTTCTCTCTATTATGAATTAAGTCATTTACGTTTTTATTACAATAACGTGTAGAAAATTATATCATCTGTCCCACCTTTCATCAAAACAGTGTTTTTCTCAAAGCTCATCGGTGAGGTAGTGCATTCATTGGAGGGTTTGGGTCCCTGTCCTCATGCTTGTGTTCTTGATTAAGACACAGTGGCTCTCAGTGTGTGTTCATGTGAGATGAAAATGTAAGTGATGAATGCTTTGACAGACTGGCTCCTCTATATTTAGACCTAGAATGAGTTATTTTTCAATCCAAAATGGTGTAATGCTGTAGCACTTTGGGCTCCAGCACAAAGGCCAGTAATTTCAAATGACTTGTTGAGTTCGTCTCCTCCAGTAGGTCTGTCTGTCTGTCAGGCCTCCATTGCCGATAGCCCACACAGTGCCAGGTTTATCACCTTTGGATATACGAAAAGGAAGAGGGGAGCAATATCTGCAACCCTTAATTTGATTTTGATGTTTAAGTAAAGATGGATTCAGCAACAAAGTTTGATTTAGTTTCTAAAGTCTGAGAAAAACTGAGTTTACTCTTATTTTTACCCGTGTTTATTCCTGATTAGATCATGAGATAAGATAATGCTGTTTACAATGACACAATAGGTGAGCATAGAATTTTAGAGGAAACGAAAAGGCAATTCAAAACACTTGCATCCTGGCGAGTTGATTGAGTAGTTAACATTTTTTCATTTACATACCGTATCTATTATTTTCTGTTACAATGCTACTGGTTCAGGTAAACATGAACATTATGAAGTTATCATAAGTTAAATGAAGGAGATGTCAAGAGAGTTTGCTGTGATAAGAGCCGATGATAGTGTGTGGGGTCTGGAAACATGATCACGTGATCTCTGCAGCGGAATAAATACATCACTTCCGGTCTCTGCCGCCTACCCCCGGCCGTTCCACGTCTATGCCCGAATAATGCGGGGAATTTGTTGCTGTTGTGAACGCGTCTGTTCAGAGACCCTCCCACCGTCTTGTGCATCTGTGCAAGGCAAAGTCTGGGAAAAGTTCGGACCCAATTCTCCCGACTCATGTCCCAAAACGGCCTTAGAATTCAAAAATGTTCAAGCCCAAGGTGAGAAGACATCAGGCTTATTTCGTTTTTCTTTTGAAACTTGGAGCCACAGAAGACATGAAACAACTGTGTAACGAAGTCAGCTGTCCTCCCCAGGCTGAGTGCTCCACATGATGTCTCGCTTTACGTGTATTATTTAAGGCCTCAGTCTTTCCTGTCCACTCTGGAGAATTTTGAGCAGCTCTGTTTTTGGACGTCAAACATACCAGGCCTATTGCTATTTGAGACAAAAGGAATTGGGTTCACTTTGAATTCTCCACTCTGGCTCAGCACTTTACATTTTTTTTATAAATATCTCCCCCCCGTTTTATTTCTGTATCATAACTAATCTTTGCTAACACATCACATGACCATTTGTATATACTGGTCATGTGCAGGATGGTGTAAACGGGACGCAGATTGTGTTCTCTGCATTTGGTTTCTTTCAGACATTCTCTTAACTCCGGATAATCTCTAGACATTTTCTGGAGGGGCTGTACGTGAGAACGCAAATGACCTGGACAAAACCCAGAAGAATGTCCGAATGAGTCCATGTTAGAGCACAGCAGTACATTCTCTAAAGAATTCCCTACTATTGAGTGGGGGAATTTACTTACACGCTCAAAGATGTTAAGAAAGCTTTGGTGATAAGGGCTGACGCCAGTGTTAATGTAATGTAAACAAGGACTTGTGATCTATATAGAGGACATTTCTTTGCGTCCCGGAGATGTCTGTGTCAGAGGAAAATCTCCTGCTGCATTGTTAATGTGCACGCCAACTCCAGAGAAATTCTACGGACATTCGCCTGAATTTAATTTCCGAAAATGTCTTTAGTTAAAGATTTTTATTAGAAACTAGTTACAGCGGTAGTGAAAAGTAAGAAAAGGGCCTGAGATGGAACTGTTACTGACAATAAAGCTCTTGTCAGACATGACCTCTGCAAAATGTCCGCACAATGGGGTTCGTTCGCTATGGCTGGTATCCGAGACCTGACTGATATGAGCCAATCAGGAAGAGAATGTGGGCCTCAGCATGTCATTTTTTCCATAAGTCTCAGTTCCTGTCGGTCCAGACGGAAAAACCACGCTGCAGTTTTCAAACTAAAACAGGACCAGTAACGTTTCCAAAAGTCTCTGGAGTCATGTGGCTTTTAGAGGTCAATGTAGCACAAGTCATGTGTTTTAAAACTAATATGTATGAGTGTGGAGCTTTAACCTTACCTGCACATTACTTTTTCAACAATCTCTGGTGGCTGCTGTGACCCAAACGTTTCCCAGTCCCACTTTAACAGAGAATTTCGATCACTTCCTGATTTCAGTCCTCTGCACAAATGGCCAATCACCATGCAAATCAGGTTTGTTTGTTTTTAGAGGATAACAACAATTGTTGCACCATCCTGACAGTGTTCGAAGGCTCTGGGGGCCTTTGAGTGGGCTACGCCCATACGCATACAATGTTTTGTAATTGCAACTAGTGGCGGGAAGGATACTTTTAAATGTACACAAACATTTCAGTGCACGATTGGATGGGGACAGTGCCCACACCCCCACAAAGACGTGCATGTGTGCGTTCCTTGTTGGAGCCCTTAGTGTGGATTTGGTTACAGAGGAAGCTCAAAGCTTATTATTCAAAATGTTAAAATTGAGCAGCCATATTTATTTCATGATGTAAATAGTTGCTTTATTGGTGAATCACGTAAACACAAGATAAGAAGAAAAACAGCTCAAGTGACCATTCGCTTGTCAACTTTGCCCCCTTGATTCTCTCCTTCCCCCTTCTCTTCATGCAACTCAAAGAGTTAAAATGGAGGCTCTGCCTGCTGGTCACATGTCTGACACACTGGCATGTGCTACTGCACACGCACACACACATACACACGCACACACAGGCACATATGCAGGCATGTATGAGCTGCAGAGGGAGGCAGCCAAAGGATAGAGAGCCAAGAAGGAGAAGGAGTCGAGAGCAAGGCAAAAAGAGGAGTCCCCTCCCCCAGTGCAGTAATGTGTGCTCACCTCCCCCCACTCGAAGTGGGTGTGTGCAAACGGTGGGTGTGCCGTATCACAGCCACTGTACTCGCTCACGTGGTCTGGAGGAAAGAGTGTGTGTGTGTGTCACACTAGCGGTACATTGCTATGTTGGGTGGCAGCCTTGGAGAAAATACTGTGACGGTTTAATGGACGTACTTAGATAAGATGAAAATGGAACGGCAGGTTCTAACAGTAGAATTCATTATTTCGATGACTGCCGCAACTGTATCTTTGGAATTCTGAGGTTCTAAAGACAAAATCCTCTGTGTCTGAGCAGAAATGAATAATACAGCTCTCTTTTCAGGCTGTAATTGAAAGATGTAGGGAATCAGGTTTCTCGGTGTATGTGTGAGTAAATCTCTGTCTTCGAACTGGCAGGGAGACAGCCAGCGGACTCCTAAGAAGAAAGCAGAGCACCAGTAGATATCTGGGGACAGTTTTTCAGAGAAAAAAAGCTAAATCCTCCCATTGTCTCAGCCCCACTGAAAAGAGTATGTTTTGAATTCTATTTATGCAAAAGTCCTACTTCTAAATGATCATTTTGTAATTCTTTGTTATTTAATAGTTTTTCTTAGGATTTGTTTGTTGGGCATTACTGTATAGTTTTGATGGAGGTTTTGCAGTCCAGTAGAATTTATTGTCTACATATTTTAATATTTTTGATTTAATCATTTTTTATTAAGAATGATTTGTAAACGTTTTTCTCACCAACCTAAGTTAAAAAAAAACTTTGCGATGAGTCACTGTCATAAATAAGTCTATTAAGCTTATACAGAGGCAACAGTTATCTGGGACATGTGAGTTAAAAATTAGGCTTGTGTATAAAATGCCATATATATTCTATATTTAAATTTCTGTATCGGTCAGAAATGCATTTTGCTTTGAGGTGTTTTCTGTAGTGATTGGACCTGCTGAGGTGGAAAATTTCTCAGCTCACCTTGATCTCAGTTTGACACACGGATGAACGAGCATGGTTTTGTTACTACATGTTCCTACATTTTAAGCCAAGTTAGGTCTAGTTACAACCCACACAAGTTATTCAAAGCTCACACATGGAAGTCAATAGCAAGGATAGGTTTTCTGTTTACATTATTTGTATAATTAATAGTCATTTTAAATTATAGTCACAGATATGATGAAAGTGAAACTCAAGTACAATGTTGACAGATGATATATAGATTTTTTTTACAATAATTCTCTTTAGACCTTCACAATCCTGTTGAACCAACAGCACCATCTTAACTAACTTTAAATAAAGTGCTTTGTTGCCTGAATGTATCCACAGAAAGGATGCAACCCCAGAAATCAGGTGTGACAGTCACAGTCCACACCAACCACCTCCACTGACCTCAATAAATGTAGCGCTTAATTCTACTTAGAAAAATAAATTAAAGATAATACAGTGAGACATTGTTTCCTAAGGAGTTTAATGGACTGAGAGTGGCATTTCCATGAAATTGGAAGACATTTTGTGTCAAGTAATGTTACATTTTCTAATATTTAGCCTTTTAGATATTCAAATAGGTGTCATATTTTTTTATTAAAGCAAGAGTGGAAGGTTAATTTGAAGATTTTTTGTTATTTGTTATAACAACATTTTTTTGGTTAATTGTTATTTTGTTTCCACAAAAACGCCCTCATGTAAATCATATTTTCCAGAGCATGTTCAAGTTTTTAACTTGTCTGTAGGAGATCTTTAATTTAATTTAATTCTTTCTTCATATAAGGGAAAAAGGAAGAAATGGGCCAATGGCAAACTTTAACTTAAGCAGGAAAGTCACACATGTGCACTGAGGGGGGAACAAAGAACATTTTAATTAAGCAATATCAGGGTTGTGGTTGGTAAAGAAACATTAGATATAAATGGTCTGTATTTCTATTGCACTTCCATAGTCTTGATGACCTTTCAAAGTGCTGAACGGTAGTTCAACCATACACACGCACATTCACTGCATCTACGTGCAGCACTTTCCTTTCGACATATGTGACCATACAAATGATGACATAATTCACCGTATTTACAGGGACACTGAGGAGGGGGAGCGGGACTCAAAACTGCTTAGGGCCCCAAAAAAGGTTTAGGGGGGCCCTGCCCTGTGGTATGATTTCAACAATGTGTGGGTGTCAAAATCTGAACTTTATCCTAGTTAAACCATTACTATGTTCTACTATTCTGTGATGCATTATTGTTATTTTAATATTACTCTTCGCATTATACGGTATTAATAGTAGTATTTAGGCTGATATTCTTATGTATTTCAACAGTTTTCCACTGGCCCATTCAGGTAAATGGGATGAAGAATTAACATTTCTTTGTCAGGATAAATTCCCCCATTAGATCAGCATTTCCTCAGTAATATTATAGTAACATCGTTTGCAGGATTTGTAAGAGAAGCGCCAACCAGAGGATCAGGGTGACTCAGTTGGCCCTCTGCTGTTCAAAGCTGCAAACAAGCAAATTAAATCCATGGAGGCGAGGCTGGGGTGTGTGCATGTGTGTGTGCGTACATGCATGCGCTTGTGGTATAGAGACAGCTCCCTTCCTTTCCGCTTCTCTATAGGCTGCCGTTGGTCCCGCCCTGTTCCATGCTGATTCAAAACAAAGTGAAGCCTGACATGACTTACACAAGCACATGCACACACGCACACACAAACACACACGCATCACTTAGACAAAGCAGGAACCCCCTCCTTCCCTCCTGTCTTCCTCCTCTCTCCCCCATTTTGTTTTTGAAAAGGGGCGCACACAGAGGCTGGGCCCCTGGTCGCTTTACATTCACTCAGTCCAAGTAGAAAAGCCTCCAGAAAATACTAATCACAATTATGAACATGTTATACATATTTTTATGCAATCAGCTTTTCTGTGTTGCCATTAAGAGTCAAATGGCAGCATTCTTTGTTTTTATTGTATAATCTATTTGATCAATGATCAAGTGAGGTTTTCTATCCCATTCCCAGAAATACTGACAACACACTGACAGAGTAAAATATATTTTTTTAACCAACAGGAAACAACTAAAGAAAGTATAAGGTGTGAGTTAGTTATTACAAATGCTCCTATGGTTACAAAATAGTTAACAAAGATTGATTCATTGTTAATATTTATTAAATTGTCACATTAAATTTGTATTTTTGACCGAATAGTTTTTCGTGAGCTTGATAGCAGTCTGTATGTGGAGGTATAGTGACTTTCATGGTAGAAAGGTAATTCCCTCACTATAAGTAAACTGTACATGAAGGTTGAAATGACTGGGGCCTGCATCCATCAACGGACATTGACGATTTCAAACATCATTATGACTCACTCTGTGCTCCTATCATACTATGTCCTGTGTATTTGCTGAAATTCAGCTGCAGCAGAAACCTCCTCAGCATTTCACTTGTGACTCCATCATGAAACAAGTTAAAAATAGATTGTTGTTCACCCTTTCCTCAGTTCCCTGTAGCACTTAAAATCAAACAGGATGCGTCTGATTAAACCTGTAATACTCAGTTTAACAAATATCGTATGAATTCATTTTTTATCTACTATAAACAATCAGCAAGTGTATTGTATCCAAACCAGTAAACTGGATTATGTCTGAGGTTTAAACACTGAAAAGGTAAATAGTTAATCAGTTAAAATGTCTTTTAAAATGTCATTATTATTCATTTGTTTGTGGAAATAAATTTGAACATATTAGAATGTTTCATTTTCCGCTTTACTTACTACTGTTAATGTCCTAACAGTAAAGCATTCCATTCAGGTCACTTAGGCCTTCATGTGGAAAAAAGCTTTAAAGGCTAACCTTGTTAAAATACACAATATATCAAATAAACATTTTTTTTTTAGTTAGTTTCATTTGAGTCCTTTGCAAATTCTTCACCATGCATTTGAAATGCTTTTACTGTCTTTTCAGTTTTAAATGGCAAGACTGGTTATTTAAATGCTTTGAATCATGTTTAAAAATAGCTGTAGGTGTACTGACGCCTATAAAAATCAATCGCATATTAGAAATCTGTTATAACTACACCAAGATTCACCAATTTCCCTTTTTTCTTATTTACTTATATATTTTGTTAATTGACATTTTCATTCAGGCTCTTGGTCAAGCCTTGGATTTACCTTTACCAGTTCTCTAAACTTTTTTTGAAAATGAAGGGAAGAAAATAGTTACTACTGCCAGATTGGAAAAATAAATAAGTGTATTCTTTTTTCATATCAAATAATGCAAGGCCAGAAATAAGCTATAATAAGACTAGAAACCACATGTCAGTTTATTTGCAAAAAGCTGTTTTGGGATTTCAGAAACATTGAGTGTCCAATTTTCTTGTAATATTAAAAATAACTAAATTAGTCTCTTTATGTAAAACGTGTTAATGATACGGTCCACAAGTCGGTGTGGACTTCGAAGTGAACATTGAGCCATTGTTGGAGCAGGGAGTGGCCTTCATGTGTGAAGTGCTGTTTGACTTTTTAACGCCAACATTGTTGATCTCGAGGCTTTAATGAAAAAAGTCGATTGAATTTGTGTCAAACGATTTTAAAGGTTAAAAGAAGGAAAGAGCTTCGGTCTCTGATTAAAATGGAGAAGGTGACTGCACCAGGTTCATATACTGCGGCGATGTGCTCATCTTCAGTCCTTCTGCTTGATCATGTTTATACTCCTTAACAAAAGAATACTAACAGTGTAGAGAAATATGGAGGGACTTTTCATCGTTTAGTCGTTTGACTTTGAGAACGGAGCATTACGTGGCACGGATCTGTTGGTATAACGCCTCACTCCTTCAGTTTTGTGCCTCGGTAAATTGGAAACAAATGTCGCCTCCTGCCAGAGAAGCGTCGGGTTCGGTTCTTTGACTCGTTGTTTTGGATGCCAGACCTGATCCGTGTTCATATAGAAACCTCCAGGCTGCCTACTTAACTTAATTCCTCAACCTTCACCTGTGCGTGGCGAGCGGAAGCCCCGGTGCCTGTGAGCTGGAAGCACCGGGACGGGAACAGCTTCTTGTGGCCGCCATGGCACCGACCCCCCCTCGGTGCGTCGGAGGCGTGAGCGGCTCATGGCACACATTCTATAGCATGGATAATCCCCCTCCCCCTCCCCCGGCTGTAGTAACTCCCGAGTAGTTTTTACGCACTTCATGAATGGAGGCACGCGCGCGTGCTCGTCCTCCCTCCTCCTCCTTTCGAGTGAAAAAAGAAAAGAAGAAAGAAGCGGAGGGTGCGCGCGCTCGCGAGGATGAGGTGTCTCCGTCTCGAGATAATTGGACAAAATTAATTGAAATGATTTATAGACGTTGCCATAGAAACGACAGCATCCACACATATGCTGTTGATGTACGTGACGTTGTGGAGAACCTCAGAGGGAAGGTGGCGCGCGCATGCCTGTGAGCGCGCACGAAGGGAGGTGTGTCTCTATGTTGATGCCGTTAAATCATGTGCTATTTATCATCATTCGATTTATTATTGCATATAAATGAATCTATAGATCTGTATATGATCCAGGTCTGTCCTCTGTGTGACGGCAGCTGTGAGATAAACCAGGGGTTTTGCCTGATGGTGTCTTGTGCCTCCCAGCGCCTGCAGGATCCCATGTTCACGTAATGGCGCATGTGGTTCGATCGCCTCCTCCTCCCATGTACGCTGCATGTGCTCAGCCAGTTCTTCTGGCGAATTCTCCGTTGTCATGTGACCGCACGCTCATTGTAGTAAATGGGCGTTGCCTGGTCAAGATGGCCGCGCATTGGCTCTCACGTGTAGCCATGGATTTGTGTGTGTGTGTGTGTTAGTGTGTGAGAGGGTGGGGGAGAAGAAGAGGGAGGAAGGTGTTGTTTTTATTGAACCAGGGAATGTGGCTGCTGTCCACACACCTGTGGAAATAGTATGGCGGGAGAAAAGAAAGCTCATATGGAAAAGAAGCCTGTGGGAAATCTGAGATGCAAGTTGTGTTTGACCTCCAGGCAGCCTCCTCTGGTGATGTTTATCAGATGATGGTTTCTTGTAAAGCAAATAGGAATCACGAATAGGTTCAAACAATTTCAGGCAAAATAAATGAGAAACATTCTCTCTGTTACGGTTACACACCCAACCACACTTTGTCTCATATTTTTGTTTCAATGTGGTCACTTCAAATCTTAGAAACTGAAATATCTGTAAAGTGAAGGCTCATGTCAGATCCACACATGGCAACCTTACAACTTTATTTAAAGGGTGAGTTTTTGCTGAAACTTAAAGCCCATGCGTCATCAGGCTCAGAGTTCAGTTTATAAATGAGAACCATAGATTCATTACACTGCCTTCCTGTGGGCATGCGGCCCCCACTCATACACACACATCCCCCTCCCTCGCTTGTAGCGCGTCCATAACATGAAGTGGCGATATAGGAAGCACAAAATGGCTAATAGAGGGGGAGGGGGAGGCGGCTGAGGGGGAGCTGAGGTGTGGAGCATCTCCTCAGCAGTGGAGGGCTTTCCCACCAAGGGCACAGGCTGGGATTTGATGGTTTCTCTTTAAGCCTCACGTATTTCAACATTTCAGTGCCCAGTGCTATCAATTCTTCTCCTTACTGTCTGGTCTTTGTTAGAACCTGAATCAATGTGAGTATTTTCCTCACATTTATGACATGCTATAAAAGATCACTTATTTGAGGATCAATATCATCAATCGTCATCAATGATAAACGTATCCATAAAGGCCGAAGAGTTATCCACAGGTGTGTCAATGAGCAGATCAGTGACACGATTGAAATATTTCTCTACAGTTTTATGTGTAAAAACAAGAACAAATTTACTTATTAGCAATAATAGGACTCAAATTGCTTGATTTCACAACTCTTGAGAATACTTTTTAGAACTAGTTGAATAAAGCAGTTTCTAAGTAATTCCTGATCTATTTGTAATTTAATTTCTATTTCTTTCTTAATTTTGAGGCTTTCAATTTATACTGTTATATAAATACAAATTTGAAAAATGCCTTGCTTTCTGTCTTGTTTAAACAAATGTTTGATCTGGTAATAGTCACAATGTTATATTTAATAAAAAGTATAAGAAAAAAAACTATAAAAACTCAAATTGTGTGATTCTAGTAAAACAATCGTAAATGTCAATGGATTGTTGATGACCTTTGACATCCCTGTGAACCCAAAGGAGTAAGTCATACTTAGGGATGTGATTTCCTCCACACATCTTCCAAAGGTGGCAGAAGAACCAGCTAGCCCGTCTCCACTAGCCCAAGATCACACTAGTGTAAGAGATGTGCTTGAATACAAGAAATGATAACTTTACACACGGTAATTAATTCAATAATATAGTTTTCCTGCTGCCATGTCCTTTTAGTCCAGATTTGTCAGTAATCTATATTGGAAAATCTTTTTGACTCTTGATCAGTACATTCTAATCAACAGATTACTAGAAGTTTGGTACACAGAAAATAACCTGCAAGTCAATATCTGTTTAAATATAAGTTAGACATTTGTGTCAACTTTTGTCTTTGTGATTAATGCCCCGAGACATTGTTACACCTTTTTTTTTTTTTGGCAATGTCCGTACATTATTACTATTAGAAAGATGTCCTCCGATCCAGTGTTGAAAATATATAGGTTTTTCTCGTTTCTGGAAAACAAGCATAGTAAAAAAAATTTAAATGAATGAATTCCATTATATCAATTTTACATTTATTAGTACAACACAATATTCACAAATCTCAATTTTGCTAGTCCAAACCTTAATTTCTGGTATTTGAAGATGAGACGGTAACATTAAAACAAGAAACTGGTAAAACCAATTGATTTGTGTCCCTATTTTGATTCTGCATCTGGAAAAAAAACACCCCTGTTGCCTTTAATTGTCAAATAAAAAGGGGGGAAAAAACAACCTTCTCAAAATGGAGACCCTCGCCTCTCCAAAATGGAGGTCTGTCGCACCAGCTGCAGGCGGGGTCAGAGTGGAAAACGGAGCCTGAACTTTGACCCATACTGTTGCAACCCCCTCCTCTCTTTCCCCTAAATGAATTCCAGGGCCGAGGCCTCCCTCTCTCTCGAACATGTCACCCACCCTGCGTTACATTGTAACTTCCCTCGCACCGCTTCCTCTTCAGGCTATGCAATAGTAAGATCACATAGAGAAATTCTACCGCACATGTTTTCTGTTCAAATCTATTCTACATGTGTGTGTCGCTAAAGAGGTGTCAGTATCAGTATCACATAATGTGAATTTGTATTAATATTTCTCCTATATTCTGCTGTGCGTTCTGATAGGATTGTGAGGAAAGCAGCCAAAATGACGATTATTACTGAATTATTAAGGAAAATAATGAAAAGGATCAGTAGAAGAAAATGTGAGTTAAAAGTAAATATATGTTTTAGTTAATAGAAAATGTAGTGTTTTGCGCCACTATTTATGCCACCTTGAATAATGTGCAGCATTTCCTTTTATTTTGCCTTTTTCTATTTGGTATCATAAATTAAATATTACTTCATGGGAATGAAATGTGTACATTTTAAACTTGAGTGGCTGTGTAGATTATAATCTGTGCTGTCAGGTCACTCTCCAATGGTAGAGTTGAGTTCAGGGGCATCCTTTTTTGGAAGGTATCTCAATTTGACATTAGCAGGAAAAAGTATTCTTGTTGGCTGAATAAACCCCTATTACAGTATCCCAACTACTGAACCCCCCCTCAGAAGTAGTTGTTCTTAGAGTAAAATTCTAATTTAAGATTTGAGGTGAAGGTTGTAGCATTGCTCCATGTAATGCGCTGCCAAGTGGTGCCTGTACCACTAGGCACCCATAATAATAATATTATATATATATATTTTGTATAAGATATAAACAAGGAAATATAGGCTTCAAAAGAGAAAAGACAGAAAAGCATCATGGGGAAAGAAGCTGAGACAGATCCTCAGGTCACTAAGGATGCTCATAAATTACACATTTCAGTCACTTCTCAGCAGTTGACACAATTAGAAAGTGCTCCGTTGTATTAAACAGCATACTTATTGTAGAGTTTTATTTCAATGACCATTCTACGCTTGTAACAACTTTTGAAACATGATTCATTTCAAATTTTGTTGCTTCTATGTCGCAACTTCACCGTAATTCTTCTAATAAAATAAGTTTCCAGTTCGATCTTTACTATGGATTTTGGTTTATTATGAAACGCAGTAGAGTAGTAATCCTTCCTGTGCGTAAAGGGACTGTGAAAACACACTTGCTCTTTTGCCTCACACTTCTGTTTCACACTCATGCATTTCCACATATTTAAAGCTGGCAGCTGCCACGCTCTTTTCCCCTTGACTGATGCACTGAGCTCTGGCTAGCCTGTGTGGAATCCCTCTCTTCCAGTACCATTACCTCCTCCGTCCTTACACTTCCTCCTCTTCTTCCTTACACTTCATCATACCTCCTCTTCTGAATTATTTCCCCCTCAAGAAATATTCAATTGATGAGATTAAAGGATCGCTGATGAGGAAGTGATAGCATGATCACGTTATCTACTCAGATACCTATTTAGATTAATCTCATAAATTAGTCTGATTGAAATTGACTTGTTGAATAAGTTTCAAAATTGACACCACAATCAAGATAATATGTTGAACATACAGTGTTTAACCACAAGGCTAGGTTTTATTTTACCCTTGAGCTCTTCATCATATAACCCTCAGCTGGCTTTCTGTGTGCCTCATCTGAAGATGGCGTGAGGTGCGCACATTCTCCCTGTACATGACTCTTTTATAAATACCAGTTCATCTGCAGAACATGGCGTATGCATGTGTTTTGTGCATACATCTCCCCCAGGAGAGGAACTGGAGATGAATGGAAGAAGGGAGGGCAGAAAAGGAAATGGAGTGGTGTTAGGAACAGGCGGTAGAAAGAGAGCAGGAGATGCGAAAGAAATGAGACACAATTTGTGGTGCTGGGGCACAACACCAGGGAGAACCTATTTCATGTAGGTGCAGATCAGAATCAGGGACGATCTAAGAATGTCTTTTCCACTTCTCAAACATTACAATATGAGTGCTTTTTGCAAAATTTTTCATAAATATCTTAGAAAATGCAAAACGCGACACTTTTTGGTGTCTGATATTTATAAGTGTGTGAGGTTTGGTGCAGATTCAAATAATAATAATAATGTGAATTAAAATGTGGTTTCATAAGGGGACTGTTGGGCCTGGGCGGAGGAATGTGCACTCTGAGTGCCATTCAAATTCTGAAAATGCTTTTTTATTTCTTTAGCAACTAAGACTAATGCAATAATTTTTTGTTTCCAAGGAAATGCTGCACAGTTCAAGAAAAATTAAATACAAGTTAATCGGTGATTTGTTTTTAATACTATTAGTAATCAGGAGGGGGCGCAACAAATACATGGAATAGAGAGTATTAACTAGAAGCTTGTTAGTAATCTTAGTGTATCAGTTGTAGTGTATCACTGCTGTGTTCAAGGTCATTGAATGAAGTTTGAATTAGAAAGAGGCTTTACTGTATGATAGAGCAGAGAAGTTGATGAGATTTGTTTTTGGTTTGACTTGTACCACTGTAGTAGAATAAAACAGAAGCTTTCACTTGCAGCTGACCTTTTTCTACACCTGTCTGTATTCATGGCCTCAGTTTTTAGCTCAAATCATTAGTACACGAAACAGCGATGATATTGGTGTTTATCATAAGGGTCTGAGGGCGAAACGATAATAGTAGGACGGGCAGATGGGGTTAGACGACAGGATATTTGGCGGCTAAGGAGGTTAATATAGATGCTGAATGATGGTGTTTGGTTGTCTCTCGCCATTAGAAATAAAAAATTCATCTGAGATTTTCTGCTGGCCACATAGCTCTTATAAAATATTAACCCCCTGCACTTCTGTTCTCCTCAAGCTTTCAGCTAGCTTTTGCGTTTTGCTAGAGGACGTCTGAGAGTCAACTGTGCGCATAGCTGTTTTCATGATGGTTTACAGGTATTGGATATACTAGCCACCACAATCTCTGAATGTGTTTCATTTGCCTTGCTGTAGAAAACAAAAATCCTGTCACATGATTATCTTTAACTGCATCCTTCAACATGTTATGTTTCTATTGGAGGAAAAGTCGTTCATAGTCCATTTCCTGCTGAGAATAAGAAAAGAAGACAACGGTACCAATCCAAAGCTGTCTGTTAACAATAAGGTTTCAATCAGTGGCTGGTTAGCGTAGCTTAGAATAAACAGTGAAAACATGGGGAAACTTTTAGCTTGGCTCAGTCCAAAGGATGCACCTCCAGAGCTCAGTGATTAACATGATGCCTCTTGTTTGTTAAGTTTGTACAAACTCCGAAGTGTGTCAAGAAAAAGTCGGTTCTGGAAAACAAGCTTCTAGACAATGCCCCAGTTGTTTGGTGCTGGTAATTGAGGAAGTTTCTTGTGGTAATTGGCTTCAGTAAGGTCACACCACGAATCTGGTCCCTTGCTTCACTCACCAGCTCCACAATTTCCTGTTGATCATGAATATCGCTCCTGGACAGTAAACATGCCTCCACTTTGAAATGTGACGAAGAGGGAGAGCTGTCACATTGCCTGAGGAGGTATTTCTTAAATTGGACCATATCCTCGGCTGGATTCACCTCTCGTCTGATCTGCTGCTGTGTTCTTTCGACTACTATGATAAATGGCTTTGTATTTATATAGCGCTCTTCTAGTCTTGATGACCACTCAAAGCGCTTTACAGTACAGTTCTACATTCACCCATTCACACACACATTCATACAGTGCATCTATTCGCAGCACTTAGTTATTCTATGGGGGGCCATTCAGGGATCAGCATCTTGCCCAAGGACACTTCAGCATGCAGATGGGTCAGACTGGGGATCGAACTGCCGACCTTCAGGTTTGAGGATGACCACTCTACCCCTCAGCCACAGCCGCCCACTATAAAGACTTTCTACGGATTAAATGCTATAGGAGGCCAGGCAGAGAAGGTCCACAGAAACTTGGACATTTGGGTTCACACATACATATCCCCAGGGGGAAGTGTGGAGGATCTGTGCAAATTGTTGCTTTTTATCAACTCAAGAAGCACTACTGCTTACGACACTAACACACATCCTGTTAGTGGTTTACTCACTAAGCTGCACAACAGCAAGTGGATGCATCTATACGTTTATAGGAAAGCCAGTAAACCACAACAAACAGTTGCCTGGGTTTTACTGTCCATTCCTTGGGCCACACGATCAATAAAGCAGAGATTTGTTCATTTGTGGCTTATGGTGCCAAGCGAACACACACTCCACGTTTCATGGAGTGTGTGTTCGACATCCAACTGGCAAGTTGTGTTTATTTGAGGCCTCCAGGTTCTCTGCAACTTGCCTTGACTCTTCAGATGTTGGGACCAAAAACACCAGTTAAATTAATGTTGTGGGTTTTAAAAAATGTCTTTAGCTTTCAAAGGGATTTTTGGATTATCAGAGGACTTCACTGTGACAAGGCTGAAAAAGGTTGTTGTATAGTTAATGAAAGTTGACCTATTTGTTTACATACATGTAGTCCCCGCAAATATGAAAATCTCATGTGAACTGTCTGAAGAACTCATGCATTTTTCAATTTTAGATTTTGTCACTTTTAGATTTTGTCTGCCTAACTGGTGTTTTGGACGTGATATCTTACATATTCACATTTCAATATGACAATAGAGCATTAGGGCCACTTAAAATAATACATAGTATTATGAGAATAAACTCATAATGTTAGCCAGTGTCATCCAAGAGGCGGAATATCAGTAGATAAATCAGGTGAAGCATCTGTCACCAAAGCAGCGTGAATGCAATCGTTTATTAGAGAACGACATATTAACAACACCTGCGGCATCGAACAGGGTCAGAAAGTCAATACTGGTAGAGTGAAGTTCTTCGACAGTCTGTCAGTTACAGCTACTTGTTGCAATGAATTGTGGGGCACCTCCTCCAGAAGCAGGCAGCTCATCATGTCTGTGCCTTTGCATGCAACAATGAACGTGCAACACTCTGTACATCTTTCTGAAAACGAGTTGTAACCTGTTCATATGGCTATTGGCCAACATGGCTGGCCTGACAGTGAACATGGTTAGGTGGAGAGGTTGATGCCTTAGTCTTTGTTCCAAGAATTGAAAGCAAAGCGACATTGATGTTGAATTTATTCTTAAAAGGTCATGTTGATTGGGTTTGCGTCTATTCCACTGGCTCCTAGTTATTCAGGTCCATGTTGTGTTTTGTGTCTATGAAAGGGCAGCACAGCACCCTCATACCCACAGACACAGCTCATTGTGGTTCTAGGGGGCCACCTCTGTCTGGTCTGAAGAGCTCTGACCCCTGACCCTTGACCCCCCCCCCCCAAGAAGCAATGTCTTCCTCTTCTCTCGCTACTCTCCTCCACCTCCTCCTCGAGTACCACACTTTTTTCATTTTCATGGCCTCTTTTTTTTCTTTCTCCTCCTCTTTCTCTCCGCTCTTTTGTTCTGCTGGAGATGGGAGCTGAGCGTGGCTTCACAGCTGAGGGAACCTCGACAGCACAGTGGGTTTTTTTCAGACATTTACAAGCTTCACTGACAAAGTGTTTCCATCTTTGCATGTCAACAGTGAGTCAGGGATGAGGGTCTCAGTCAAACCTTATATTGTCGCTTTTGACAATTGTTAATCACTTCCAAATCTATTCAACTGTGCTTTTGCTTTTCAGGTATATGTACTATTAACAACAAATAATTCAATACAAGTTATGGATGGCAACTGTTTCAAGGAGGCTTCATGAACTTTTAATTTGCCCTTATGCTAATGGAGTTGTGACACACTGATTGATAACACAACGCGGGGTGCCTTGGGTACGAGTCGAAGATGTTTCAAATGACATGAGGTAACTGATGAGTACGAGCCAATGTGAAGCATTTCGTTTGTCATCCATCCACCCGCCCATCCACCTTCTTTCTCCACCCATTCCTAACCTGTTGCCATGGTTTCAGCCAATGGGGTAGTCCGTGGGTAGGCAGGCAGGGATGACAGGGGTCAAGCAAGTTCGCCTGTTGGCTTGATGGGGGTGGGGATGTTTGTGTGTGTGTGTGTGTGGGGGGGGGGGGGGGGTGGTTTGGAATGGAGCAAAGGGGATAACCGGGGGTGATGTGGTGATAAGTAAGAACCTTTTGTGTGTTTGTGTTTTGGGTCATTATTGGTGGTTTGTTGTTGTGTATGGTGGATGCTATGTGGAGATGTAGGGAACAGGGCTGTTTTTTATATGTATTTAACAGGTTTTAGGGGTGGAGTTTGTGATTTAACTGAGCATTGATTGAGGATCGAAGGGCTTTTCCATTTTTTATAATGGGGGGCTGGTCAGGTATTCTCAATGCACAAAAGACCATTCATCTGTGCTGGAGCCTCCTGGGGGGTCTGGTAGGGGTTTAGTTGGGGGGTTGGGTTGTTGTTGTTGTTGTTGGGGTTTAGGGCCACTGATTCTCACGTGGGTGGGGCGTGGATAAGGAGCTGTGAATATAGGACACAGCACTCTTTTCTATTAGTACATTTAAGTTATCAAGAATTATTTCCAGTGAGGCCCACATCCAAATATCCCACAGCTCTTCAACACAAGGAGACAGAGGGTCAAAAGTGCAGCACGAAGCAACAAGACCATTTTCTGGAGTAAGTGTTTTATATGGGACTTTGAGTTTGGACAGAAACCCCTAGATTAACACTCAGTAGAGTGCATACCTCCACCAAGGCCCATCAGTGCCTTTAGAGCTGCACCAAATTACTCATTAACCGAAATCAGTCCCATAAAATAATCAAGATCCATGAATTCTTAACTGGGAAATCAGTGGCAATCTCAGTCTTGTAATGTTACAGAAATGTCCTCTGCCCCTATCCTATTTGTTCTCTTCTGACCCATACCACATATGCTCCTTGTCAGGGGCAAAAGACACGTTGTTTGGGATTCCTGTATGGATCCACTTTCTGTAAAGCTATATAGAGAACAAGCTTCTTTTTTTTTTCTAAACATTGTTTTCCCATGTGCAGAGATTTATCTAAAATAATTATTTCCACTCAGACTCTTCAGCACAATCAACAATGTGTGTTCCTTATGTAATGAAGATGAGAGGGGGGTTATTTCAGAGGATGTGTATGTGCAACAATGAAGCGGTCAAGAATGAGACACGCACACACACACACACGCACGCGTGACGATTATGAGGGCAAATCTCTTTTTGCACTCACTCACTCTCAGAAACTGATTAAAATACTGGACACACCCCTTTTTATTTAGCAGAGTACCCTTCCTGCCCACTGTGTGAATTTGGCTGAGCAGGACACTGTCCCACCCCTGGCTGTGGATTCAGTGGTTTTTACTCAGAACGAGTGGAGCTGAATCCCCATCATGGCAGACTGTGGTAGTTGGACTGGGTTGGAGGATGTAGACATCCTGTCCTGTCTACATCCATGTAGGAAATTCACTTGTTTCCATGCGACCCATGCAGCTTGTCTCGTTCACTCTCCTTTGTGTTTGTTTGTTTGTGTTGCCATCGTGCACATTTCCTGGCTGCATCCGTGCCAAGTGGACAAACACAGGGCCACCAACAATATTGCTGTGAAAAGAGATTCTGATTTGTGGCAAAACCAAGTGAACAATAAATCACAAGATGAGAGGATAGCCACTTTTCTCTTGTCACATGAGCTACATGTATACATTATCATATTGCACATCATTCCTATCTGGGTTCAAAGAGGCAGTGATAAAGATGTTGTGGAGAGATCAGATGGACCACATGGGTGTTGTGTTGTGATGAGACAAGAGATATCTCCACACATAGAAGACACACAACTCTCTTCTCAGCTGCTGCATCTGTGAGAAGAGGTGGGGCCTAAATGTTTGGTCTCTCAAGGTGGCTGTGGCTCAGGGGTTAGAGTGGATCATCCATCAAGCAGGCTGGTGGTTGGATCTCCAGATCGTCCAGTCCTCAGGAACCTAAATTGCCCTGGTGTCTGTGCTGACAGTGTGAGAAGAGCAGCATATAGAAGCGCTGAATGAATATGTGTGAATGCGCTTGTAGTGTAAAGTGCCTTGATCGGTCGGTAAGACTAGAAAAAAAGCTATATACAGTCCATTAACCGTTTCATACAGTGCACGTGTATAGGGTGTGTATCAGTGGAAGTTACTTCAAAAAGGCTCGTCTGCCGCTTTCTGTCCGTTTTGTCTGTTTGTCTCTCAAGACACGTTCTGCTTTCATTCAGTGGCCTCCTCTTCCTTTCACACTCTCATCCCCGCATTACCCTCAGTATAACAGCCGGGGCAGTGTTACACCTGTCATCGGCGTGCACACAAACACACACGCACTGATGTTGATTGGTGTGTCTCTTCCTTCTTCACATCCTGATTTTTATGCAATTTGCAGAATTTTTCAAACTTGCTCATACGGTGTGTTTTGTTTCCACAGGACTAGAAAACTGCAGATCAGAAACATTCCACCGCATCTACAGTGGGAGGTAAGTTACTAAATCCTTTTTTTGTTGTTGCTGGGATCATTTACATTTACATCTCTTCACATCCACCTCCCATTACTACCAGATACAACTACATGTTGTGAAAGTTGTTGTTCTGTAATGAACTGCACGCCTGGAGTCCAACGAGGACGCTCAGTCGGTTTCTTTTTGCAAGAGTTTTTTCAACGGGTGATTTGTGAATACCTTTTACCCATGAAATGGTATTTACCGTTATTTTTTCAATACATAAATCAGGCACAGTTCTGCCCCATAATTTGATCACTAGTGTCACTAGCTGCTTTGAGAAACGCACAGAACTCCGGATAATCTCCTGACATTCTCAATCGGAGGCTGTACCTGAGAATGCAAAAGTCTGCGTGAGAGGCTACAGACTTTCTCTGGAGTTTCTCCTGCCAGCAAAATCTCAGGATGAAAAAAGAGTGCCAGAAGACACTTAATAACGGGCAGACACGGTGTCAATGTGCTGTAAACAAAAACATGATCTTCACTGCAGAGTTTTGATTGCGCTTGAAACATGTGTCCAGCTGCTGCTCCTGCTGCATCGTGGTTCTAAGCTGACTGCGCACAAATACAGGCAGATGTTCCCATCAAAAAACATAATAAATGCTCTTGTCTTCTTGTTAATGACAACTTTTAAAAGTAAAGTCGTTTGCCTTTATTTGATAGTGGCAGCGGAGAGGGACAGGGAACATAAGGAGAGAGTGAAACACAATAATGAAGATTGCAGACAAGCTTCATGACTTCATCAAAACGTTTCAACAACACAAGCATTGTGAACACAGAAACCTTTAGAAATAGATATATTTTTCTCGAAGATCTCAGCAGCTGCCACAAATTTGTTCTGCTGACGTGAACAGAGCTGAGCAGCTTCGACCTGTAGCTCTCTGGATTGTTAAAAGACAACAAATGAGTCCTCGAGGTGACCAACAGTTGTGTGCTCCAGGGTTCTGTCAGTATAACCTGCAGCATGAAGCGTTACAAGAGAATCAATGACAGGACAAAAACTCTGGGGTTGCTATAAACTTATCATGTCAAACAGGGCCGTGTTTACGACAAAAGAGACAAAGAATTCAAAGTCAAACGTAACCTCCTCGTCCAGTTCAACACAGCCACATACTCGGTTCACCATAGTTTTGTACAGCAGCCTCAACAGTCACTCGTTTGAAAAAAGAAAAAAAAACATGGTGGACAAATATTCAAAGATCCCTGGTAACCCCCCCCCCCCTCCCGTCTGTCCAATCCCTGCACAACATAGGCAGCATCTCAAAAATCCGACCTGACCTTCCCATACGGCTCTGCACCTGTTTCAACTGTTACCCTCTGAGAGGCGCCACAGATCCTTATCACCAAATCCTCCCATTTCGAAAACTGTTTGTTCCCCACATGCATAAGGACTCTGAACTCTCACCATGATGTACGTGGTTTAAAAACTCTGAACTATAATGTTATTGTATGTGATATTGTGCTGTCCTTATATTGTCTAGCGTCATGGTGTCACCGCTGTCTATGTTGATGTCTTTGTTAGCTCTCATGTTGAGATGAGCTGTTCCACACTATACAGAAACCAATTCCATCCACTTGGTTGTGTGGTCTTTAATAAATGATTTAAAATCTGACCAGTAAGGTGTGTTTTGCTAACTATTACCACAGGAGTAGTTTTACACATGTATTGGATGTAGAATTAAAAAAAAGTGGACAGTGTGTGACTATGTGACAGCTGCAGTTTACTACAGATTGCATCAATACAAGACTATTCTTGAGCAGTGGCTCCAAAAAGCATTTTAAAATACTGTGATATTTTCTCACTCAGAAGTGAAGTGAATCAATTCGCTTAATTGAATTAGTTGATTTCATGAAACAACACTAAAGGCAGGAGATGGGAGCGCTGGAGAATCAGGGTGATGGGATTTCTTGTGTGAAATGCAGAGGGTCTGTGCGAGAGCCATTGGTAAATCATGCTGGAGCCTTGGTGTCCCCTCTCTCCATCACTCTGCTGCTGCGATCCTGCCAACTGTGTCCACACGAGGGCGACATCTCCCCCCAAACCACTGAAATGTTTCAATTGGCACATAAATGTGGTCAGTGTTGACCTCGAGGAGAGAGGCAATTATTCCCTTCAAAATAAAGCATTTAAGGTGAAGTAATGGAGGCAAGAGGGACCAACATGGAATAAAATAGAAATGTGTTTTGTAGAAGCTTCAGCTTTTGTATTGCATCGCTGCAGTTGATTGAACACATTGTGGCAAAAACAAAACCCGAAGAAAATCCCTGTATTTTGGCTTCATCATTTAAAGACGTTTTAGAATCACAGCTTTAATCTACAAAAGTATTTGGTTTGTTGGCATTTGACACAGGTCAGTCATCATTCCACGCTGGATCATTTAAGAGCATCACTGCCTCTGAATCATTAACCTCTGAGTTAGAATCATATCGTCAGTTGCAAGTGGATATTGTTCATTAGCGAAAAGACAAAAGATTTGCATGTCTTCAGTTGCTTTGTGTTGCCCATAGAAGATGAACTAAACTGTGTCCATAGTTTCAGTGTCTTTCCTTGTTTCTCGTTGTGCTCTGGAGCTTTTTCTGTTTATCGTTTTGCGATTCCCTTTTTCTTCGGAGACTCATTAATCATTGTTTAGTCTGCACTCTCTGTCTTTGCCTTTTCCACATGAACTGACTTGTCTCCTTTCTCTCCCTTGCTTCCTTCTCTTCCCTCAGGTGCTGGATGGTCTGTTGGCCCAGTGTGGAACTGTAGAGAACTGTGAACAAGGTAACGTTTCACTGAACCACAAACTCGTCTGATCTTACAAAGAGCCAACGAGTCAAAATGACTTTAAGAATCATAACATGAGAATATCGTGGAAAACTGTGGCTGTATGTGGCACTTGCTGCCCCAAGGTGGCGGCAGAGTGGTTACTGCAATGTTCATTCTCAAAATAAATTTTCTCAGACTCATGCAAAGTGTCATTAGGCCTCTCACACACACTGACTCTGTAAACACTTGATGCTGGACGACTGCTGCTCAACTATATTAAGGCTTTAGAATTTTTTCTAGTGGCGGATCAAAAGGAATGACAATGTTTTAAAAATAAATATAGAGAGGCAGTTTTAGTTTTTTTAATTAATATCAATTACAACTATAAATGTCCCAAATTTAATCTATAACTTGTAAAAGGTTTTCTGGGACACCAGTTTAAATACCTAATTGTTTTATGCTTATGTTATGGGACTGTGACTGTGCAGCTGTTTGGACTCCTTTCCCCTGAATGACCAGGATGAACTTGTAATGATAAATACAAAAAGAGCTGGTCTGCAACAAAGGATTTTTTCATTATCAGTCAGTCTACTGATTTTCCTTTAAGAAGCCAACAGTGATATCATCAAGTATATTTTGTCCAACCAGCTTTTAGATTTGTCATTACTTAATCCATAGAAAGGATGCAAATTGTCATAATTTAGATGCTGGAACTAGGAAGAGTTCCATGCTTTTGTTTGAAAGAGTATTTGATCATGAAAATTGCTGCATAAAAATCAATTAGCCAGTTGACAAACAAATAATAATTTCAGGCACAAATAAGAGAAAGAAATCAAGTATTTTTGGTGACGAGAACGTGTGTTTTTTTTTAATGATTTACACAATTCATTTTTACTTCTGGATTTATTGTATGATATATACATCAATAAGGCATGACACTGGTGCTGTCTTTCCATAAGATCACCTCACTTACTATTTTGTAATCATGCAGGGATCATATCTCTTTATTATGTCACATATCAGCTGACACACAACAGAGCCATATTAACGTTGCTGTCAGTTAACGTATCATTCTCTGGAAGCTTCCTCTCCCCTGTTCCTTTTCTCCTTTGTGACACATTTCCATTTAAGTGACTGGAACTGATGGTAAACCCTGATCGATTCCCAGCTCATAGGCAGAACGGATGAGTGGCACAATTAGCTAAAAAAAACAACAGCAGCCCCTCAAGATGGTTTGATGATTCGATCAGGAAGCCTCCCTGATGCCTACCTGTGGAAGTGCTTTGGGGATAAGCCAGCTCAGAGGAGACACTGGTGCAGAACCGTAAACAGTTAGTGGGACTCCCGATCCCATTTGGCCTACAAGCAGTGAATGATCCCTCCTCACACTGGAGGAGTGGATGCTAAGTCGATTCAGCTGGGGACAACACTTGATTCTACTGATTGGAGAAAAAAACAAACGACTGCAATCACAACCGGGGCTGCTGCTGCTGTATATTATTATTATTATTATGAATCTCTAATTCATAATTAATAATGACTGGTCAAGAATGGATGGCAAATTGGGGGCAACCCGTATAAAACCAATGTGTGTTTGTCTCTCATCTGCCTTTCTCTTAGTGAACACAGACAGTGAAACTGCAGTGGTTAATGTCACATACGCATCCCGGGAGCACGCCAGGCAGTAAGTTCCTCATCCCTCTCTAACATCCTGTTGCCACTCATTCCTATTCACTCAATCTCTGCCTTTATGTATCAGAAACTGAATATAGAGCTTTCTGTTGAACCTATTAACTCTCTGTCAAGATACTTCATGAAAAACACAGTCAACTAGAAGGGTCATTCATCAATGTCACTTCACACTACCGGCTGCGGTAACAGCAACTTGTAATGTTCTATGCTCCACTTCTGACATCTAGTGGTCATTTAAGTGAACTACAGTGTGAAATGAGTAACGTCATGTACTTACAGTGGTGGAAGACACATTTCAACATTTGAGTAAAAGTACCAAGAAAAAAATCCTTTAGAAGATAAAGTTCTGAATTATTAATTTGACCAAAGTGTTTTCAAGGTATTATTTAAATGCCTTCAGATAATTTAATGTCCAATCTATACCACACAGTTTTATTCTATCACTTGATTAAACACAGCAACTAGTTGCAACCAAATCGGTTAGTAGTTTTTTAGTGGAATCACATGGTGCTTTACATAAATAAAATAATAATACAAAGCAATGATACACAATAAATATATGCAGTAAAAAAAACTCAAATCACACGGATCCAAACACAACAATGGACGTGGTGAAAATAAATTGGTTTTCTGTTCCTTTTTAAGGCCTGTATTGGGATTTTTAATACATAACACGACAAACAATTATCTTCTGGTTCATACAATTCAACCTAGCTGCGGCTAGGGACCAGAGCACCCTCGTCATTTAGTCAGACTTGGGTCAATGGCACAGAACAATGGAATCACATTTGATTTATACTAAATAAGCCCCTCCTTTCACAGAGGTAGAATGTCCATCCAATCAGCTCTCTGCGTGTTGTCTTCAGGCTTAGATTTGGTCACCTTCAATCTGAATGAGGACCCCTTCGAAGTCTCACTACACATTTAGATGAGGCCTCTGCTGAGACTCAAACCTGTTTCTTTCAGTGAAACCCCCGTTGTCTCAGACCCCCTCGTCTGCGCCGTTAACACCTATGGTCACTCTGTTGCAGACAGTAAGATAGCCCCTGCTGTGAAAACCCTTTCTTTCAGCAGCAGGCTCAAGGCCGAATTATACTCGTGTTGCACGGACCTACGCATGCACGCAAGACACGCAACACGCCCCTTTCGTGCCCTCTGCGGGCTTGCGTGCGTCCGCCAATTTTTCTAACTACACGACAAAACGACGCGAGCCTCACGCAGCCCGCAAGGCTTGTGATTGGTCTGCTTACTACATCCCGTCCGGAGTCTAGTTTCCGGTTTCATGCCCCACAATACGCGGAAATCACGGAAGATTTAGAAGAACGAATATGGAACAAATAGAAGAGCACTTGGCAGAAGAGATCCGAAAGTATGACCACTTGTATAACCCGTCACTGACTGGCCGATTTGTCCGCCAGAAATAGGCTATTAGGAGCCGGAGTGGCGATGTAAATAAAGATTCGACGAAGAAGAAGACGTCTCTTCTTTGTGTGTTTTGTTTTCGAAACAAAACGTTACTCCGCCTAGTGTTCTGGCGGTGAATTGCGTTGCAACATGCGCAACACGTGAGTGAAGCATAAACCAAAACGAGTCCGTCGATGCAGCTGCGTGGCCTTCCGCGGTTGCAGTCGCAGGAGTATAATTAGGCCTTCAGGAGTCTCCAGTCAATACACATCAGCACAGAGGATTTCACCAGTCTAACTGCAGAAAACATCTTAGGATATATAACATTCTATATATACTCTTGTCCATCTTTCATTAAACTTATCTAAATATAAAATGTCTCATCACAGGCCTCAACCGATACTGCAGAATGATTGGGAGAGATTTCTATAATGTTTGGACCACAACTGTTGGATAATTTAAAAACAATGCATTATATCTTTTCAGCCGATTTTATGTTTTATGTAAAAAAAATTAGGCATAAAGTAGATAATTTAAGGAAAGCACAGATGCTATTCTTCCATTCCACTCTGTTTTAGTTATAGAAAATACAGTGTACATCCCTCTCATTTCACTTCCACTTTAAGCGTTCACCAAGTTGATTATCATTAACTGTTTTCATAGCTATGGTAAGAAGTGATCACAAATAAACTGCTGTGTTTGACCCCCCCACCCAGAGCCATCCAGAAGCTGAATGGATACCAGTTTGAGAACAACACCCTGCGTGTCTCTTACATCCCCGATGAGAATTCCGAGCTGGAAGGAGGACAGCGGGGGCCCGACAACGGCCGGCGCCCTGGCTATGGGTCTCGTGGCGGGCCCCGTGGTGGGTCCCCGAGCTCCGGGATGCCCAATAAACCTCCGCATGCTGACATCCCTCTGAGGCTGCTGGTGCCCACCCAGTATGTTGGGGCCATCATTGGCAAGGAGGGTGCTACCATTCGCAACATCACCAAACAGACACAGAGCAAGTGAGTGCAGTCTTAATATTTACTTGTGTGTGTGATTCCACAGTGTGTTGTAATGGAGTCACATGTCTTCAAAATTAGATATTGTAGATTCATAAAACTCTTGTTCACTTAAACACATGTCTACCTCAGAGTAGGATCTGAGAGTCATTCATGAAGTGTCCTATATATGGAACTTTTGAATTTGTAAAAATGTACATGCAAATAACTATGATTGGTATTTATATGTACTAAGGTTATATTTATGCTACAATATTTATTTAGGGTTTGTTCACAATGAATTGAACTTAAATTGTGTTGCGAATAAAAAGTTATGTTATATGATCTTTAAATCCTTTTTGCTGTGTGCTGTTTTCAGGCAAATGGCTTAACTGGTGATCTTTCAGCATGTGAGGCCGTTTTAACCACAGTGTTGAAAGCTATATGTTTAGTGTAACATGTTGCTTCAGAAAGGCAGAATGATTACAGCTCCAGGAAGCTGCAGTGCAAGCCAAATGTCAGAGTACCCACGGCTGCAACCACATATGTACTGATTGCACATGCACCGTCATTTATTGTCATGTAGACCTCGCATTAGCTGTGTCTTTCAAACATTTTGAATATCATCGAAAGTCTGGCGATGCCTGGTTTTACAAACTGTCCGTAATCTTTCCCGTCGATGCAGGATTGACGTGCACCGTAAAGAGAACGCCGGTGCTGCTGAGAAACCAATCAGCATCCACTCCACCCCCGAGGGCTGCTCATCCGCCTGCCGCATGATCCTGGACATCATGCACCAGGAGGCCAAAGACACCAAGACGTAGGTTTCCCACAATCTTGTCAATAATGTTATACAGCATAACCTGATAACGGCCCGTTATCAGGTTATACAGCATAACCTGATAACGGGCAAAGTTTGTGTTAGTCTGTGTGTATCGTTGAACAAAAATATGGTCTGACAAAAACAACAAGATAGCCCTGTAAACAATAGAGACAATCTGAAGCTTCTATTGATCAGAAATGTATTTTCCATCATATGATAAATGAATCCTGAGGAAGTCAATCAATTATGTCTGATGTAGTTCAACATTTTTTCAAGGTTACTCCTTCCTGTAGGCTCATAGACATGACATAGACACAGCAATATATGGATTAACAGACAAAATATAATCATATGGTATCAATGATGTCCTTATCACAACGTATGTGCTGTAATGCACATAACAGAACTGTGACATTTTCCATCATATGGTATAAATTATGTCATGATGAAATGGTATAAGAACAATATAAAAAAAACATAGCATTGATTGATTGGGTTTTATCACGCGCTCACTGGGTATACATTGCCCCTCCAATCCTTTTTCATTATTATTGTTTTTGTTTTTATTATTGTTCAAAGACTACATATTATTATGTAGTCTTTGACTCAATATTGAAATATTCGTATTTGTTTTCAGCGCTGACGAGGTTCCTCTGAAGATTCTTGCTCACAACAATTTTGTCGGACGCCTCATTGGCAAGGAGGGACGCAACCTGAAGAAAGTCGAGCAGGACACTGACACCAAGATCACCATCTCCCCGTAAGATACACACACACATGCTACATACTAGACACACTACACACACACACACACACACACACGCTAACTACTACTACCACACACACATAAGATGTGCACATTTGACAATACTTTCTCTATGATTATCATTTTTATATTGTCTTACAACAGACATTTGTCACAGGGGTGTATATCGAACGGACCTGGAGTATTGAGGAACGCAAAAAAAGTGCATGTTCAGAGTCTGAGAAGAGAATAGAATGTCGTCTGCATAAACTGCATTAATGACACTCGTCAACAATTTCAATGCCTGGACATATTTTATGGAAAGGCTTTTAAAGTGTCCCAGTGCACACACATGTCCCCTCCCAAGGCGCGACATGTTGGACTGCAGCTGGTCAGTTAGGGAGCTGAATCCACCTCAGACAAAAGTGATCCCCTGTATGTATCAATAGTAACCCCCCCCGGGATTTGTTCAGGCTGCAGGACCTGACCCTGTACAACATGGAGAGAACCATTACAGTTATAGGCGATCCTGACGCCTCCTGTAACGCTGAGGGGGAGATCATGAAGAAGGTCAGAGAGGCCTACGAGAATGACGTCGCTGCTATGAATGTGAGTGCACAAACACACACACACAAACACACACACACACACACACACACACACACACACACACACACACACACACACACACACACACACACACACACACACACTTTAAATCTCCCAGCATGCAGAGGGAACACCCTACTGAAGAAGCTCTGGAGGTTTTCCAGTGTAAAACCATTGCTCCAATGTCATGATTTGAAAACTGGCAGGACAGACAGTTACACAACCTGAGAGTGTGTCACACTGTGTTTGTCCATTGAATTGCTGTTTACACATGATACACAAACAGATGCTTAAAGGAGGACTCTTTCAAGCAAGCCTTAAGTTTTATCATTTAGATTTCATGTTATTTCCCCATTATTTTCTGTTCATTTTTATAAATGGCACAGGAACTAAAACACTGGATTTTTCCCACATGCACTCACCTGTAAACCTGCTGATCTCTCCACAGCAACAGACTCACCTGATACCTGGACTCAACCTGGGCGCTCTGGGCCTGTTCCCCTCTTCCTCCAACATGCCCCCTCCTCCGCCTGGAAACTCTGGATCTGGTTCCCCCTACAGCTGCTTTGGAGTAAGAATGCTTGCTGTGTAAATTCTCTGAGACAAATGTCAATGTTAACCACCAGAGGGCGTCCAGCAGAAATGTAGTGATGACTTCATCCAGAGACGATGACAGTTGTCACCTGATCAGTCTTCATACGCTAGGTTGTCCTTGTTTGTATGATTGAGGATTTTATTTCCATTTACACATCTGAATCTCAAATGAAGAAATCCACCAGCTGCCCAGCAATTCCACAGTTCTTCATTCAGCACAAATTATTTGCGTTTTCTTAATAATTGAATCTCAAGTAGATCAGGTGGTGTAATGAAATTCTTTCTTCATGTGTCCTCAGTCTCCAGAGCAGGAGACGGTCCACGTATACATCCCAGCACAGGCAGTGGGGGCCATCATTGGAAAGAAGGGTCAGCACATCAAACAGTTGAGCCGCTTCGCTGGGGCCTCCATCAAGGTTTGTAACGGACCACAAGGTTTTAAGACCTGCTGCCAGGTGACTAGGGAAAAGTACAACATGACAGGAGAACATGCAACCTCCACATTTACTCTCCTCTCCTCTCATCTCCCAGATTGCTCCAGCTGAAAATTCAGAATCCAAAGAGAGGATGGTTATTATCACCGGACCCCCTGAGGCTCAGTTTAAGGTAACACTAACTAGACCTCTGCTGATTGCTGTTAATCACTGCTCTTCCCAGATAATGAAATGGATGTGGATGCTACAACCCCACAATGACATTTTCTTTTGAAAACACACCAACTCCGCTACGGATATGCCTTGCGTCCACACTACTCTGTGGTTTTAGAGACACTAAATCTAAAAAGTTTGGAAACGCTCCAGACCCCTCTTCAGTTCAAAAACTTCTGGGAAGCGATTCAGGGCCAGGTCAATGTTTTGTTCGCCTCTTTGCACACAGAGTGGAAGTGAATGGGAGGCGACGGTTTGCTACTGGGACATTTCCCTATGTGTGACCGTGCGATGAAGGCTTGAGGGCACAGTCCTATTCTCTGCTAAACGCTGCTCAAAGTTCATCAAAGCTGGAGTCCAAACAAATCCATGCCGTGGATTTTCTGCACAGGACGAAAATGTTTGATTTGTGCCCATATTAACAATTTGTTTTACTGATAATCAGCCAAAACAGAGATTGCTTTAGTTTGTAAATGCAAATTTTTTTTTTTTTTAAATCGGATAGTTTGTCTGTAGCATTAATCTCTCCATTTCCCTCGAAAAGGCCCAGGGCAGACTCTACGGCAAACTGAAGGAGGAGAACTTCTTTGGGCCAAAGGAGGAGGTCAAACTGGAGACTCACATCAAGATGGCCGCAGCTGCAGCCGGAAGAGTCATCGGAAAAGGGGGAAAGACGGTTAGTGGCCCTCTTCTTGCGTAGCACGCTTTGGTTGCCAAAGCAGCACTTCAGTCCATTACGCCCTACATTTCTTGCTTTGGAAATTACCCTCGTCATCATCACGATTCACCCAACTACACTCCACCTCCTGAAGTAACCAAACTGTGTGTCTCCAGGTGAATGAGCTGCAGAACCTGACAGCAGCTGAGGTGGTCGTCCCCAGGGAACAGACGCCAGACGAAAATGACCAGGTCCTCGTAAAGATCAATGGACATTTCTACGCCAGCCAGGTGCTCCCTCCACTCTCTTTCTAACTTTTGTGATAGCATCCACTTATGGTTACATGCTATTAAATTTGCCAAAGGACAGAAAACATTCAATCCTGGCAAAAGTAACTGCCCGATCCAAATAGCTGCTTCAACACTTAATCCTTGTTAGGTAGCTGACTATTCACTTGCTACTACTAGCTTACAACTACCACACCTTGTCTTGTGGTTTACTAGCAATGCAGATTTTGGGCCCCATTCTTGTCCTTATTTACATGCTTCCTCTTGGTATACTATATATACCAAGTACCATTGCCATTACATTACAACCTTTCGTAAACTCACAATTTTGAATACATCTGAAAAAGCTGAAAACAAACCCCTAAGGCTCTATTTTCAGGAACCTGGCAGCAAAGTCTAGTGCACTCTGCACATTGCTCCTCAAGCATGTGCACCTATGTTCCTATCCCACACACACTTGGTGTACCTTTGTTGAGCTCGGAAAACACGTCGATAAGAAAGAATTACATCATCATCTGTGACAGGAGGGAGTGGGAGAGGTTGTGACAATCATGGCCAAACACATTCACTTCTTTCGTCACGGTTGACCACAGGACTCTTCCTGTCATTGACACTTTGGTTTTCCTGTGAAGACGTCGAGTTGTTACCAGAATACCAGAATAAATTCAACTTTGCTCACCTGATAGAATTGATTCGGTGAACCTGTTAAAACAGTGGCTTATTACCCCCAGAGAGATGTGGGTGTCATTGACACTTTGGTTTTCCTGTGAAGACGTCGAGTTGTTACCAGAATACCAGAATAAATTCAACTTTGCTCACCTGATAGAATTGATTCGGTGAACCTGTTAAAACAGTGGCTTATTACCCCCAGAGAGATGTGGGTGTAATCAGTCACATTCATAGAGTTCTATAGCCACCTCACTTCGTCTATCTGTTGTTTGCTTCTTTACATAAGTCATATGTTTACACTGTAATCTCTCACCTGTCCTCCAGTTGGCTCAGAGGAAGATCCGGGACATTCTGACCCAGGTCAAACAGCCACAGAAAGGCGGGATGGGCTCCGGCCCTAATCCACAGGGCTTCACAGAGATGGGCAGTCCTACACAGGGGCTGACTCCGGACCACCAGCCGCGCAGGAAGTGAGGGTCCCCACATCCTCCTCAAACACTGTGGGACACCCCTGCCTGACTGACAGACAGACAGACACATGCACGGACGGACGGATAAGACGGACAGACGGATACAGGAGAGCGACACACGGACCCAGCGATAGACAGGGAGAGATATAAAGAGGGAGGGAGTATGCCCGATAGCCAGAGAGGAAGATAGGTTTTTTAGAGAAGAGGGATGCATAAAATCAAAAGATGAAATGAATAAAAAAGAGGATTAAGATTAAAAAGAAACTTGACAACAGAGACCAGATGCCAGGCCAGAAAAGACACTGATTGAAGATGGATGGATAAAGGAAAGGAGGGATGGAGAGAGGGACGGGTGGTGTCCTCCTAGTGTGTCTTGGTAGGACTACAGCCAGCTCCACTGATCACCGATCAGATAGGTTTAAACAACATGTGCAACCTTATTCACCATGTCAGGTGGAGCCCTGCTGCTGTGGTTTACACCTGTCCACTTGGCTCAACAAATCGATGCTCTCCTGGGACACACTAGCAGGGGCCCATTTGACCCTCTGTCGCCCCCTACAGACCTCTCCAACCATCTGCAGTCAGTCCTATATTTTAAGGGTGATTTTTTTTTTTTTAAACATAGAGATATATGTATAGAAATGTTTTATTCAGAGCTATTATTGATAATATGCAGTGAGGCGGAGCCGGGAGAGGGAGCTTGGAAACTGCTGCAGCGGCTCAGAGGGATAGGTCACAGGCCGGGGGCTAGCCCCACCCACACCTAACCCCTGAGCCAATGAGAGTTTGGAAGAGGGGCCGCAGATGTTAACACTGCTCTTTAAAAACCTTTCTGAATAGCGGAGAGATTAGAAAATAAAAAAGAAGGAAGAAAATATAAGGTTGTAAATATATAATCTTTCAAGTAAATGTAAAGAAATGCTGCGTCTGGCCGTCTTGCCTTTCTTTAAAAGGGGTCCTCAGTTTATTTCCCAGTCCCTTGTCTATGAAATGTAGCATCATGTAGCCTACACCAGGGCTGGGGCTGGGTAGGAACTGATCCCCCTCCTCCACATTTAGCTGTGTGGCGGAAGGCGCAGCAAGAGACAGTAAGGGGAGCTGAGGTCGCAGCTGGTCCTGCAGTTCTATTGCAGTGGCTTAGCTCACACATATGAAACCATTAAAAACAACTTTATAAAAACAGCCAGCAGCTATGCTAGCTGGCTAGCGGCCCGCACCTTAAATGGCATATTTTATATATATTGTATATATATGCTATGTGAGTTAGCCCGGCCCCTCGGGTGAATGTATTGAAGGCAGGGAGTCCGGTGTGAGGTTTCGCCACACCTGTATGAAAAAGTCCTGCAATGACAGACAGACAAGATGTGTCTGAGACTTTCTGCTCATTGTCGTCCTCTAGCGCTGGACGCTCAAGGCCAGTCTTAGACAGGATGGTCTCCCCAGAAGAGCTGGGGTTCTTCAGACAACCACATATTTAAATTCGACTTTGTGTCTGACCAACATGGCCTCTCATGTGCGGCCTGTGGTAGCAAAGCAACTCTGAGACTGACCTAAGCGCCAGAGCCCACAAAAGAGGCGAAGTCTTCAAAGCTCCTTGCCTTGAGCCCAGAGAAGGTTAGATCTGACCGAAGGGGAGCGGCTTCCTTGTTCTCTCTCCCAATCTGCCGAAGGCCTGTGGGCGGAGCCTCCAGACCCTGCCTACGTATGATAATGAGGGGCGGGGTCTATGCCTGGACGCTCTCGCCAAGATTAAAACAGATTAGAGAAGAAATGAAAAAGAAATAAACCTACCTCAGGGTAAATTTACCTCAGTATTCCTAACTTTTTTTTCGCTTGCTGGTGTTTTATATAAGAAGAAAAAAGAAAAGAAGAGCTGAAAGTCCTGAATATTTTTATTTTTTTAAGGAAGAAATATTTTTTTTTAGGTATTGTCTTGTTGCTTTGGTTATTTTTTCTGTTTTTTTTTTTGTTGTGATGCTGGTTGAATGAGTTCAGGATGAGAAGAGGCAGTGTTTTCTTTTTTATTGAAAGGTGAGGGGAGACAAAATGCAGAGAGGAAATGGGTTAAGTGCCATTTTGCCTTTTTTAGGTGAGAAAACATGCTCTCTGTCTTCCTGAAGTGTGATTGGAGCAGCTGTTGTCTGAAACAGAAAGTTGGCCAATGGGGAGTTGTATTAACTTGAGAGGGGGGTCCTAAAGTGCACACTGGGGTCTCTTATCATCTTTGGTGGGGGGGGGGGGGGGGCTGTTACAAATTTGTATCGTGCAGAAGGACGTTTAGACAACCTCATCCTCAGGTCGCATTAAGTCACTGCGAGTCTCTTTTCTCGTGGCTCCCGGCCCAGCCTGAAGGACCCTCTTCTCCTGCCTTATTGTGATGACATCATCATGAAGCGCCAAACATTATGACAAGGCTTTAAAACAACAACAACAAGGGGTAAGTCACCCTGAAAGAGGACAAGTGAGCGTTCAGACACATTTCACCTAGTCTTTCTTTACCTTTCTCAGTGGGATGTTGGGAACTTGTCAGATAAGAAGTGGATGGTCCATCTACCGTGTAACTGCACATGGAGACAAGAGAAGGCATTACACACACACACCTGCTCACACACACCGGAACTAGCTCTGAGTCCTCTGAATGTGAATATTTATTACCTGTGCACTGACCACGACACCTCAGATGCTCCCTGTTGGCTACACGTGTGTATGGTGCGTGTGTGTGCGCGTGTTTGTGTTCATTGGTTTTAAATGTTCATTTTTGTCAAGGGATGTGATTGGGTGAAACTTATAGAAAAAAAAACTGAACAAAAAAAATAAGCAGAAAAAAGTAGGACAAGAACCTATGTCCGTCTGAGTTCCACCGGACAAGGACGGGGAAATCCAAGAACCTCTTAAAAAATGGGAGCAACAAAGAAAAGCAAGACAGTTTGAACACAACAGTAACTCAGCTGAGTAATAGATGGAAACCTGTACATAAAGATGTTAAAATCACAATACTTTTTTGTATTTTTAGAGAAAAAAAGCATAAAAATCATAATGGGAAAAGCCGCTGATAGAGGAAAGTTTTTGCTAAGCCAAGTCACTGAAGGACACTGCCAGAAAACTAATGGAAACGCTCTGCAACACACACCGCTACCCCTCATCGGCTACCCAGACAGTTCACCATCAAACAGGCCAAGTCTACTCCATTGTGTCTATGCTTCCATTTTTGTCCAGAGGTGAGAACCGCACAGCTCAACATGTTTGTCTTGTGTCAGGTTCCCACTTCTTTCCAAACCATAGAGCTCTGTTCATGACCACCAAGACAGTTAGGATTCTTTATTCAGCCCGCAACCATTTGGATTGGTTAGGATTCATGTGTTTTTTTTAATAATTTTTTTGTTTTGACAATACAGCAAGCTTTATTTGGACGTGACATCTGGGGACGTATTGTTGCACTAATTGATGAAACATGTCGACTACGTCAAATCTATGAAAATGACTGAAAACCTCCTGCAACACCTGATACAGTTCGGTAAAGAAGAAGGTGGAGAGTTGAGGGGGGAGGAAAAGTGGGGATAGGGGGAGTGCTGGTGGGGCGTGTCAGGGTGGTCGAAGGGTGCACCTTTCCCTCCGATTCTCGCCACAACCGAACACCACCACCGTCTTTCCCTGTTTCGTCTTCTCCTCTCTTCTGTTCTCTAGGGAGAATATTGAGATGCTATTTACTTTTATTAAAGAAAAAAAAAATCATTTCATTTTTGGAGTGTGCGGGAACACCAGGGTCCCTCGCCCTCTCTCGCGCTGGTCTCCACCGTGTTCGTTTTGCTCACTTCTGTTCAAGACCTTTTTGATTTCTTTTTTTAAACCACCGTTTTTCTTCTTCACTATCGTTCAGACTTTTTATTTTTATTTTGTTTTAATGAAATTTCAAGTAGTTGAATTGTTATGTTTTTTTATTTTATTTTCGAATGCACAACTCTATTAACAAAAGGCAGTTACTAAATACGACGGACTGCTAACATGTAGTTCACTACACGACAGTAACTGTGCCAAACACACAGGAAGGGGCTCGGTCCAAAATGCAGTACAGAGCCATTCTTCCAAGTAAATAAGTTGCAACACTTGAACTTAAGGTCTTAAGATGACTTCAGTTGTTTTTCAGAAGGAAATATACTACATTCAAATGGTGGCATCTCATCTTGGAACTGAAATTCTCTCATCTTGTTTTTGTATGTATAGTAGAGACAGAAGAGAAAACATGTAAGGGTTGTTGTGACAGTCAGAGAAACTAAACACAGACACCCACACAACTCGTAGCACTGAGAGCAGCCCACATTAATCTTAGCCTGCATCCTGACAGGGACAGAAATCGCAGATCCTCATCAGATTTCCTCCCGTTTTCCTCCCCGCTGTGAGGATATCCCATCTGTATCATTTCTGGGCCCAAAAGTGTCCTGTCCTTTTTTTTAAATGCAAGTTGAGTGATATATTATTAAGTTCCAGTGGACAGTTTGGCAGTGTGAGGTGCCACACCATTTAAAAATGAAAAATAAATAAAATAAGAAACTGCCACATACTAAGAGATCTTGTGTAAGAAGAGTGGAGTCTGTATTAATTTCCATTGACCATCTAAAATCTTTAATACTATGGCATGCTTAAGAACATGATCAGCACCAGTGTAAAGTCAATGCTGTGAATGGGCAAAAATCGCCCTGGCAATGTCTCCTAATAGAAAGACTGGGGTCTTGATTATTCACACTTCAGGGTTAACCAACTTGCTTGTTTCTTGGTTGTGGCAGCAGAGCGCAGCTTTGCTTGAGAGACTTCGCAGCATGTAGCTCAGCCTTGACAGACGACAGTTTTCAAAATCTCGTGAGGAAAACAACGCAAACACCCCCGTGACACATATCGCCCTCGGGACACAATACGGAGACGAGACAAAAAAAACAAACTCTTGACACATAACTAGGAACGCTACCTCAGAACATAAGCAAACTCAGCTAGAAGATTGTTTTCTTTGATTTTCTTTATTACAAACGAGACAAGAGCAAACAGTCAGCCGGACGGACAGTCTCTGTTACGTTCGTTTTCTTTTTCCACTCTTTAATTTATTTTTCGGTATTTGACATTTTACTTCTCCTGCTAAGAGATGGGACTGTAAAAAAAAAAGAGTTAATTTAATAAAATGACAAAAAAAAATAATACGACAAATTAAAAGAAATGACAAAAACCCCAATATGGACACATAGCGGTGCAGGGTGGCGAGGGCAGCTGGGACGAGGACTTTTTTCACTTGTCGGGTAGGATTTAAGTAAACCCATTGGTCCAGGTGTGGGCCAATCATGACGAGGTATTAACAGTTTCTATTTCACAAATCTGCTGTTAAAAGCTGATTCTAGTCAGTAACCTCACTTTGTATCACAACTTAACACCACAGTTTTTTATACCTGCCTCCGACTACTAAAATTACCCACAATCCTCCTACAGCTCCGTCCCTCCCTGTGATTTCACCTTCTAAATCAAGGGGCACGACACCTGTAACCATGTAATTGTTTTGTTGATCTACCTCTTAGGAAAAAAATAGGTAAATGGTAAAACTCTTTTTTTTTTGTTTGAAAAAGGAAAAAAATTTAAATAAAAAAACTGTTGCTCGAAAGAAGTATAGGTAAATGAATAACTGGGTAGCAGCATCTCCATATACTGTAGTGGATAGTCTATTAAAGGAAAAATCTTTTACTTCTTCCAAAGATGATTTTGTTTTCTTTCTTCATTCTTAGTTGTTTTTGAAAGGATTATGAAATGGAATAAAAAGTGACGGGGGGGGGAGAGAGGGGAGACAAAAGCTTACCATCTATTAGAAATGTTCTTCTTAAAAATCCAACCTAAATGAGATTTCTTCATCCCATTTACATTTTCTTTTCTTTATTTCATTATACTTACACTTAAAAAATAAATCTCAAATTATCCTTCATGCTTTATTTCTAATTTTTCTCTCTTTTAATGACAGCAGATTGTATCCATTATGTTTGGGTGCATTTAGCGTTTTCTTTCTTTCTGTGAAAAGCCTACAGTTAGAGCGCCCTGCGAGGACCTGCTACACTGATCGATGATCTATTTTCACTTCTGATGACTTGTTTCAAAAAGCAAAAGGACCTGTTGTTTTCAGCTGACTGTGCCGCCGCTGCAGGTAGAAGGAGGGAGGCCCCCCCCTGAGACATGTCTGCTCTCCCCACGCTGCACAGAGCTGGAGTCTGACACTTTGAATCGGATCATCTGGCCTCTGCCTCGAAACTGAAAATCGAAATCTCCATGAGCTCCAACGTGCAGCCGTGCGGAGGCTCCTGCATGTTCCAGTGACTTCAGGTGCAATGTGAGAGGCGCTGAGTCTCCCTCCCTCCACCAGGCGGCCCCCTCGGTCTTCACTGTATATGGACTTTCACCTTCTGCCTGCCTGATTCCTTTAGTCCTCATCAACACCTGTTTTAAACTCCTTGTAAACAAAACAGAGCATAGATATGAATGTGTTATTAAAAGATGAGAAAACGGACCCTTCGCCTCATGTCCTTTCTTTGTGTGGTTCTTTCCAAATTGATAGATTGTCAAAACCATAAATCAATTAAAAACCATACAGGATATATTTTAAACAGTTCAAAACAAGCTATAGAGAAATATGTTTATCAAACAATCACACTTGAATGTTTCTAATTAAAAAATAATCTGCAGTTTGAAGAAAAAGGTTTTCTACATAAGCATGACTATTATTGCTCTTATTTATTTCTATTCTCTTTAAATCCTTAATGACCAGTACTAATGAATTCAAACCTGCTGCAGACGCATCAGGGAAATGGAGACATACAGACAATGAAGGTGCATGGAAAGTGCCAAAAGATAACTGTGAATCTACAGTTGCTTCTTTTAACCCTGATCAAATATATTGGGATCCTTTTCAAACTGTCACACTTTCTGTTGCTGTCAATGAGACGTCTTCTTAGCTGATAGTTTGACCCACTTTCTTCAACACACTCCTCCAGTTCTCCCCGGTTGAGAGGGGGCATTTTCTCAAATAGGAGGTTCAGTTTGATCCAGTGACTTTACTCTTCAACATGGACCAGGGCTTGGTAATTATTCGCGTCCTTATCTGCCCAGACAACTATCTCTCCTGACAAAGGTCTGTCTGTGTGGATCGCATGTTCTCCATGTGTCTGTATGTTGGCTCTGAGATACACTGGAGACCAGTCCAGCGTGTATCCGGCCTCATGACCAATCTCAGCTGGGATTGGCTCCACGACCCTCAAGTGATATAAGTGCATTTAGGATGGATGGATTTGTGAGGGATTGCAAGATTAAAGACATCGGTGAAACGCGTTGAAGCCAATAAACTGCTTGAAGTATCACTTTTCTCCACTCACAGGGACTACTTGGTCTTTTAGAAGATCTCTGTAGGGGAAAAAAGCAATCATTATTCTGTTTTGAGGATTCTTTGGTGTTATCGTGGCACTGAAATGTGTTTATAAGTTTGTGTATGCAATAATACTGTTGAAAAGTGAACTGTAGCATATACCTGCCATCACCGTAACACGGCCACAGTCATAGTTCGCAGGGCAGGATCTGAAATGATCAAGTTTAAATTCAATTCAATTGTATTTGTAAAGTGCCAACTCATGACAGACATGATCTCCAGGCACTTCACATAGTGAGGTCGAGACCTTACAATGATTGATGACAAAACAATGACTGGTGAATGAACTGTGACATCAGAAAAGACTGATTTGAGTTGACACATTACTATGATTACTAGCTTTTTAGTAGTGGTAGCAGTAGTAGTAGAAACGATGTGTGTGTTTGTCTCTGACCACTAGATGTCACCATTTATTTATCAGTATCATTGTTATGCTGAGGTACTGGAAATGTGGAGAGGTTTCTGTCATAGACTGTGGTTTCTACATAGACTGTATGTGGTGAGGACGCCCCCAAGTGGTTTTAAGTGACCACAGCACCTCTGCATAGATGAGGTGATCATTGCAGTGATAGGTGTTCACCAGCATTGTGTTGCAGTGTTTTATTATTACTGCACTGCTGAGAGCTGATTAATGACTCTTGGATAATAAAATCGTACATGTATTTTCTCACACAGCAATTGATTTACAAAAACATTAACACCAGGGGCGTTTCTAGGATTGAAAGAAAGGGGGGGCTTAGCCCCCAAGGATGCTGAATGTTTGCACCAATTTTTTTGGGCTCATTTGGGGCTGCGGATATCCATGTTTCATACAGTTCATAGATTGGTTCAATCAGAAAGAGTGTGATTTTTCTCTGTATCTTTGCTTGCATTCATTCAGTATAAGATAACAGAAGAGACAGAATTTCAGGGTCGTTGTGATATTTGACAACACAAATATGAACTGATTATAAACAACAACATTCTATAGGCACTGATATTATTGCTTTAAAATACTAGAGATAGATATTAATGCAAAGAATAGAGAGCTGTCGATAGTTATTTCTTACATTTCAAATTTGCTCGTTCACACTCTTGCTCACTGGAGACATTTTCTAACAAAATAGCTAGCTAGCTAGCTTAGTGTTAACATAGCTCATTACAATACTCCCTTTCATTTGCCTCAAGTAAACCTAAATTTAAGCAGGTAACAATCATTAACAACTACAGATAGCCACATTCTGTAACTACCTGTACTTACAATTTCACTCCGTGCATCATTTACTATGAGCTAAACTCCTTGGCTGTAATGGCAGAGTGAGAAAGCCAGCGCAGCAGCGATGCAGACTCCCCAAGGATCTCCAGTAGTAAGAATCTAAAACAGTAAAAATTAACTGTTGTGATGTTTTTGAAATCTGACCTTCAAAATCATACTTTCATGCCGTGTGTAAGGTAGGGCAGTCGGTGGATGAACAGAATGTGTGTCCATTCATCGTTGAGGAAGATATCAGGAAGTCCTACTGACAAACATTGTTGTGCATTTTAAAGAACAAAGTATTTTCATGTGAAAGAACAAGCATTTCAATGAAAACTAGGGCTGCGCAAAATGATCAAAATCTCATATCCTCTTGTAGAAGTCATTTCATATCCAGTTAGTCATATGTATTGTAATTGGTCATCCCTCTCCGTGATTCTTTAGGTTTTGTTTGAGCTCTGAGCTGTATTACTCTCATCCATAGACAACTATGAAGGTATTTTCTGCTGCAAAACACTTGTGCAATGGAATTTGTGGTTGTAGAAAATCGTCTTTTCTTAAATGTTCTCCATACAATGTGTCATGAACCTCTTGATAAAATAAATTTAAACTGTTTAAGTCTGAATTTTGTTTGGAAATATCCTGGGTTGTATAATGTTCACATGTTCGTTTGTGATGAAATACTGCGGCTAAGAGTTGCATGACGAAATGAACAATAGAGAATTAAGATATATAATATATATTAATACTAAGACAAGAAGGTAATAAGACAGGAGCCATTAAAAAATTAAAGATCAGATGCTGCAAGAATGACGCAATTAAAAGTCCACCAAAATGAAACATCCTGTTTTTATTTACCGAAATAAATGATCGCAAAACTTCCTCATTAGTAGGTGGTTCTATCACCATAGCAACCAGATGCTAAGATTTGAAATAGAAGATTATTTTTGATTGACAGGGACACTCTCTCAATACCTCCTTTGATGTTTTGATGAACAGCATCAAAGTTGGTATTTTGATAGGAGACCTCTGATTGGCTGTTGATTGCTTTAAATACTGTTAAAGTTTAAGACAGTTGCTATTGCACTCTGACCTTGACTGAGGTAAGTCATGTCTCACTCTCTCTCTGTATTTACCCAGCATGCTAACCAATACAATTCAGGCTCATTATTCAAGTTTGAAATTAAACCACTGTATAATATTAAGCTTCTGCTGTTACATGTTGATAATGTGCTGTTTTCTGTTGCTTTTATGACAAATGTGAAAATATTGTTGCTGGCTTCTTTTGTGTTTTCTGCTGCTTATCTTAATGAGTGATATGTGTTAACGTAATGCTAAGTAGCGTTAGGTCGCCGAGGCCAGGCAGAGCGAGGCATTGTGGACAAAACACCTGCAGCACCAGGATATTTTCACATTTCACATCTTATTCTACCAAAGAATGTGATTTTTGTAACATTGGGAAGATTAACCTTGGTGTTTAACAATGGCTTGGTGCCATGGGGATTGATGAGGGAAGTTTTATTTCAAAACGATTTTTTGGTTAATGTGTAGTTTGAATATGTTGAAGAACAAGTTGACGGAAGCTTAAGTTAATGCTAGGAGCATATTACATGAGGTGTGTAGCTCCTTTAAGGAAAAAAACAATCCCTCTCTATTGGGTCTAATGTTATTTCAGAGAAAACTTTTCTGGAAGGAGCATCAACTTGCATAACTTGCTCACACGGTCCCATTTTTTTACTCTCACAAATTTCAAATATATCTGTGTGTCCGGCAAAGTCTTGGAATTCTCACGATGTCTTTATTTCACAGATAGGACTTATAGTTTCTGAATTATAGTTGTTTGAGTGGTGCACTCAGAGTTTAGATTTCTCTCTTTGCAGTGAGGAGAGAACAGGTGCATTCAGTTGAGTTTCCATGGCAACCAGATACACACGTAGCAGAAGGGGAGTCTTTCTATCTCTCTCTCTCTCTCTCTCTCTCTCTCTCTCTCTCTCGCTCTCTCTCTCGCTCTCTCGCTTAAACCAGCCGGTCTGTCTCTCTCCCTCTCTGTCCTTCTCTCTGCGTATGTCTATCTGTGTCAATTGTTTTATATTGAATGTTTGATAGATCAAATTCACCTAAATCTTACACACTATTTCATCCTGTCACCTGCAGACAAAAGCCATTTGACTTCATGATCCAGACAAGAACGGAAACTTCTTCTGAAAATAGTGCATCCACTGTTCCAACAGCTTCTTCAAAAGATAGATCTACTCTCTGCTGTAAACCATGGAGAAACCAGATATTCTGAAGATCCTCAATGACGAACTCCTCACAGCCCTCAGGAAGATTAATGCTCTTAAGGATGAGGTGTGGCAGCTGGAAGACCAGCTTCAAGACAGAGATGATGTCATAAAGATGGCGGTGGAGAAGGAGAAGGAGAAGGAGAAGGAGACCGAGAAGGAGACGGAGATGGAGACGGAGAAGGAGAAGGAGAAGGAGAAGGAGATCCAGGCTCTGAAGGAGAAGGTGGAGCAGCTGGAAAACCAGCTGAAAGAAAAAGATGATGTCATAACAAAGGAGGTCAAGAAACGGCGCACTCGCCTCAGGGCCTATCTTGACTGCTTGGCGGAGCTCACTGACTGTCAGGCCAAGGTTAAGCTTATGGAAGCAAGGCTGCACCAGGAGCCACCTCAGCCTGATACAGGATGTAGCAGTGAGATGGAGGTGGAGAAGGAGAAGGAGAAGGAGAACCAGAAGGAGAAGGAGAAGGAGAAGGAAAAAGAGAAGGAGAAGGAGAAGGTGGAGGTCAACAAGGAGAAGGACAAGGAGAACAAGAACGAGAAGGTGCTTGCTTCAGGGCCGAAAGGAGACGAAACTGCAGCAGGAGACAACTCCAACTATGGGACTGAGCTACAGAAAGGAGGAGGCCGAGATGAGCTGGAGGAGAGAGAAGAGGTGGAGAAGCCCCCGCCCTCACCCTTTTTCTACTCCTCAAAACAAACCCCTCCCCTGTCCCCCTTTGTACATATTTGAAATGATCTAATGATGTGTTGTAAATATGTTAAACTTTTTGAATAAAAATAACTAGTACAGTAACATCTACCTCTGTCTTTCTGAATATAGATACAGGATTCATTGATCAATTAACACAGTGTTGGAGTGAAACAAATCAGTGTGATTCATTTAGTTTGCTACTATTCATACGAACACAGCAAAGCATAGACAAACAATATTTCTTAACTTTTTTACATTTGGTCAAATCTATATATTAATTATGACAACAATACAATAATAATACTATCATCTCATCTGAGGGCCCACATATCACACTGACCACGCCCATCTGACACGCACACACACTCACGCACACACACACATGCACACGCACGCACACACACACACACAAGTCATTATCATTTATATATTTACTGTATATATACACATTTATTTCAATTTATTTATGGTTGAGGTCAATATCAGATCAGAAGACATGTTCATGGCACTGAAGTCAATTTAAAATGATTTAATTTATATAATCAATTTGTAAATTAATTATATAAATTATATTACAGTATGGATGTGGTGGTCTAACTATAAATACATTTGATTTTCATTAAATCATATATATTTGATGTATTTAGTGATTTTATTTTCAAATTGTTGATTTAACGATAAAGTCGTTTTTTCTAATTGCACCTAAAGCCTTTTTCGTTTTTCTGGTAATGATACACCTAACACTATATATATATATATATATATATATATACTCACCAGCCACTTTATTAGGCACGCCTGTTCAATTTCTTGTTAAAACAAATAGCTAATCAGTCAATCCCAGGGCAGAAACTCAATGCATTTAGGCATCTAGACGTGGTGAAGACGACTTGCTGAAGTTCAAACCGAGCATCAGAATGGGGAAGAAAGGGGATTTAAGTGACTTTGAACGTGGCATGGTTGTTGGTGCCGGACGGGCTGGCCTGAGTATTTAAAAAACTATTGGGATTTTCACACGCAACCATCTCTAGGGTTTACAAAGATTGGTCCGAAAAATAGAAAATATCAGTTGTATGCAACGGCAGTTGTGCGGACGATAATGCCTGGTTGATGTCAGAGGAGAATGGGCAGAGTGGTTTCGAGATGATAGAAAGGCAACAGTAACCCAAATAACCACTCGTTACAACCAAGGTATGCAACATACCAATCTCTGAACGCACAACCCGTCGAACCTTGAAGCAGATGGGCTACAGCAGCAGAAGACCGGGTGCCACTCCTGTCAGCTAAGAGCAGGAAACTGAGGCCATAATTCACACAGACTCACCAAAATTGGACAATAGAAGATTGGAGAAATGTTGCCTGGTCTGATGAGTCTCGATTTCAGCTGTGACTTTCAGATGGTAGGGTCAGAATTTGGCATAAACAACATGAAAGCATGGATCCATCCTGCCTTGTATCAACGGTTCAGGCTGGTGGTGGTGGTGAAATGGTGTGGGGGATATGTTCTTGGCAAACTTTGGGCCTCTTAGGACCAATTCGTACTGGACCTTTTTGAATCTATGCTACGAAGAATTAAGGCAGTCCTGAGGGCAAAAGGGGGTCCAACCTGGTCCTAGCAAGCTGTACCTAATAAAGTGCCCAGATGTGTCTATATATGGTTTATATGGTATATAAACATTAACATATTTATATGGTTTTCAACATAACATAAAATGAAACTAAACGAGCATCTACATTTTTGTTTTCATTCAACCCAGAGACCAAACAGAAAGTGGTGCACACTATTATTGTATTGTATTCCCTGATTTGACCTAATCCTAGTATTGTTGTTGAATTTGGTGGTCTTGCATAAATGTTGGTATTTTCATTCTTTATGACAATTTATTTATTTTTAAGTATTATTTCTTGTCTATATATAAAAGATGCACTTTGTAACTTTGTTTTGAGATGTGCTATATAGTAAAAGATATTATTATTTAACTTGTTGGGGATGAGGTGTAGTGACGGACCAAGGTCGCCCTCTGCTGGGCAACGCTGTGCGATGCACGTTGACTGCTGTGATGTAGCTACAGTCCAGGGTTGCAGTGTGTGGGTCATTTGCTGCAAAGTGTTGGGGGCATGGAGATACTGTAGATAGGGAGGCAGAACGGGTGTACACTAAGCAGGAGGTTGGCGGTTTGATCCCTGACTCCCACATTCCACATGCCCAAGTGTCCCCCGGGGCAAGATTCTTGAACAGTTTGAATGTGTTGCAAACCACTCAAGTCGTCAGCCGGAGCAGTGAACTGACTCTTGTTACGTCATGATAGGGCCGGCAGACATCACTCAGATTCAAAGAGGTTATCAACGATCTATTATCCAAACTAATTTCCTAAGAGAAACTTCTTCAAAAAAGAAACTTCAGACCTATAGATACAAACTGAGTCATGGCAGCAAAGACCTTCTATATATACACTTTGTTATTGCTTCCCGTTTGCTGTGGTAATATGATGGAGATGATTGGATACAGGATTTCCTACATGACATAAACATAAAACTAAACTAATAAAAGTAAAAACTATTCAAGAATAAATAGAGTACATTCACTCCATATTCCATATTATGGCTTTTGATGTTATGCTTAATAATTTTCCCACTTTAATCCAGTTTCACTAGCAGGAGAGCTACTGTTCATCAAAGTTTTTTTTACAGAAAACATATTCATCTCTAGAAGCTTAATGATATGGTGAAATGGAGACAGGGCTGGTTGTTGACATATGTAGCTGGTAAAAAATGAGGCAAACCTGTGATATAGTGAATGAGGAAGGATTTTTGATTCTAGCAATAAGTCTAGAACTGCTAGCGTTAGTAGAGGCTGGTCCAGTAATGACACACAACAACATTACTTTTCTTTGATATGTTTTCACAAATTTATGCACTTGAATTAAAATAAACATTATTGCACATTTACCCAGACATTAGCCATCAACCAATACAATTGGTTTCTATGTAATAACAAAATATACACATATACCTCATTATTAAAATCAAATCAAGAGTCAGAAGTCATCTCCTACCTCCTGCTTATGTAATTTGCTTTACAAATGTTACATCCACATTTTATTCCTCTTTTGTAGGTTCCTGACTGAGTTTAACAGGACTCTACAGTTGCAGTCTTCCAGGAGCTTCAGAGGTCCAGTCCCAGTGTCCATTCTTAACAGCTGCATGGAGCAGTCAGAATGAACCAGTGCTTCTTGCTGGGAAACTGGTCAATTAGTTAAACAAACCATCAACTAAACAATACAGCCACTAGGAGTTTTGATTTTACAGGGAAGGTTGTGGGATCAAACTCTGCAACCACCGTTGTCCTCTGGGTTGTGGCTCAGGGGGTAGAGCGGGCGTTACACTAACCAGAAATCTGGCGGTTCAACCCTAGTCCCCCACATTCTGCAGGCCGAAGTGTCCTAGGGCAAGATACTGAGCCCCAAATTAGCTGTGTCGGTACTGTATTTGAGAAAGTGCTGCACATAGATGCATAATATGAACGACAGAATCAGAATCCGAACTGTAATGTAAAGCGCGTTGAGTGGTGTATGTTCGATTTCTGTGCTGCTGAACTTGTTGAGTGAGTGACGGTGATGATCGCTTATCAAGACCTTCAGCCATTGTTGTGTTTACAAGACGAGCGGTTGTAATATGCTCTCTTGGAAGACTGGACGTTATCGGAAAGGAGAAGCAAAATAGTGATAGAAGTAAAGAGAAGACGTTGATGCTGAACCCACAATGTTTCTGCCAAGCAATCTGGTGAGTAAACTGGGTTATGGTATCATCAGCAAAACCTGACCAAGACTAGCTTCTTTAAGCATGGATTTAATTTGTCATCTCCACTACAGAAGAAGGCATACATTTTTAAATCGATGGTTTCTGAGAAGTTTAACGACAATTAATTATTCACACAGAAAAATGGGCATCCTCTTCACTATGATGTTCATGGCAAATTGTGTAATGTCAAGGCAGCGAAACCTTAATATTGAAAACACAACAATTTTCGATTGTGAGAAAAGCTCTGTTCTAAGGTTGGACATTTATTTACTAGTGCAGTTTTTAAATGGGATTTAAAAAATCTGGAGGTTCCTGTCTAATTTCGGGTCTATAGATATGAACTAGGCATGATTTTCACCTTTCCTTTGTTTCTTAGTGACAACCTTGAACATGTTTTCATAGGAAGGATAGGTAGGATTTTTTCGTGTATGTAGAAGGTCTGCAAAGAGTCTGCAGTAAAGTAATCGTCAGTAACCCGGCCAATACTTCTTCACCATTGTGACATCATGATGGTCAACATTTTCCTAAAGGCTGATTCATGCTTCTACGACGATGCTACGCAGTAGGTGCACACGTAGCCTTCCCACAGGGCCAAGTATTCATACGTGTTGGAGTGTTGGAGTTGGAGCTGATATATGTTAAAGAGCAATTACTTTTTCTGAAAGAACTGCAACTAAGAAAAGAAAGACATCGTCCATGTTTGGTCCCAATAGTCAATTCAAAAATGGTGGTTAGTCTGCAGGATGGAGAGGCCTACATCACAGCAGAGTGGGCCAACTGGCCAATCAGAGCAGACTTGGCTTTATTGGGAGGGGGGGGCCTTAAAGAAACAGGCGCTAAAATCAAGTGTTTCAGACAGAAGCTGAAAAGAACAACCGCAAAGGACAACATGAGGAAAGCTGTGCGTCTTCTGAACATTAGAGTAATGTAGAGCAGTAAACCTTCTCAAGTAATAACCCAAATTAAAATGATGAACCTGAGGTGAGCATAACAATAGCTCCTCTTTAGAGTTGTTGTGTCACTTGTGTGTCATGTCACTTCCCCGCCGTCTTATTCTCATTCCTTGCAGGTTCACCTTGTGTAAACATCTCTGGCTTCTCTGCCAGCGTGGCTCGCACTTTCTTCTTCTCCTTGAACCTTCCAGAGTGCGACACCTTAACGTGGCGCCCCCTGCTGCCTGTCGTTCTATCTATGATTCGTTCCAGTCGGTTGTCCAGCTGAGAGTCGTTCACAGTGACCTCTGCCTGGGCAGCGGCTGCAGTGGCTGCTCCCTGCTGGCCAGTGGTGGCATTGGAAACAGCCTCTGCAGGGATTTCGTACTGACCCTTGGGCTTTTTTCTCCTCAGAAAGTTCCGATTCCACCAGCTGGAAGAGGAGTCCGTCATGATGGATGAATGTGGATTCGACAGAGGGCTGAGAAGAGCAGGGAAAAAGCATTAAAAGAGTTAGAATTAATAAAATATAAAAAACATTTAGGTAGGGTGAGTAAAAAACTGGCTTGAAGAGGATTTAATTAATGTTCTTTTTTTAGTAGCGTCGTTTTTGTGTGTGTGTGGGGGTACCGTAGCACCATCCTATCCACCCATGACACTTTTATTGTTTCAGTGTGATTCAGTAGTCCATAGATGCAAACATGCTCAGTTTGTGTCTGTCTCACCACAGTTTATACGCACGTTTGGTGAGAAAGAGAAATGTATAGCAGATCAGACTAATGGATCGGCGAGTGTGTGTATGCACAAGTGTGTTTGTAAAGTGCTTGTCAAGCCAATGTTTGCTGGCGGTATGGCCGACGTGGAACCAGGAGCGAGTGCCGCCGGCTTTACCGCCGTCCGAGAGGCAGGAGCAGGAACGGGCCCTGAAGAGGCCAGGAGACGCTCCAGCACCTCCCCTCCTGCCTCTGAGGAGCCTCCAGCTGCTATCTGCTCTCCACTGCCAGCTCCTGGTACATAGCCACGCACCAACCAGCGCCATCTCCAACTGCAGGTGAGCTTCTCTGGCCCAACGTGTTGAGTCCCGGGTTGGGCGCCACTGTGGCAGACGATGTTGCCATGGGGTCTCCCAAAAACAGCCAGACTCAAACCACTCAGGTTTAAACATGTTTATTATCGGACAAATCCAGCAATAGAAATTCAGAACTAGAAACTGAAAATTGTGGCAGCTCCGCTCGGTTCAGTCTCTTCCATGTGGCTTTCTCGATCGACCTCCACAAACACATGACAGAGGCAAAAAAACAACAAAACAAAGCAAATACCCCAGGAAGAAAGAGCACTGTCACACATTGTAGGAGACACTAATGAAGATGTGAAGGAGAGTTTGTGGCGATAAGAACCGACGCTGTTGTCGATGTGCCGTAAACAAAAACACGCAATCGCCACAACGGAATTCAGACGTTACTTCTGCCTCTGTCCGCTGAACCACCCTTCAACTGAATACTGTGAAGAAGTTGTTCCTGTTGCTAACGTGTCTGAGCAGAGAACCCCTGCTTTGTGTGTGTAAAAGAAGAACTCAGGAGAAGGTCCAGACCCAGTACTGCAGAGATCCTTCACAGGACATGTCTGTGACTCCTTATGTTTCCATTTTAGAGAAGTTTACACTCTTGACAGAACAAGTTAGATAAAAGTTAATGGTGCAACATAGCTAATAAGTTACAAGACTAGAGCCTCGACTGGCTCCCTGTCCCATAACACATCGAATACAAAGTCCTTCTCCTCACCCACAAAGCCCTCCATAATCCTGGCCCCCCCCGCCTCACCGACCTCCTCCATCACCACACTCCATCCCGTCTGCTCCGCTCCTCCGACACCAATCTTCTCTCCCATCCAATCAGGACTAAACACCGGACCTGGGGCGACAGAGTCTTTCTCCCTATGGAACACCTCCTCCCAAACACATTCGGGACTGCACTGATCTTACTATGTTCAAAACTCTGATCAAAACTCACCTTAATAGAATTGCTTTTAATTTGAATGTTTGATATGTGCTCTATGTTTATATTGTGCTACTATTTATGCAGAGGCTTTAATGTTGTAAGTATCAGGAAAAGCGCTCTATAAATACGATTTAGATTTATTATTGTTATTATTAGATTCAAGGTTTAGGAATCAGGCCCGAGGAAACTGAAACCATGCAGATAAAGTGAATGTGTTAGCACATGGATTCACATGGGCTCATTCGGACGTTCCCTGGAGTTGTTACGAGGGAACTTGCAGGAGATGCTCCAGTGAAAGTCCAGAACCTGTCACTCTGACATTTCCAGTCTCACATACAGCCCCTCCGGTGAATGTTAGGAGATTAATGCCATTGGGTCCATGTCTGAACACAAACTACTCCTGAAAATCACATTGCTTTGGTCAAAAATTTGCCACATTGTATTTGCTTAGTTACTTAGAACTTGGTTAATATGTAGTTTCAGCATCTCCGAACCTTTAGCTCAGTATTCAGAGTCAAACACAACAAAAATGTCACAAAATGTATTTTAGCAAACTATAGTCTGACAGTAGTTCTGCATTAAAACTTGTTTGCTATATGAAATTGGATTCTGACGCATCAATGCTTGAGCAGCATTTTACTATTGTAACTGGCTGAGGTGGAGCTAGTTTGAACTGGTTTATATACACGTCAGTGCTTAAGTCCAGTGGGTCCAAAATAAAAGTGAAGGGAATGTGAGATGGTAGAAAAGTGGAAAAAGTTCAGATTTCCTTTCTTTTATTTTTCTCCTCTTTCTTTGGTGAATTATTGGATGATTTTATTTTGAGCCTTTAACAGTTTAAACCACACAAGTAGACGAGATGTGGAACAGCTATTGACCCCAAAGACATCTGCAACACAAGAAGAGACCCCAACTCGACACTGGTTCTCTTCAAGGGGTATCGACCCAAAAAGTTGGAAAGCACTGGGTCAATGTTCCACAAAGCTTTGCATTGATTAGATTATATGTTTTGTGATGTAAAATCTTAATATGATAGGTATAGATATAATAGATATAATAAGATATAGATATAATTCTATATCTGTCAGATTCAGAATAATCTTTTTTGGCCAAATATATTTTCACATATAGGAAACTGATTTGATGTGGTTGGTGCATAGGACATAACACAAAAATATATATAAGTAGAAACAAAGCATTAACTGAAAATTTGCAAAAGAGAAAAATATTAACAAATAGCGAAACATTTTAATAAGAGATCAATTTTTTACCTAATACAACAAAAAGATATTTAGTAAGGTTGAATACAGTTCCAGAGATACATACAATGTTAAGTACAAACACCTCAGTGCTTGAGTAAATGTACCTGCACTGCTCGTCTCACCTGTTGAAATGGATGTGGAGCTGTTGTCTCCCTCTTGCTGACGTCGAGTTCTGCAGATTTCAGAATCAACTTATAGCCTCTTCAAAACTTCTGAATTCAGCTTTTTATCCACAGATGGACATTGCGAACTTACATCTCACTTTCCTGTTGCCCTTTCTCCTCATGTATCCTTTCGCTTCACATGTCCTCTGTCCTTCCTGTCCACAGTCACTCAGGGCTGAGCAACAGGTGCGGTGGTTAGCCCTTCCCACTGACATACAAAAACTCACACCACTATTATAATTCAACATCTTTTGACGTGGGATAATCCGGCTGTAGATGAATGACAGTGTTGCTGAATATACTGCTCTCTGTATGTATTCATATTGGCTGTGATTGCTCCAGGAAGTAGGACAGGAGTTAATAAGTTACCAAGTTATTATTTCAGCAAGGAACAGACATTGACTTTGTATCTTCAAATCTAGGGTGTGTTTACTCTGTCCTACTTTTATCTGTTGGTCTGTTCTTGCTCATACTAGCAAATACATGCAAATATTTATAGATGTAGTGATTTAAAATGGTTCAGAGATGACAGTCAATTTGGTTCAACACGTATCCAGAATAAGACGGGACGGGAGGCTGAGATATCAGAAAAAATACAATTTATTTAATAGATGCAAATGATTTAAAACAGACTGCTCAAACAGTAAAGTGACATGTGCAAAGGTTGGAAAGGCTGTCCTGGACTTGATATAAATGACAGCTTAAAACAGAGAGAAATTAGAGGCTCCAGACCCAATTGTACAATGCTAAAATATCATGCATTAAAAACCAAACACAACACACTTTAAGAAAATCACTGCAAGCGATATACAACAACAAAATGACAAAAGAGGGCCTCTACTTTTTGGAGCCAATAATTCGCCACCATTCAAGTCACTACCACTGAATTGCACAGTCCCAGTCAACCATATACATTGCACCTTGCCATAAAACAAAATAAAATAAAACAAAGAAACAAATAATCAAACCAAATAATCTAAATGAAATCTAAAGTTGGAAAAAACAGTGACCGTAACTATTTTGCTGGAGGCAGCCCTATAAAACTTATTTAGGTGTCCCTAAATAAACTCCTCCGCCTCCCCGCAGCCTATAGGAGTTGCCGTCCTGTCATGTTAATTAACACATCCAGAACGGGGAAAACGACACTGCTAAAAGTATAAAACTTTATTAAGAATTGACCCGTTACATATACATGCATATGCAAACCCCAGGCACACACACACACGTACAGGAAGGTTCCATAAGGTCATTTGTGTTTTGAGTTTACCTTCATGTCACAGGGAGTTGCTGCCTTCTTTGGAATTAGAATAGTTCAAATAAAACAACTTCAAAGCCAGACCCGTGACATTTGCACTTATGACTCATTTTCATTATGTTATTATTATATGTTGTATCTGCTCCCTGTTTGCTCTCCAGTAAAAGTAACACAGTATATTTATCAAACAGGAATTAAAACCCTGTGGATCCAGAGGTTTGAAGCTTTGTTAGAAGAACACACTCGCACAGAGAAGAGTAAATATATTGTGGATTCATTGAAAAGCTGGAGCGGGTCAGAGGACATCAGTGTGCCATCATGTGAGCGGATCTCACGATACATTCAGGACACATTTTGATGTGTTTAAAGCTGAACTTTAAGTAGACTTGTTTGCTCATATACAGGAGCAGATTTACATGAATTATAAAAGAATGACGTCATGATGATGAATCATGAAGTCAGGGCTACCTAGATTTAGGATGGTGAGGAACGGGTGGGCATTAACCAAGCAGGGAGATGCTAAATAAAATATTTGTTGCATTATTGGAAATGTCGGACCTGATGTTTTTGAATACTTGACCCATGTTAAAAAGTCAAAATCAGGATATGTTTTCAGATGTCATGGTTCACCAGTATAGATGTTGGTAACCCCCAGTTCTGGGGACATACCATTAGTTGTGTACAGGCTGATCAGACCTGGGTGGGTGTCCCTAACATCTTTGGGCCCAGTTGGATTGTTTCCTCGTCTTCCAGAGCCATTGCTGTAGTCTTTGATATTTTCTTTATGGTCTGTCTGGGGCTGTTGTACTCTGAGCCACAGCTGTCCCTTCTCTCTAGTGTATCCACTGTGTTACCCCCTCCTTTGTGTTTCTTGTCTGTCTTGTCTGTGTGTGGGGGCGGAGCGACGAGGATCTCCCTGGATGACGCTCACACCACCTGAAGCACTTCAGCTGCACACCTGCCCCCCCCCTCACTATCTAGCTCCTGCAGTATTTACACCCCGGCTCAACCTACCAGTCTTCGTCAGTTCATTCAGTTTACCTCAGTGGTACTCGGCCAGCTTCCAATGTTTTGTGCCTTGTCTTGTCTTGTTTTTTGATCACAGTCTCCTGTGCCTCAGATCCACCCCTCACCAGCCTCCAGCCTGCCCTGTCTTCGCCACTTTCTTCAACCTGCAAATATTCAGGAAACCAGTCCAAATTCCTGCCTTGCTGTACACCAGCCTGACTCGTCACATCTACACTCATTCCATCTGAGTTTGTAATAAATCACTTTAAATCACAAACTCTCTGCCTCTGAGTTGTGCCTTGAGTTCCATTATTCTGTGAAACTCAACAGGTGCAAGGCTTGTCTATGGATTCCCGATGGTGGATGTTGCAATAAAACCCTGCAGCCGACCTCCACTGGGCAAACTTTTACTTTCCAGCCACGTTGTTCTGCCTCAGAAGCCATCTCTATTCACCACTGCCTTTTCCTCTCATTGGTTCCATCAACAATCTCTCCCCCCCCCACCCCTCTCTGGTGGAGGTGAGGCTGATGAACATGTTGATAAAAGGTGTGGTGTGTGCGTGTGTGTGTGTGTGTCTCTCTGTCTCTGTCTCTCATCATGCAAATCAGGAACAAAGCACTGCTGTGTCCGAATCCACATGTCCCCATATCTTTATCCAGATCACAGCCGTTCAACAGCTTTTCATGAGGGAGAATAGGCTGCTCTTTTCCTCCTTCCGTTTATTTCCTGTATTAAAATAAGGCTGAAGGAGATGGATGGAAGGTATCCCATCAGAGGAGCACACAACCACAGATACACTGACATTCTGATAATATATTGATCCATTTCATTATTAAAAGCAGTTAATTTCAGTCATGTTGGAATAAATACACTTCCACTCATAAAACCTTTCAAGTGGGATTCTGCAGGTTGAGGAACCCGAAGGCTAAATCCACATAAATACATTTTAGTTTTAAAACACATTACTGCTACATTTACACCCGGCAGCACACTACTTTATTAACAAGTCATTTCTTAGCTGCTAAAATAAATTACAGTGTCCCTGTGTTGCTTTTTTTTGTATTTTGATTTAGATTTTTCAAAAAGTGGACAAAAGATGAAATAAGATAAAATAATGTATAGCAAAGGGGAAATAAAATATAATAACAATATTAGTAAAATACTATAATGAATTACAATAATGACAATAAGTTTCATCTGATTTCTTCATGATTATGTCATCTTCTCCAGAGGTAGGCAGCTGTTCCCTCTTTAGATGCACAGTCCATCTGGCAATGGGAGATCTGACTTCCATTCCGTTTCAAAGCATTTTCTCGCAATTGCCTGAATTGGATTTGAGAGACTTATCACAGGGTCCATTCCTACACAGCAACATTGTTTTGGCCTATATTTGGCCACACTGTTGTCTGCTCCACATACTGCGTTGAATTGGCCTCGCAGACGCCCGGCCAAAAGGTGGAATCTAGCAGAGTACCTCAGTTGTGACAATCTGTCAAACAAAAGGGTGAAATACTTGGAGGAAGATGAATCTGATACGAAAATGAAACTGAATTAATCTCTATCTTTGTCCCCGTTGTAGTGTGAAAACTCTGGATGGGCAGACACTGAGAATTTTGGTAGCAGTGACCCAGTCATGCGCATTTATATCCTGATTACTACCCAACTAGCAGCAAATGCTAAGTATGGCTAACACTTACAGTAATAGGTCCACCTCATCATCGGTACAAGAAAATAAACTGTACATTCTATTCATACAGACAATGAGGTTGTTGTGGACTTTTTCTTGCTGCTGTGTATTGTATATCGAACGTTACACGACTCAAGAGATTGGACACGAAGTTGGCACACAATATGGCGCCTGTCCTTGGAGAATCACCTTTCTCTTGTCATTCTGGTACACAACTGACAGAGTTGTGTCAGTGGATATTCCACAGGAGCTTCACAGACCGGATGCAGAGTCTTCACTCAAGTAAAGAGGGAGAAGAGGCGTCTTCCCTAACACTGTTAACTCTTTAACTCTTTTCCCGTTTTGAAAGATCTGATTTCTCTGAAAATGTCCTGATATGTAAAAAGTCCCCTGGGCCTCTGAATGAATTTGTGGTATCTCAGGAATGTCACACAGCTTTATTGAAGAGGGTTAATGAAAGGAAAGCTGCTGGTCTTGATGCCATCTGTGAGCGTACCTTGTGCGGACCAGCTCAGCAGAGTCTTCACCTGACTCGTCCAGATATGTTTTGACCTTGGCCAGATACCTACAATCTGGAAGACGTCAAACACCAATCCCACAGTTCAGAACTGTTGCACTTGAAAAATAAATAAAATAAAACTTGATCCTTTGTAATTTGCTTATCAGCCAGATGAAGGTGTGGATGATGCAAACCCTTTTATACGGGACACTGTGTAGAAGCATCTAGAAAACCCCTGATCTAATGCAAAACTTTTATTTGCTGACTTTTCTTTAGCTTTTAACAAGATGCAGCCTCACATTCTGATCGAGAGATTTGCTTCTCATTTTAATTTCCCTGATCAGCTTCTCAGGCCAATTTAAAACTTTCTGAGAGGGAGCACCAGGTTTCGTGAGTGGACAGATGTCCAACATGCCTGTGTCCAACACAGGCTCACCTCAGGGTTTTGTGTTGTGTTGTATGTGCACTGACAGCTGCAGGAGTTCTCAGGAGAGCAGCTTTCTTATTACGTTTACTGATGACACTGTCCTACTATCTCTACTTCAGGGTTCAGAGTCTGATTCTGGTCCTGCAATACATGAGTTTGTTAAATGTTAAACTGAGCATAAAGCTAGTGTCATAAACGGAGAAGACGTCCAGATTGGAGTCGTATAAATATTTTGGAACAGTTTTTGACTGTCAGCTTAAGTTTGATATTAACACTGAGTCTATTGTCAAACGTGAACAACAGTTAATCTATTTGATGAGGAAGCTGAACTATTTCAAATGTCAGTGAGGGGAGTCTACTTTTATTGTTCATTTATCGAAGGTCTTTTAATTTTTTCTTTTATTTGTTGGTTAAATGGAACAGCCTGTACAGTTGTCAAGGTATGCTCCAAGATCATTGGAGTCACGCAAAGATATATATTATATATATATATATATATATATATTCCCTCTGGGAGAATCAGGTGAAGATAAGGCAAAGAATATCATAAGCCAACCTGATCATGTTTTGTCTCACAAGTTCTCAGTGATGCCTTCAGGCCACTGTTATCATGCACCTCCGAGGAGAGCTAACCCATACTCCAAATCTTTCATTCCTTCTGCTATCAGGCTACTAAACTCAGACAGTAGTCCTTTAAAATTAATTATTTTATGACTGCTTTATGTATAATAGCACATGTAACAAACATCTATGTATCATCTAATCGTTGTCCTTTTATTGCTATTTATTTTACCTCCTAAATATTTATCTTGATGTTCTCAGTTACACGCGGCATCTATTGCACTTCTCTTCATCCTGAGAGAGGGATCCCTCACATGTGGCTCTCTCTGACGTTTCTAAGTTTTTTCTTTTTCTTTCCCTGTTAATATTTTGTTGGTGTTTTTCCATACTCTTGTTGAGGGCTAGGGCAGATGATGTTGCACCTTGTTAAAGCAGACAAATTGTGATTTGTGAATATTGGCTATACAAATAAAATTTGATGATTGATAAATGTACGTCTTTCACTGAACTCTGTTTGTTTGTTGACCGGTGCTTTTTGACATATTTGTCATACTGGATGTTGTTTGTGTGATCATGAACGGGGTAAGCTGCAAATCAATGACCCTCCTTGGGATCAATAAAGTTGCCTGAATCTGAATAAACTGACATGCACATGACCAGTAAGGGCATGTGCATTTTCAGGTGTAACATATTGTCTCTAATATGGCGATAAATCTAAATGTTATAACTAAAGCCAATGTGGATTGAGCCTAAGCTCTGGTGTGGGGAGGGTTGTCATGAGGGGTGTTTGCAGTGTCGTTTCTAAATGTCTCTTTCTTTCCGACCAGACTGCAATGCAACCCTGAAGTTTTCAAAATAACACAGAGCCAGCATTGTTTCCAAAAGTCTCTGTGTTCTCTGTAATTGCCAGTACTGACCTGGCAATTACATTTGTCTGATCTGATCTCATCATATAGAAAACAAACAGAACAGGCTCAATGCCTTATTACGCTGCCATCTAGTGGTGGGTTTTGCTTTGCTGCTTTCTTTTGCACATCCCATATTTTCACAGTTCCCTTCCCAAGATGTTTGAGTTTGACTCGATTTAAGTTTAATCCAAAAACCTCCAGTTGTTCTTTATATACCCTTCCATTCTCTGCTCATTTCTCTCCTCTATCTCTACCCGTTTTTTCCTTTGCTGCATCTTTCATTACAGATGTTTCTCTACATAATTTATTTTGCTCTGTCTACGTTTTCCTTCATCTTCCTTCCTGTGTCATATTTCTCCATTAGGCAGGATTTTTAACCACCTCTTGTTTCTCCTATTAAAGAAAGTTCTGCATCGTTTACCACGGCTGGCTATCAGTCACTGTCATGGACAGCTACAGCCCTCGCACACACGCGCACACACACGCATACAGACACACACACATCCAATGATCCATTTGTCACTGTGGTAACACCCGGCTGTGTCCGAGGAGGGACTGGATGTAGAGTTGCAAGTAGAAAAGGTAGAATGAAGAAAAAGCTGGAAAGGAGGGAGGGATGGAACGGATGAAGGATATAGAGCGGGGTGAATGAAAACAGGAAGAAGGACCTCAGAGAGAAAGAGAGAAAGTGGAACCCAGGGAGGCAGTAAGGGAGGAAGGGTCAGGGGGTTAAGGATGGAGGTGTGGAAATGGGGAAGGACAAAGGGATGGAAGGAGGCATGGGAGGAGTAAAAGAAAAGGTATCATTAGTTCTCTTTAGCTTCCATTATGAAGATTAAAGTGATGAGTGCCTGCTCATTTTAACTATTTCCTCCCTCTCTGTGTTCCATCTTGCTTCAAGATGCTCAACACACCACAGGGAGCAAACGCTCTCTTAGAAAAGGACCAGATACATAACTTTCCAACAATATATTCTGTAAGTCAGTGTAGCAAATCGTAAATTTGATTTTGTGACAAATTTCACAATGAAGCCTGACTGTAACAGAGCTAAGAGAAATGCAGAGATGCACATTCACCCTGAATGAAAATAATGGTAAGTCAGAACTTGTTCCTTGTAGTAGTGTTTATTGTGTAGTCTTATAGATTTATTCCTACTTATCCTTGTGGCTACACCAGCTACACACTCCATTGGAAACTTGGTTAACCTTTCTGTAGTGTGTTGGTTGGTCTCCTCTTGTTTAAACATACACTGAGCGTGCAGGGTTTCATCCACAGCCTTGTTAGTCTTCATAGCACCCAGGATATACACAACATTTATACCTATATATTTATATACTTCCTATACCAAGTGCACACCCTGGTATAGGAAATCCACGTGTGATCAATGTGTGGGTCAATGTGTAGGACCACTAGTTATAAAATATAATGACAATGAGTCGAGTCATGCAATGTGTGTGTGCACTCAAGAAACTTTTATTTATTTATTTATTGAAGTAATAGCTGTAAAAGGCTTATTAAAAATCATTGTGAAAAGTCTAGTTTCACTGATGTATAAGGGTGACACCCAGCATATATATGCCTCTGTACTTTTATTTGAATTATAACGGTAATTAACCTTTTTTATTTATTTTTCTCAAACTGCACACATAAATATATTATTTAAAAAAATCTCTCCCTGCATATAATTACCAGCTAAAGAAAACTGTGAGTGATGGGTCCGGTGTGAAGCACAGATAACTACCACCTCATGTTTCTCCCCTCCAGTGCCATTAATATGAATTTCTGACAATGAAATTATATTTAAGTGTTCCTTCATTTAAATTAAAAAAAAACTATTTTCTTTGCGGAAAGGGAATGGTGTGTGTGTGTGTGTGTATGTATTTGAATGTGTGTGTGTGTGTGTATGTGTGTGTGTGTGTGTAAGGGGGTGGGAGGTGGTCAGGGGCTGTTAATGCTGCGAGCCACTGAATGAGACGGCGTGGGGATTCGGTGAGTGCAGATAAAGCCCTCCTCATGTATCAGCCTGCTCACCTGTCTGCAGCCAGACCTCTGTAATGGATAGACACGAGCTGCAACCATCACTCATACTCACACGGCCTGCCTCCGTGTGTGTGAGTCTGTGTGCGAGAGAGAGAGAAAGTGGGAGAGTGTGCGTGTGTGTACCTTGTGTAGTTTGGTGGTGGTGGGAGTAATTATATGTCTGCATGGGTGCATGACAGAGAGAGACAGAGACAGAGTGTGTGGCTGTGTATGCATTTATGTATGTGTGTGTGTGTGTGTGTGTGCGTGTGTCTTTAGTTGTGTAACTTGTGTCTGTCACTTTGATTGATACTTCTTTCACTGACACCATTTTACTAAAAGAGTCCCTCTCTTTCCATCTTTCACTTTTCCTCATTCTCAGTGTGTGCTTGCAAATGATTGTGTACGCATGTGTGTGTGTGTTCTGATGGGTTTGTGGGGGGATATGGGAAAGGGTCATTGGTGGGAATTTATGTGATGGACAGGCGGCAGTAGTAAGCAGTGATTCAATGCTGATGGTCCAGAAGTAAAAAAAAAAGTAAAATCTTGTCACATCTCTACTAACATTATCTACCTTTACCACCTGATGCTGCTAATTAGTGGAAGTGGCCGAAATAAAATAAACATTTCAGACAAGCATATATTACAGTGTGTTTTGTGTCTACACAACATGTGACAGACTATCCTTGTTTCAAGCCAGATGCCCACATGCCTTCCTTTTCAATCAACCGACATGATTGCCATGCTGACCTGACCTCTCCAGGGTCAAAGGTCAGCTTCCCAGCCTGCTGCTGTTGCCACAGTGCAGAGCAGAGAGAGAGAGAGAGAGAGAGAGAGAGAGAGAGAGAGAGAGAGAGAGAGAGAGAGAGAGAGAGAGAGAGTGAGTGTGTAATTGTATATGTTTTCCATTAGTCATAATGTGTAATAGAATTTTGATAATTTAATTAGGAATTAATGGAATCTGATTATGGGATAGTGGTGGGTCCTGTGTGAAAGTGGGCCCCACACACAGACAGACACACACACACACACACAGACCAACATGTACACATTTGAGGGAGACATATGCACACAGTATGCACACAGTGTCCAACACAGACTTCCTGTGTCCATGTCTCCAGAAGGTCGATTTGCCTCAGGGCCAAAGGAATGACTTCACTTGGGTGTCAAAAGTCGTGACACTGGGGCGTATGGATCACAGAGAAGGGGACAGGGGAGGGATTTAGTCTCTGCTCAACATAAATCACAATGTAAAAGAGTAAAAAGTTAAGCATGAATCACCTCCAACTTTGATGAATGTAAAATTATACAATGGGTTTGAAATTATAAACAGACAGATCCAGTGGAAGATGCCAGATCAATAGTATCATGCTAATACTTTTTTGGGGTGTAGACAAAGAAAAGTGGGAAATCCCTGTCAGACAGAATCTCTAAAAAGTAATAGTGGGACAGGTCGCCTGTTCATATTGTTTCCATTAAAAGTTTTTATTTGAGGTAGGCTAGAGATACACAGTGCTGAAATACAACAATTCACATGATCGTTAATCCTGCTGTTATCATCAATATTAAAGTAACTGACAGCCATACAGAGCATTGTGACCAACTCTGCAGAACGTACGTGTCTTTAGCTGTATTTCTTTAAAGCAGTCGTTTTTCCGGGTACTCTGGCTTCCTCCGACATCCCACAAACATTAGGTTAGGTAAATTGGAGATTGGAAATTATTTGAGGTGTAAATGGAAGCGTGAAATAAGATTATATAGAAAAAGAAACAAAGAGCCTTTATGGAATAGGAACATAAATCCTTTCTGTCCTTGTGTATACATCTGATTTTATAGTACCATTCCACTGTGCATAGGAAACACATTCATAAAGAGAAAAACACACAAGATATAAAAAATTTCATACCACAGTAAAATTACATAAGAATATAAAAATTGCATAATTTAAGTACCATTGATCCTCACATCATGAAGTGCATAGATTGCACATGATTATTGCACAGTCTACAGATTTCATTTAGTCCGAGTCCTCAGTGACCTAAAGCTCCTTCCTGAGGGCAGCAGTTCAAACAGATAGGGGCCAGGGTGAGAGCAGTCTTTGACAATGTGCTGGGCTCTAGAGAGGTAGCATCTTTTGAGACGTGGGGGCAGCTAATGATTTTATTTCCGCTGTGCTAATGATCCTCTGTAGAGTGTTTTTCTCATCTGCCGAGCAGCCACCGTACCAGACCGTGAGGCAGTATGTTAGGATGCTCTCCATTGTGGAGCGGTAAAAGGTCACCAGCAGCTCTTCAGTCACACAGTTTTTTTCTCAGGACTCTCAGGAAGTGCACACACTGCTGTGCCTTCTTGACGGCTGCAGTGGTGTTGGTAGACCGGGAGAGATTGAGATGTGTGGGTTCCCAGGAATCTAAAGCTGTGAACTGTGTCCACACAATCTCCACCCTGTTGGTTGTCTCTGTGCGTCGGCCCTGTGATGCACTGATGACCTCTCCAGGGGGTCCCCTTGCTCTCCCCCCATGTCAGCTGGGATAGCTCGTCCCTCTGAGGATAAGCGGTGCAGATCATGGATGGATGGAAGGGAAAACAACTAGCTTCACAGCACCATGCAGCAGCCACACACAGTCAGTGACGGGCTGGTGAATAAAGATGATCCTTGAAGCTGCATCAAGCGAAATATTTCCAAAAACAGATATTGCTCTGTGTTTGTTTGCCAAACCCACCATATTATTTAGAAAATGTATTGTTGTTGTGTCCATAGTTTCTTTGTGTTGCCCTCAGATGTAAAGCACATGTTATTACAGGTTTATTACAAACCACAATGTCTGCTATTAGATTTTTCAGAGACCTCCACCCAACCTTCTTTTTGACAGGTTTTATAATCAATCAATCAAATTGTATTTGTATAGCCAATATTCACAAATCACAATTTGTCTCATATGGCATAAAATCACATCACTTCCACCTCTGCTGGAGAAATACAGCAGACAGAGACGACATACATCACTTTTCTTCTGAAGACAATGTCATTTTAAAAACAATACTGACATATGACACATCTTTTCAGTCTTTTCTAGGGCCATTTTAAAAGGTGAAGATGAGATTGTGTTACTTTCTGACTTTCTAACATCAAGACTTGGTTTTAAGGTTCAGATCAGAGTCAGAATGCATTATGTCAGTCAGAGTCCTCACACAGATATTCTCTCCCTCTCTTTGTGTGTGTGTGTGTGTGTGTGTGTGTGTGTGTGTGTGTGTGTGTGTGTGTGTGTGTGTGTGTGTGTGTGCGCAGTCAGTAGGAGAGGGGTGAAAGCCACTGCAGAGATACACAGTGGGCTTGTTCACTAAGAAAATAGATATCATTAGCTCGTTGCTTCGCACACACCTACACACACGCACACAAGCGCACACACACGCACACACACACACACACACACACACACACACACACACACACACACACACACACACACACACACATGCACACACAATAGATATCATTAGCTGGCTGTTTAGTATTCATAACCACCCTTTCTTCCCCTCCTGCGAACACATCACGCAGAAATTATCCAGCAGCACCTGACACTCCATCATGATGTCATAGTGAGATTTGGGTGTGTAGCTGTCCATCTGTGTGTGTGTGTGTGTGTGTGTGTGTGTGTACCAGCAGAGTAGTAGTAGAGGCAGCAGAGAGAAATGAAAGCCCTCCAGCCATTTGCTACATAACACAGGCTCTGTTTCCTGGAGGGAGAAACATGGAGAACTAGGGAGAGACAAAGAGGGAGATGGAGACAGACAGGTTGAATAGACCTTCACAGACAATAGCAACAACAACACCATGGAGATATGATACCCTGCTAATTTTATATTTAAAATGAACAATCCAATTAAATATTAAACAAGACTAATCGTGTAGAGCCATGATTATAGACCTCTGAGGCTGCTTGAGAACAGTGGTGCTTGGAGCTTAACTCTACAGTATATGTAACCATGCTGGTGTTTAGCTAATGTTATGTTTCTTGAATTAGCATGTAAGTATTCTAAGATTTGCTAATTATATGTACGCATAAAGTAGAGCTGACACCAAAGGAAATGTCTTTATTTTTGTACGAATTAAATCAATAAACCATAGAATATTGGTTAACTTGTTATTTTGACCGGATGGTGGCACCAAGTCAGATGATCACTGAAATTTATAACACTTTATTCTTATGTGGACATGAACATCTGATCCAAATCTGTCTGAAGCACAATCTGCATGATGTTTTTTACTGTAATAGTTTTTGTTAACTTTCACCTCAAAGATCACATCACATGATAGCATTGGAAGTCAAGTTGAGCAACATCAAATAAGGTGGAAATCATCCTCTGGGGTCATGAAGGCAAGTACCTAATGTAATGCCAATTTGATTGATTCATTCTATTCAACAGATAGAGATATAGAAGTTATTCCAGTCTGGAACAAATTGGTTGACCAACAGATGAGCAGCACTGCTTCCCTACAGAGCCACTCCGCCAGCATAGCCTGGCCCCTGGCAGACAATTCATCTTTATTAAACTGCACAAGTTCTCGATCTCTGTTGTCTATGCCGGCATAATGAGAAGCTTAATGAGAAGAGCATGTAGCCTCCAATAACAAATTACATACAGAGCACAGAGCAGTATGTGAACCAGCAAACTAAGGAAATGCAAACTAAGGAAATGCAATGATCTCCCAGCCGTCAGGGGACACAACATTTTAGTTTAATCTGTTTTCTTTATTTAGCTACAATTAAAACACTTAAACATCCAGAGAGGTTAATTTACTTTAAATTATGTTGATATTGTGTTATTTTTGTAGAATCAAATCTAACATTGCAGGGCCGTGCAGAGAACTTTAACAGCCCATGTGCTCAAAGCATAAATATAGTATATACAAAAGGCGCATACATGGAACAAGATTTTAAAATTCTATATGCGAACATAATTTTTAGTATGGGCTGTTGAGTTATAGAAACTCATAATCAGACATAATCAGAATATGGAATCTTATGACAAACCGCTCATGCTAACAGAATTTCCCCAGAGCAGAACTAACCCTGTATTTCTCCTGCTACTGCACATCCAAGTTTAGTCAAGCACATGAAAGTTCATGATGTAAATTGACTGAAATCAGCAAGGTCATTATATTCATAGCTAAACTATAATTAACTGTTAAATGTTCATCTTGATAAAGGCCAACGGCAGCCCTTCACCTTGAGCAGTAAAGGAATAGGTGCCTGAGCACCCAGAGTATGTTGTATGAATATGAAAATTGTCTCACACATATATATGTATATATATGTATATATATATATATACATATATATCGAAGAAAGGTGTTTTTTCTTCATTTTGAAGGTCTGCCGGTGCCTTTATTTCATATTAAGATATTACAGATTCCATATTTATTCTGTCTGACTATGAGTTGCTTTAACTCAACAGTCCATGCTCAAAATTATGTTGGCATACAGTGTTTTATATATATGTGTGTGTTTATGTGATTTTAGCAAAGCTTCGATTTTTAAAGCTTCTCAGTGTGACCCCATTCTGAACTATTGAGCAGTTGTTCTGCATTGACGTCTGCTCCCGATCAATGATCTTCTCTTCTATATACTCCATGGGGGAAGGAGAAATTGACAAGTAAGAGGAGAAAAAATGACATAAATGTATTAGCAAAGATATTGTCAATGAGACTGAGGGAAAGGGAGAGGCCGAGTCATGGTTTGTTTGTTGGTTGAACCAACAAACAGTGAGAACCAACTTGGTTCTCACTCTAAACCTCAAAGGAAAGGAGTCTTTGAAGTTGTGGGAGCTGAGAACATTGTGGACAACTTTAGAGCAGCTTAACATCAAATCGATATTATTATTATTATGACCACAAAGTCCTCCATGTTGTCACTGCCTTCTTAAGTGACCCATCTGAGGGCTTTCAGATGTGGCTGACATTTATTGAAGTACTTGGCGAACTGGATTGGGAAAGATTGTGTTCATGGTTAAGGAAACCAAACCCCATGGCTTCAATTTATGTAGTGTACAAGATACCTTATGTTAACTGGTCTGACTTAAGTCTTGGACCACATGACCAATGCTGTTGTTTTGTGTGGGGAGGTCAGTCTCCACTAATGACACACTGAATCAAAGATATTTACAGTATATATTGGCAATAGAGAGACGTGAAGAGAGGAAAGGAAAAATAAACATCAATAGGTAGAGACCAACAATTATAGTACATGGCATCAATGTGTAAGAAAACGAGTGAATCATAGAAGTAAAAAAGAAAGAGAGAGAAGGATAGAAATATTGACACTTTGATGAACTATTGATGTCCCACCAGACAAATGGTATAGCAGTACTCGTAACTGCATTAGCATTTTACCCTCTTGTCATTGCTAATAGGACTGGATTGATGCTGTGTGAGCAGGTATTGATGCTCAGAACCCATAGTGTTATTCTTTTAATTACACTAGTGCCGCACCCGTCAGCCTGGTGCACGACCTTTGATGATGTCACTGATGACGAAATAGACTTTTCTCAAGAACTACTCATCCGAAAGAATTCACACCTCAGTCTGAAATCAAATGGATGAGCAGTTAACCAGGAAATGAAATACAGACAGTCAGACAGACAGAGAGAGCATGACTGTGTAATAAGATCTGAACAATTTCCTGTTCAGATCTTGTAACACCAGGGCCACAATGCTGCGATTTTCTGTTGTTCACAAAGGTTTCTGTGAGGTTTCTGGTATGATCAATGTATTTCCTCGACTAACGCATGGCTATATACAAAAACTAAACGTCAGGACTCAATGGTATGAAGCAGGGCATCTTCTCGTCATGCATTAACAGTAAACGTCTTGTTAAAACAAATGGATCAGTCAACAGAGTTGCTAGAGTGCTTTTACTCTGAAACGGGTACAGGAAGTGTTCCAAATATTTATGTTGTGAGAAGTTCAACAGATAAGCATTAAAACTGTGGTAAAAGATCATTGTCACTTTCTATTCTGCTATGAAACGCGTGCAGTATGCAGAGAAAATAGGCATCGAAATGAAAAGCAAGCCCTACAGGAAGCCAGTGTGGCCCTGGCGTAATGCTTTCACTCAAAAAGCCCCCGCTTGATCTCAATACACCCACAAAAATGGTGTCAACCAATTTTCAAAATTATATGTACAAAGTACATGCAGAGCCCTGGTGTTAATAGCCCACAAAATGATCCCAACGAACTGGCTTAAACCTCGGCCACCTAGGTATATAACAGCGAAACTACAATTCAAGATGGACATTTATGTAGCGAGATGGTCGTCTGTTATAAGGTATTGAGCAAAGTGAACATATTGTATCTATTTGAAGTATTTCTCTGGGAACTTTGGAATATTTATGTAACCCCTCAACTCATTACATGTGTTACGCCATTGCATTGGTAATTCCTCTTTTGTATTTTAAGACCAAGACTATTTGTATGTATGTGATGCTGTGTGAGACTCACTGTCAAAAAACAAAAATATGGCATTCATGAATGAGGAATTTTTAGAGACTTGGTGCTGGAAAAAATCTGAAAACAGAACAAAGCAGGGAAGGAATCCGAGAGTAACCGTTTCACACAGGGCTACAGAAGTGGCATGAGAGCAAGGAGAAGAGCAGAAGCTAATGCACAGGAAGTCTGATAGAAAGCACACAGTTTGAGCACAAGCACAGCAAATTCAGAATGCATAGTGTCTTAAAACTGTCACTTTCATTTCAAACCACTCAAGGCAATTCTAATTATATAGCCACGAGTTACAAATCTCATATTATCCTCAGGTGTCTTAACAATATGCAGACAGTGAATTCTTGTTTGCCATAAGTTACTGTGGAAGGTTTTTGGTCGTGGACAACCACCAAAGCGCATCAGATATGATACTACTATGATGCATACTGCTACTTTGCACTGGTACTGTGTGGTTTTCCAACCCCTGAAATGGAGACTTTTGGAAATGTTGCCGGTGCCGTTTTAGTTTTGTTTTGTATGTGGTGCAGCACATTTCCTTCCTGATTGGATCAGTCACAACTCGACTACCAGTGGTGAATGCAAACTGTTGTTAAACCTTACTTATAGTAACAGATCTTACTTATCTTAGATTATCTTATCTTATACTACTGTACATGATGGTAGTCTCTGATTTGATTTTATATCCTCCATACTAAGACTCTTTAGACTGCGTATTATATAAGTACATGTGGTTTACTTGGTATTCACTCTCATACCCATACTCATTTGAACAATTCACTTGGGTATTGTGCTTTTTATGTGGTATGCACCAAAAACATTGTGTTTGGGTTAAAAATTTGTATCTATTCAAAAGGGATGAGAAATAAGATAATAGTGTTGATGCTGTCTTCAAATACATTTGACAAAGAATTAGGATGGTTATGACAAATTTACTAATTTACCTGTATATCTTACTTTTGATTCTAAAATGACTCATTGGAATCTCAGATTGAAGATAGTGTCTATAAAAGGAAAATTTCACTGAGGCGAGTTGAAAAGTGTAGAGTAAAATGACAAACATATCTCACTTCCTCTATTCAGCTCTCTCTCTCTCTCTCTCTCTCTCTCTCTCTCTCTCTCTCTCTCTCTCTCTCTCTCTCTCTCTCTCTCTCTCTCTCTCGCTGTCTCTTCTCATCTAAAGAAGATAGAACAGACGTGACCAGCAAGTAAATCAGAAAATAAAAGAGAAAAACACGTTAGGAGGAGGGAAGAGAGCGCAGCAGGGGCCACGTTTCTCCTGCCCCGGTGAGATTGTCCACACACAATTTGTACGTATGCACATGCACACACACACACACACACACTCATAGAGTTGTCCCAGCTGCAGCACTGGGTGGGGGTGCTGATGCTGAGGCTTACGCTGTACTGCCTCAGGGTAAAGACTCGGTTACTGTGTGTGCTTGCATGTGTGTGTATTGAATTGTCTCTGTGCATGTTTTTAATTCAAAACACAGTATTGTGAGTGTGTTGCGATTGTGAAAGTCTTTGTGTATATGTGGGTCTTGACCCTCATCAGTCTGACTCAGAACTCACTTAACAGCTCACAGGGGGTCTCTGCAATGCAAGCTCCTGGGGTGGTGTGTGCACATGCATGCGTGTGTTTGTGTGTGTGTGTGTGTGTGTGTGTGTGTGTGTGTTTGTGTGATGGGGGGTTGCTGAGCAAGAGATGAAGTGATGCCCGTTGCAGTCCTTTTGCGATACTGTGCTGAACAAGGGAACTGTTACAAGCACACACACACAAACACATGTACAAACATACAGTCCACCTCGCTGTCATTCTGCTGCTGCTACTGTTTTACTCTTTCTATTGAAAGTCAACAATGATTCAGCTTCAGTGAATGAAGACTGAATCATGATGATTCAACTCAAAACTGATCAATTACTGCCACTTGCAAGTTGAAAGTGTTGCATAATAATAAAAAAATTTCACAACACAAATTTCAATTTCCAAATTGAGCTCATGCTACTGCTGTTACCATTTGTGCATATGTAGGCCTATATGTCATACATATATGTACACGAAAGACAGTTACCTGTGAACTATTTGGATTCTTTGACTTTTAAGGCAAGTCGTCCAGGTCCTGAAGCTGCAAAGCATCCCCAGACCATCACACTACCACCACCATGTTTGACTGTTGTTATGATGTTGTTTTTATGAATTGCTGTGTTGGTCAGCAGTGGCTTTCGCCCTGGAACTCTCCCATTTTGCCTAGTGTCTTTCTTATCGTTGAATCATGAACACTGACCGTAGCTGAGGCAAGTGAGGCCTGGAGTTCCTTGGATGTTGTTCTGGGGTCTTTTATGACCTCCTGGATGAGTCGTCGATGTGCTCTTGGAGTAATTTTGGTAGGCCGGCCACTCCTGGGAAGGTGCACCACTGTTCCAAGTCTTCTCCATATGTGGATAATGGCTCTCACCGTGGTTCACTGAAGTCCCAAAGCCTTAGAAATGGCTTCATAACCCTTTCCAGACTGATACATGTCAATTACTTTGTGTCTCATCTGTTTTTGAATTTCTTTAGATCGCGGCATGATGTGTTGCTTTTTGAGATCTTTTAGTTTAGTTTCTGTAGTGCATGATAACCTTGCTAACCCTATTTTTATGACATGCTTGTTGGTCTTACAGATGCCCGCTTCTTCTCTGTGCACTGTTTCATTATTGATGCTGTTAAGGGTCACCTTCAGCAAATTTAGGGGCTCATATGCCTCTGGCTTGTTCTGTAGAATTAGTATGTGCGTTCTCTTTATGCCGGAATTAGCATGTTGGTGTTCAAGTTTGATGTAAAATAATCAAAAATGATGTATAAGGTGGCTATTTGACTCAATACAAAAATCATACCTGTTTCTCTTTATACTTACAAAACACAACAACACTTGCGGCAACACTATCTATCTATCTATCTATCTATCTATCCATCTATCTTGTACTGCAGAACACTTTGAGTGATTAATAAGACTGGTAAAGATCTAAATAAATATTTACCATTTACGATTATGACATGACTGCCAGCAGGCTGCTGCCACAAGTGGACACTAAATGAATGCAAACAGGCATCATCATATTGTTTATGGGACAGAACACTGTTCTGAGGTCAGATGTAAGGAGAGATATTACAAGCACTTAATTGTTTTCTAATCAGCTGAACAATTTTAGCAGTACTTGACTTGGCATGTCACTGATAAAGTTGAAGGTTTCAAATACACTGTGTGTATGTGTGTGTATGTGTGTGTACGTGTGTTCACATGCTCCATGACAAACCTCTGAGGCTCCTGAACCTCTGTCACCAGCTGCGCTGCACAGTATCACACACTGTATGACAAGATACAATCACACCGTTTGTTAGTTTCTGGCACATCAGTGTGATCACAGTAAATACTGAGATCTCAAGATGCTGCAGCCTGGACTGACTACTACACAGATACATATACAATACACTCAGATCTGATGCTCTGTGGAGACTGTTATGATGTCATGACCACCGTCATTCTACGACCAGCGCATCATTGTAACCAATGTACAAAGTTCTTATTTAAGCCTAAACTATTGTTTCTTGAACTTAACTAAGTTGCTTTCATGTCTAAACTCAACCAAACATTAAGCATCAGATCATTTCAACTCCTGTGTTGTCCAAGTCCTGGCTTTAATCTACGGAAGACGACATTTTCTGCTGTTTTCTCAAATCTGAGAGGGGAAGTAGAAGAGAAGGGATTCAGACATGAAGTCATGTCCGGCCACATGGAGCCTGACAGCCAGCACTCATGCTTATAGCAGAAAGGTTTACATGCAGGGCGGGGGGGTTTATCAGAGTCAGGATCAATCAATCATCCGTCGTCTTAATCTGAAAAACGCAACAAAAACACTAAAACTAAAGATTTAAGCTCTATGACGCAAATTGTGATTTTTGAATATGGGCAATACAAATAAAATTCGATTGATTGATGAAGCTTAATTACCCCCTGTAAATATTTACTTCTCTTTATCATGTCTTAAATATTTATCTAACAAATATCACAAGCTGTAAACTAATCAAAAACAAGCGTACAAAATAAATAATATCTCACATGAAAATATCCTTTACTCCAACATTCACAGTCAGAGATGTGGAGAAGTGACTGATGAAAGATGGAGTCAAGTCATTTCTCAGGGTCTTTGCTCAATATATTGTATCCGCATATATCTCTGTTTTCACCATCATGTTACAAAACAAGCTGTCTTAACTGTGACACCAGTGGTGTTAGATACTATGAATGGTATTGTCTTGTGATGCCAGTAACAGTTTGTCCTGAATGCCTGTGAATAGGACCTGTAACAAATGGTTTCCTCCGAACTCAACACACTGAAAGACCAGACTAAACTGAGTGAAGTCTTGAATCTTGAGTTTGAAGATACTCTCTGTTGTCGTCACATCATTCTCCTTCATAACAAGGACGTCATTCTGACATACGTGTCATGTTATTTTTTTTATGATAATCTAAAGTAGTAAAAGGTCGTTTTTTAGAATATGATGATCACAATTCACTGAACTTCACAAAAAAAACATCAAGAAAAAAAAGAAAAGAATGTCTGTAACTAAATATGTTTTTATTGTATTTTGTATGCATTCACTCTAAAACTATAGGAACAAAGCAAGACGTGGAACTGGAGAGGACACACTGGTGTGACTCAAGGTTGACTTCAAAAAGACAAAAAGATAATATAGTGAGAAGAATACTAGAATTCAAACTAAAACCATTTAAAGAGTAAATGTGCATGTGACATATGCCATTATAGTACAAAGTGAAATTCAGATGCATTTTCACGTTTTGATTTGATAAGTGCTTGTGTTTTACTGTTAGAAACAATGATTGTGTTACAGTTTGACCTCTCTCTCTCTCTCTCTCTTTCTCCCTCTCTCTCACACACACGCACACACTGTTTAAAGAATAATATATCATATATCATAATAAATGATCATGATTTACAGTTTTTCTCAGTTGTTAACACACAAAAAGCGAAAATTCGGCACAATTTGCACAACCTTCACTTCATGTACCAATCACTCGACCCAATTTGGCACTACTTCACATTCCCTTATCTGAATTAGACTCTGACTTTCCTTCTTTACACTCTGATGTCAATTACACATCACCTTGTTGTCAAAACACTACACACAATGTTCAGTTGTTGCACACACTTCTCAAGTAAAATCTCAAAGCATCAACCTACAACACACAAATACTCAAATCTCTAAACATTCAGGTCTGTTGAGCAATTTCACCTCATTTACACAGCCGAACAGGAGACTGAAATTGTAAATATGGTTCGTGAGAACAACTCTATCACACTCAGACAAATAAAAACTAGGATCCTGGCTGACCATGCTACAGAAACGTCCAGACCCTCAGCCTCTCTACATTGGACCTTATTCTTCATAGGAATGCAATGCGGATGAAACAAGTGTTCAGGGTCCCATTTGAACAGAACACAGGCATCAAGGAGTTACGGCGAGAGTCAGTGCTTGTAAGTACCAACATTCAGCACTGACACATGCATGTATTGTACCTTTAATCCAATATTGTTCCTTTTCTACAGTGTCTCACTGTAGCCCACTGTGTTGACCTCTCTGTGTCCATACTGTAACTTGCATTCTCATGCTGTCTGTGTCAGTGGATCCACGAGCATGACACAGCTCATGTGTTGTACCAGAACATCTTTATTGATGAGGTGGGATTCAACCTGGTGAAGAGGAGGCGACGGGGCAGAAACCTCATTGGCCAGCGGGCCATTGTTGAGGTCCCCGGTCAGCGTGGTGGGAACATCACAATGTGTGCTGCAACGAATCACCATGGGATGTTGCACCGTCATGCCCACCTAGGGGCCTATAACGCTGCCCGTCTCCTCGTCTTCCTGGATGGCCTGCATGACCTGCTGGTACCACCTGACCAGATAGATGACCCACAGTGGATCAATCACGTTGTCATCTGGGACAAGGTGAGCTTCCACCGGGCTGCTCAAGTGCGTGAGTGGTTCCAGGACCACCCACATTTTTCCGTTCTATACCTTCCACCTTATTCTCCTTTCCTGAATCCTATTGAGGAATTATTTTCAGCTTGGAGGTGGAAGGTATATGAACGGAACCCACAGGACCGGGTCCCACTGCTCCAGGCCATGGAGGAGGCTTGTGGCGACGTGAGTGTCGAGGCCTTTCAGCATGTGTGAGGTATTCAGTTTAAATTGTGCAGTTTTGAGAAAGCCGTTATTGTTTTGAAATATGTGTGTTAACAATGTTAAAAACTGTAATTTTTGTGAAGGGGGGAGGGGGGGGGGTTGAGCAGGCCGGTGTACAGTATTGTACTTTTCGGTGTGTACCGAAATAAACCTTTTTATG